>NW_027325362.1:23428496-24019899 GCF_036924035.1 Leuresthes tenuis
CTGAGGAGGTGAAGCTGAGAGCTGCTGAGGTTTTGGTCAACTGTACATCCACCCTGCTGACAAACCCTCATCTGCCACTGGGTAAGTTTTAGATAATGCGGCAATGTAAAGGAAATTCTACTAATGACCAGATATGTGGGTTTTCTTTAAGCTTTTTGGACCCCAAAGATTGCAGTTTGCCTCTGAAATGCAGGCTGCTTTTGATTTAACATTCTGTGCGTCAGGTCTGTCCACTACCGTTTCACTGTGGAAGAGTCTGTTCGTGCTGCTGCAAGATGAAGACCAGGAAGTCCGAGATTCCGCCACCGATTTTGCTTCAAATGTACCAGCTCACCTGCTCACCACAGGTACACACACAGCCGTGTACAAATATGCCCCTGCACGCTAACTAATATGTCCCACCTGCTCATAAACTTGATTTACACACTGTGATCAGTTTTTCTATGATCTATTGATCTGTAGATTGTTCTGTTTTTTTTGTTTTTTTTTTACTCATTGATGTCATTTCAGTTCATAAAAAAACACTGTTGCATTTTGTTTGTCAGGCCAAAACTGGACTTTTAAAATGCATGTAAACATATTAGTCCCACCAGACTCGTCAGTTCTAAAAGTAAGTTCTAACCTACCCAGATAACGTCAGATGTTTAAACACCCAGAAATTGTGACTAAAAAGCAGCCCATTTCCTGCAGTCACTTTAAGCATTTCGAGATTGTTGCTCAAATACAATCCTGATTTTAGAACAGCAGAGTCGTCTGACAAAATCCACATTCAAGCAACTTAATGACGACATCTGTGCCGTGAACTCAGCTATACTTACTTGTATGGTGATCGGCCACAGAGAAAATTAGAAGCAGTAGAATGTCAGTGGTCCAGTTAAAGAAGTCTAACTGCAGCTTCACTCAACTGTTAAGATAAACACACTTGTTTGTTACTAACATTATTCATTAGCTGGTTTCAGGAAGTTTGAAATTCGGGGTCCCGTCTGGGATCAAACTTGTAATTCTTTACCTGATGCGTTTCTGTTGGATCTAGTTATATATTGGATTAGGGGAGAGGAGGGATATGATCTATGGCTATGTATAAGATTGAGTGGTTTTCCTTCCTATGACTTTTCTGTTTCCTGGTTCGGCCGGATCTGTGGAAGTTTGAGCCTTTATTATTGTTAAGAGTAGTATTTTGCTTCTATGAATGACAGCCAGCTTAACAGATATTTGCCACTACTAGGTGGCTAGCTGTAGCTTTGGCTAAACGGTTGTAAATGTGTTTTGTGAATGCTTTTAAGGCTAACCCTGCTTTCAAACTACTGGAAAACCCCACATTTTGAGTATGTCTGATTTATGGATTTATGTGTCCACTTGTCAGTAGAAATAATGACATCTTCACTAAGTATGAATCACACTGAATGATGTCCGCATCTGTTTCCGTCTGGGTGTTCAGATTTGGCTTGATTATGTCTGTCACTGATTATGTCCTGACATTTCTTGAGAAGAGTGAATATTTAATTCCCCGACTCTCCCTGTATCTCCTCCAAACATACCGAGGAACTACACACAAAAAATATACCGTCAAATCTATCTACAGACACAAAAACACGTGCTAGTGTTAAAAAGAATTTGATTACATCATTTTGTGCTAAGGGTTGTGGAACATTCCTGGAATGAAGGGCGCTAATTCTAGTTTGGCAGTTTAGATGCGAGAATGAAGAGTGTGCGCATGTGTTTGTGTAAGTGCGGTTGTGTGTCATTGTTTGTGGAATGTCTGAAGCCTGTTTTCCGTATAATGGCAGGCTTTGCCCAATGGATTCCGCTAACATGCACAAATTAATGCTGGTTTTATGCCCACAGAATCTCTGAGAGGATCGACAGCCTCCAGTTTTCTCTCCCCCCTCCCCTCTCACAAACAAGCATTATTGCAACTTCCTGTCCTCACAACACTCACTTCCTCTACTTTTCTTGCTTCCCTGCAGGAGCCACCCTTATTGTGTCTTTCACCACTGATATTATCTCATAACATAACACAAGATAGCAAAAACATCACTGGGGGGAAAAGAAAAATAGAAAGTCTCATGGCAAACCGATGGAAGGGGAGACTCAAAGGTGAACACATGGATTTGTCTCTTTTATTTAACTTTAAAAGTGTGACACTTCATTTTTTTTTTTTTGGTCCATTAAAGATAACTAAGAGACAAAAATGCAATTGTTTGTCCTTTGAAAGCAGAGCTTGTCTTATGATCTGAGGGCCCAGGATACACATGTAAAATTCCTGGAAGTGTTTTGATACCAGTATTTATCCAAAAGCAGTGCGTGTGCCTGTGTGTTCTATATGTGTTTATGTACATAGGACCAGACAGGGTGAAGATAAGCTGTCAGCTGAAAATCTGATAGAGATGGAGGTCAACAGCATGACTAAGATGGAAAGGTTTTCTTTCTCTACAACAGGAAGAGAACACAATAGGCATAATTACAGAGTGGGTGTCCGTGTGTGTGCGTGTATGTGTAGAAAAGTGAGTGGGACATCCTCCTTAGTCTATTCACTCTTCATTTGGAGACAGTTTTTCTATATTTATGGGAGGCAGCGTGTGTGTCACTTTCCGTAAAATAGCCTACGTTTCCTCTTGGACGCTGGGGAGGAAAAAAGCAAGTGAGAGTTTGTGTGTGTGTGTGTGTGTGTGTGTGTGTGTGTGTGAGTGCCTCCTTTCTTCTGTGTGAGCTTTCACTCTACAGCCAAGTCATTCAGAAACCTTCAACCACTGAGATGATCATGAAACTCGTGTTTTGAAAGTCTGCTGGAGAAATGTGTCGAATGCGGCGCACAAATAGGGGAAGGCATGAGATGGGAATGTCTGCAGCATGCAGGAGGCAGCATGCAAAGCAGAAATTACGCTGTGGAAATCTCTACATTTTCTCAGCATGTTGAGAATAGAACGTGAGGTGCCATTTTGTGTTGATATGAAACTGCGTATCTATTCACAATAACAAGGAGTGGGCAGAAAGCAGCATATAGGTCAGCAGAAAGTATAAACTCTTTCCAGCACAGACACACACACACACACACACACATACTCACACAGCGGCAGCAAATGCTCCAGAATGCTTGATGACATGTTCGCACATAGTCTCACCCACTGATGTTCCAGAGATTTTACTTTGTTTTTGGCACATTCCCATGTGCCACCACTCCGGAACATCTCTAGAACAGTTCGGGACTCCGGGGTGTCTGTGAAAGTGGCTTTAGGGTGCAACTGTGTGTCCTCACATCTTTATAGGAGAAGTTGCTTTATATGAATGTGATTGGGCTTCACTGTTTGAATGTGCCGCAGGTCATAAGGCCAAAGTCCACCTTGTAAATGACTCAAGCTTAGAGGAAACATGCTAGCTAACTATAAAGATGCCAACATTCAGAAGTTAGAATAATTCCCTCTTAGTTTTGTGTGTGTTGACCAGAGAGCAGGTTTTTAAGCTACAGCACTGAAAGGACGACGTGCGGTACGCTGCACAAACTACGTCCAAAGTTTCATTTTCTGAAAAACATCTAAAACCTTGAACAGACTCGAGTTCAAAGAAAGGGATTTTCCATCATTGTATTCATCAAAAATCTTAACAAACCTAGAATCTGAGGCAGCAACACATCCTCTAAAGTGGAGACAGTTAACCATTGTGTTGCGTTAGCCTTGCTTTTCCTATACTTATTAAACTTTTGGGAACGGAGGGTCCTAATTGTTGCAGTTTTTCAGAGGAATGCGTGTGAATTCTTGCCGAATATAAGATTTCAGCTGCTCAACAGTCTGTGGCTGTTGTTGTCGTCTGATTCACCCCTGGTGCTTCACACGTTTTCAGCAGGAGACAGATCTGGACAGCGGGCGGGCCAGTCGAGAATACACGCTGTCTGCGATGCCTTGCTGTTTTTAGTCATGCAGAGCAAGGTCAGATTGTCCTGCTGAAATGACAACAGACCCTGAATGTTTTCACAATATTTTCCACTGTAGATGTTGAAAGACCCACTTCATTTGCAACCTTGTGTTAAGATATTTTCTTGAGCTGTTCAGTGATTCCTTGGCGGACTTTTGTACGCAGTAGTGAGCCACGGCCCCGTCTTTGCTGAGCAAACTACATCAAAACAGACGCTTCTATTATCACGACCACGCTGGCAAACTTCCCGACGCCGTTCTATTTTTGATCGTCGTTTAAAAACACATCTTTCTTTTGTACCCATGCAAGTACATCCTGTGGCAGCTCTTCTTCTGCAGTGCTTCAGCTATTTTGAAGTTTTTTTCTTAATTTTGCGACGGCGCCGTCACGTGTCGGACGTGTTTGTAAAAGTGGATGAGGAGGGATGAATTAGTGAAGTGGAGAAAAAGCTGGAGCTCTACAACCCACAAGCCCATTGAATCGCCTCAGAAATACCGCTCACAGGAGTCTAAACTAACGTCTCAGAGTGGCTGAGAACTTTTCTTTATAGTAAACTAAATGGCTCCTGTAGTACTTGCAACTTGTTGACCTCTGAACACGCATCTGTTACTACAGTGACAACAACAGCTTGACATTCCTGATAAAATGTTCCGCTGTTTGTCAGCTAGCGTTCGCATCTCCGTTGGTCATGACAACAAATCCTCCGAACAGCAGATTATTTGCTGATGGTTTCTCTCCTTCCTCTACATAGCCACGATGGTGACCTCTAAGGATGATAAGTGTACAGGTCGCGAAATGGAAAGACGTTCAAAGTAGCCGGGGGACTTAGTTTAACATGAGATTTGCTTTTCAGGGGACATCAGCGTGTTTCGTTATGATATAAATAAGAGAACTGTCAAAGCTTTCCTACCACATGGTTTACTTGCTGGTACAAGAGAGACATTTTCAGCTGATCCCATCCACCGCTGGTATGTTTTACAAAACCACTGCCCCACTTTCTGACCTGTATTATATCTCAGGTCAGTAGGCTGAGCCCCTACTGTCAGACTGCCAAAGACATAGAAAGGGAATAGCTCAGCATGCTATTCCACACCAGAGCTTTATAGTACAGAGCTGTCACAGTGGAAAAAAAACAGTGTGTGTATACAGGTTACCGTGAGAGAGTGTGGGGTTATTTTTGTGTAACCCTCATTCCAGTGTGGCAGTCAGTCTTGTATAGAGGTGTTGTGTGAATGTGTATGTGTGTGTTTTTGTGTTTTATGACCTGCCATTGCAGAGTCAAGTATCTGAGGTGTTAGCTGCTTCAGATGGAAGTGACGACTCCTGGCCCTTTGATATGGAGGACAGGCAGAGATGTGGGAACAGGGACCAGCTCAACAACACACATTAACACACACAAGTCACACAAAGTCACATAAACAAGACACAGAAAGTGACAAAATGATAAGGACTTATTTCCCGTTCAGAGAGGCACTTTGGTTGTAGAATTTAAGCTAAACTGGGAGTTTACCATGTGTTAAAAATAGAGATATTTAATATGAAAAAACCAAAGGAACACATTTTGAGTGTGTAGGAAGTGGCTTTTTTGAAGACATCAAGTCAGCTGAAGCTCGTCTCCTCTTAGCTGTGACCCACACTAGGGCCATTGTCCTGGACAGGAAGAGCAAATCAAATTTAACCCCCCGCATCCCCTGCACTCCCCACCAGCATCATCACCACCACCACCCAAATACCTCCAGACTAATTGAGTCTGAAATCAAACTCCGCTCATCCTCGCTGGACCTCCAACACTGTCACAGGCTCAGGGCAGTAACAGAGGGATCATTTTTAAATATAGAGAACAGAAGGATTTGGATGGGATGGGGGTTGGAAGCACACAAAATAGAACCAGCGTAAGAATTCCTGTTGTATATTTTAGATTAAAAAAAGATTACATGGGGCTGCCCAGCTTGTCACTGAAAATAAACACCTTTATATTAATATTGATCAAATCAGTTTGGTTAGATTGGATGTTAGTCATTGATCTTGCTTATTATAATTGAATTAGTTAGGAGTACCAATGCAAAGCTTCGGGCAAACCCCAAAGCAAACAGGTCAACATTTCCTCCATCCTGTTGGGTTAAAACAAATAGAAGCAATGATAGATGTACAGTATCCAAGCAAACTGTGTTGCAAAATATCAACCTTGAGCTCTTTCCTCCCAGTCATCTTCGATAGCAAAATCAACTCTTAAGAGGGTGGATATTGCACGTGTGTTTATATACATATGCTTGTATGTCTAATCATAATATGAAACTGCAGCCAGTGGGCTGTTAGCTTAGCCTGTTGTTATCCAAAGCTAACAAAAGCAGCCACTTTTGTCACATTTGGACGGAAAGCTAACAGTGTTTTATGTGTTTATTTTTTGTACTGTCAATACGTTTTAGATAAACTTAACAATATTAAAAGTGTTTTGTAGCTGGACAGGCTAGCGGTTTCCTGTATTTCCGTTTGTGGTGTTGAGCTAAGCTACTGCTACTGATGGCTTTTTTTGTTTCAGCTACAGAGTTGACAGTAGTATTTATTATCTCATTCTACTCTCCAACAAAAGGTGACTTAACTTAATTCCCACAATGTCAGACTCTTAATAATATAAACTTGCCACCCAGTGGGTCTTCATGATGAGATTAACTGGATTATAGCTATAGTTGGGTTATGCTCCTTATCTCAGGGTAATTATCCTTGGATATATGGCGGTGAATGAATCGAATCACTGGCACACAGCGTGTCATATCCTGGTACCATAGGTGGCGCTGTTCCCATTTCAACTATCGCTAATAGAGCCACTTCCGGTTGACGTCTTCACCACCAACAACAAACTCAGGTATTCGAGAAAGATGGCGAACGAAGAACAAGTGCTGTCTACATGCACTTTTGGTGTACATTTGGATCGAGTTATCTCGGGGTATTAATTTGATCGCAAGTAACCCGATCCGATCCATTTTTTTTTTGTGTCAGATTAAGGTGTCTACATGAACTGAATAACTCAGTCTTACTGTAATTTAGCCATTAATCCGATCCGATGGCCCTCATGTAACCCCACTGACTGATATGTAAATCTCAACCTGTTCCAGTCCCTTTCCCTCTGTTTTACATACCAGACAAATGTAGTTGGTTTCTACATTCTGCTGACGAGCCACTCTCAGTGAACTGTGACCAAGCAAGCACCCTGGAGTAACCCTACTTCTCTAACAGTAAAGCCAGCAACACTGGCAGAAAAATGCCATTCATATTATCTTTCCCCGCTGTTCATTCATCTGGATGACGCAGTTGACTGAATGTGAACAACCAGACAGAACTGAGAGACACTCATTGAACAGACGCGGTCCCATTTTAGCACAAGGCTCACTGAGCTGTTAAACTGGGGTTTGTGTCAATCATTTGAGCAGAAATGGTAAAAATGTGCAGAAACTGGAGAATTACTCAACATTTGATTTGCAGCTATAAGGTATATAATAAAGAAGCTCTCATTTCCCACTTCAGTGAGAACACACAAGCAGAAATGTTGCATGAGCTGCTTTTGCCATTTTTCACTCAGACAGCAGCACAGGGAATGAGATTTAAATTATTTGGCGGGTGGTGTGAAATGAAGTCACATGTCTGCAGTAATGATTGGTGTCTGCACGCCCAGTTGCAGCATGTGCACAGTGCGTTGGTTGTGCTACTCGAGTACCTTGCCGTGTGCTATCTCACAATCTAGCTGTGAAACTGAGTTGGCCTCACCATGCAGCTGCTGCTTTTTTTGTGAAACGGCTGCTATACTTTAATATCATAGCAGTTGCACGCATCTGAGTGTTCGCTACCCTTATATACAAATGAAGAATATAAGCATCTTATCGCTCTCTAAATACTGTCATGACTGAATAGTCTCAAGGAAAATTTGCATAACAAACATTTATGTCTGCAAGAGAAGAAGACATTACTTTAAGGGGCCACTCCCTGATGTTGTCACTGCGAGTGTCTAATTAAGGATGCCTTTGAGTTGTATAATGAGAGCTGTAGGATCCAGAAAAAATAAAATGAGCTTTCGGGTTAATAATTGCTAAATCTACCGTCAGCTTAGAGGGCAAAATTAGCTCTGTTGGTTCTTTTGTGACTAAACTCTGCAGAAAAGAAGCCAAACAATCTTCAGCACATGATCGATGATCTGTAAATCCTCTCTGATAGGCAGTAAAACGACTCCAGGCGAAGGCTGGCTCTCTATGAAGGAGACAGGCAGGAGCCTCTGTTGGCCTCCTGCTGAGACAGCCATCAACTTGTATTTGATCCTTTTGACTCAGCTAACCACAAACTGGGCTTCATGACAAATGCTGCAATACAGAGCTTCCAGCATATTGGCAGGCCATCATTTTAATGTTAATGCTCGCCACTCCACTGGCATTTGTACTTTTGTTGTCATGTTTCCTGTTGTTGTTGTTGGCCTTGGGTCTCCACTCTCCCAGTTACCAGAGGAAGTCGGGGCTGTAAAGCGTTTGTTTTGATTTCGCACCTCTCTCGCTATCTCGCACCTATGCTTCCTGGAGTCTCGGCTCCAACGCAGCGTCTGCAGCACAACACCGCCTGTGTGTGATGTCCATTTGAAGATGGAAAGAGGTGGTGGTGTGAGTTTCTGCTGTTGTCAGGAAAAAAATGTTTTTTCTGCAACTGTAAGTCTCCTTCTCAGACTGGAACTTTTACTTTTGTCTCATTAGACTGAGCAAATATAGATCTTTGTGACCCCTGTTGGATAGCCTGTCTTTGTCTTGGGGGTGGGGAATAAAGACCTGACTGTGGGACGGGGACAGGTGTAGCTGAGGGACCTGTTTGGTGGTCAAAGGCCAGTTTACAGCTCCAAGTTTGGAGGAATACAGCTGAAGGACAGTTTATGAAAGAAGGGGGATGGTGGAGTGGACGTTGAACCTGTAACTCTCAGATTTGAATGGGTGGGGGTGGGATGGTGCAAAGAAATAAACTCCAGCTGCAGTGAACACGAGGAAGAGTGCAGGGCGGGAAATGTTTGAGATTTCTCTGATTTCACTGTCCTGACAGCCCACTGATAAAACTGACTCTCCACTCAGTGTGACATCTTACCCCCCCCCCCCCCCCCCCCCCCCAGCTGCAGAGGCTCAGCGTGGATCTATTGAAGAGCAAAGGTCCATTTTAATTCAGCCGGGTGGCTTTAATGGCACGACTGTTAATAAGAAACAATGCGGCTGCAGTAGTTGATGCAGACTGGTCTTGTTGTTATTAATTAATTGATCCCAGTCATTTGTAAGCAACCATTAAGCAAAAGAATCGTGCCTCGTGTCTCCTGTTTTTATCAAAGAAGACTGAAAGTTTTTCTTGTAGTGTGTTGACTGCTCATCATATGAGTTTATTACAAAGGGAACAAATTTGAAAGACCATAAACATATAAAGCTTGAAATAAACTGAGCTGCAACAGGAAGGAAATGAACTGATACAATGCAAGATAAGATTAGTAATGTGTTTTTCTTCGTTCTGTATCCACTCTGGAGGTTTAAATGTGAAGAAGAGTAAGTCTGAATCCTTCACAACCTTTACTGCACACCTGAAATGGTGTATTGGTTTTTCTGTACATAAACAAATCGGTCATTAATGCTGAAGCGACGGACAGAAATCTTATTCCAACTTTGAGTATTTTGTCTGTTAAACTTTATTTCTGGCCTTTCTCAAGGCAAGTTTTTTAGGAGATAAACTCTTATCACATCCTTGTCCTTAAACAACGGTTACTGTCAGAAGGCGAGTTTCCATCAGCATATGTTTATGGCAGACGCTTTTATCCAAAGCGACTTCCACCAGTAGGCCTCCAGTAGTTGTCTAAGGACTCCTACTGGAGGTGATACCTTTCATGCAGGGGATTTGAACCCAGGTCACCCACATGAAAGGTGGCAATCTTACCTCTACACTATCCAGACAGCAAACATGGCCAATACTCTGAGACTTCCCCTGAGACATTTCTTTCTTCAAGTTTCTTTTTTTCGACAAAAAGATGAAATGGAATTTTGTAAGTCGATGACAGCACGAGTCACAGAAGTTGCACGTGGGGATCTTACAAAAGTTAAACCAAACTCTTCACCATTATCTCGTCAGGCTTGCATGTGTCTCCTCTCACCACCGTCTCTTTTGCTCTCAGTGGCTGTAGATCCTCGCTGACTGCTTGTCGAACCGCTGATTTGCCTTAAATCAGGGCCCTCCAAACCTAAAGCAGCTTCTAAAGTCATACTGTAGATGTGCCAGTCTTTAAAAATGCAACCAAATATCTCAAGAGTTCAGGTTTTTTTTAAATGCTTAAAAGCTTTGGAATAGTGCAACTGTTGTGCTTTTTTTCCATAAGTAGCAGAAGGTTCAGTTTTTCCCCTGACTGTATCCATGCCCAGCTCTAACGTACATCAGAAGTGCCAGTGTGTGCACCAGTGGTTGCCAAATACACACACACACACACACACACACACACACACACACACACACACACACCATCTGATATTGTCATTGCAGTCTGTCTCACAGTCTTTCACCACAAAACAATACGTGATTAGTGCTAAACTCATAGAAGCATACACACATACTCGCACCTAACACACACCCTGCTAACAGTGTGAAAGACTATCCCCTTGAGAAAGGGGGTATTTCGCAGCAAAGGCTCGAGAAGTAAAATCGTGTTAAGCGATGTGTGAAACCTCCGTAGAAAAGTAGATAAATTGAAGACAGCTAAAATTTCCTATTATGTCCCTTAATGTTTTGAACGGGAGGGGTTGCGGACTGTTGAGGCTTGACTTCAGAGGTAGGACCGTCCCAAAGTGAAGCGGCTTTTTGGTAAAGAAAGGAATTTGTCACTCAAGCTCTTAAACTCTTAAATCTCCTCTAATACACTGCAATCAACAGGCTCTAGTGTTCACAGACCGGGTTTCCCTCCACGCTCAGACTTCAGGCTCTGCTCCGATTTTACGCCTCTTCTCTGAAGATGAAAAGCAATCTGGGTTCTCAGCTCCGTTGTGTGTGTGTGTGTTGTTTTTTTTAACTGAATGTGTGCTGATGGGGGGTTTGTATACCTCCACCTTCCCTTCCTCCTTCCTCTCTTCCCACAGTGGTAGTGTTTTGGCTAGTGGCTCTCAAAGTCTTTTGAAGTCTCTGATGTTATCAGGGTGTCAGCTGTGGTAAGGATGGTCAAGGTTCGAGAACAATCCTCATGCACACGCGCACGCACACACATACAAGGACACGAAACCTCTCTGTCAGAGAGTGATTATATAGTAATATGTTTTCCTTCCGTTTTAAGTATGTGTTCTTACACTCAAGCACATCACTGACCGTAAAAAATAAATAAAGAAAGAAAATAAAGAAAAAAATCAAATAACTTCACGTTGATGCATCCATCTTTTTCCATCCATTCATCAACACGTAAACAGCGCATCAAGGGCAACGTTTTCAGTTTAGTAAGTGCGTGGTGTGACTTTCAGAATATTTTTGAATCCACTCACACACACCCTAATGATGGCTGGTTATATGAGTTATAGTTTTGTTTCTCGGAAGGCCATCCAAGCCCAGAGCAAAGCAACACGCACATGCACACTTACACTAAGTTTGGATCATGGTGTCAGCCCTGTGTCATTCAGAAACGGCAAATCCGCAAGATTCAACACTTTCAGAACCACAAGAATCGAGGCAGGGGTAGACCTGCTTTTTTGCAGCATTCAACACCTCACCACCCCCATTTTTTTCACTAACATGGATAATTTTTTATTTGATTGTCCTCAGGTGTGAGTTTTTCACCTGTTCACGGACATCCTTTTTCTTTCTAAAATGAAAATGTTATCATTGCTCTATGATTTATCTGCAGACACTGATTTATTTTTAAGTATTTATTTCAGTTTGGGTGTTATTCAGACTTTGTATATAATTATGTTAGATTTAGGGACACGCCACTATAAGTAATGTTTTTCCTGGCTTGCCTCAGCTGCTCACAGCACACAGTGGGCTTGGTCGTTATCATTCACTCTGGAAGGAATATTTGGCTTACATTTGTTTTTTTTTAAACCATATAAATACATGTTTATGCGTTTGGCAGAAGCTTTTATCCAAAGCGATATGTGAGCACCTTGTGAATAGTTCAGGTACCTTCGACTCAATTTTTTGCCCTCTGTTTTGCCTACTTGCCAAAAGATTTCAGTTAGATCGCTTGAGAAGTCCACTAATTACAGTTAGTTTTCCAACCATTAAACATTAGAATCATTGTAGAGTCGAAGGGGGCGAACTGATCTGGAGGCAGTTTTTTTGTAAATTCAAATTTCACAAAGGTACAACTGTGTCTATGTGTGTTCTTACTGGAGAGTGAAGCATGAGTGAATTGGAATGAAATATTTTCTCAGGTTTGATTTAAAGACATATTAGCACCTAGTAACAGTCACATGAAACTTAACTTACTGACAGTAACTAGTAGCTAGTCAGTAGCTCAGTCAAGTTGGACTTTCGCACGATGAATAAATTAATACATTGCATTTTCTTGTGATAAGTTATCACAAAATATTTACATTTTAGTAAAATGAGTGTTAGCTTGAGCATTAGCTTGATAAGGAAAATGTTAGCTTGAAAAAATACATGTTAGCTTGAAAAAATACATGTTAGCTTGACAAAAGTTGAAGCTTGGCTCAGTCTCAGTAAATTGTAATATGTTAAAAGAATTAACATCAACTTTCATATGGATTACTTATTAGTTCTGGGTATTTAAACAGTACCCGCTGAGTATTTTTGTCTTGCTGACTTAACACATTAGCAAAATATGGGTTAGCTTGTTATTGCATGACCCACGGTGACTGAAAACTGGATGAAGCGCTGTTTAGTAATATAAACAAAGATTTTAGATTATATTTGAAGATATATTTGAACTCAAATTACAAAGCAATTTGACAGTAATATTAGATCATCAAATAATGACTGGTATAACTTGGAGTGCACTGAAAATTCGACTCATTTTAAGTAGCATTAAAACCACTTCCTTTGAGACAGATATATTTGTTCATGCATGCATTTATAATAAAACCACATCATATTTACAATGATCAGATTTAATGTATCACTCATCTCTGCTTGACTACTTTTTTTTTAATTGGCTTTGTATCTATGAATTGGACTAATTTGGAATTTGATTAAATAGATTTGATTGGATTATGATGGTATTACAATGAATTGGAGTCTAATTGGCTTGTGTTTTTTGAAGTGCCATCTGTTACAACAGATGTCATGTAATTTGGCACTACATAAATAAAATTGAATTGAATACTGATGACTTGAATTGAGTTTATAAGTGTTGTAGGTCAACAGTTCAATGATAAGCCAGTCATTTAATCCTGATATATTTAAAAGCACATCTAATGTTGAAACAGACAAATCCGTTTTGTTTTTTTTCTGTGCGAAGTTTGGACGTTGTGGGCTCTCTTAACATGCATGTTCAGTTAATTTTTGTTAAACTGATCTGAGGAGTAAATATAGCGTGTTTCTAAGAATTTGGGGCATAACCAAAAAAATGCTGGAAAAGTTATGCTAAAACAGCTATTGGTTGAGTATCTCACAACTAATTTAAGGTCATATTAATGCTTTAGTGGCTAAAACATTTAAGTGTTCCTAAAGTAACTTTTTTTTAAAAGTGAAAACAACTTTTTGTTCTCCTCTTTTCTCAGATGAGGCAGGTGTATCCGTGTGTCCTCCAGCAGCCCTGAACTTGGGCGTGGAGCTCCTCTGTCGGCTGTTCGAGCTGTGGGGGCAGGTAGGGGCGGGCGTCCTCGCTCTCACGCAGTGGCTGCTGGGAGAGGAGGACACCAATGATGATGACGCTGCTGATGAAGCTTCCTGTCTGGTGAGCGTATGTTCATGGAACTCTTGATTTTTATTGATTTGTCATGGTAACCAGACAAGATAGTCATGTAGGGGGAAAAAATCATTTTATGATGCATCAGAAAAAAAAAATAATAGTAATCTGGTCTGTTCCAGATCTTAAAATGATGTAAATACGACCTCAGATTAACAAAAACATGTGACACTGTCATTATATAATTTGCAGAAATTCAATATGCAGAAATTGGGAATAAACCAAAGAGCTACATCTCAGACTCTCCGGGCCTCAGTTAGCGCGTTAACTGTTTGAGTTCATGACAGTTCAATTAGAGACGGACTAAACAGGCAGATGTTTGCAGATGTTTGCTCATAAAGCACAGCACCATAGGGCCTGTTTAGGAACTCTTATTCAAATTATTCACATACTACTGTGACCATTTTCTTAAAGTTTTTCTGTTAAACACTATATCGAGCCTGCTGGTTTGGCTTATTTAAAGTGTAGAATTACATAGACATGTAGGTCTTTGATCTTGTTTTGTTCTGCTCACTCAAATAGTCAAAATAGCAGAGTACCTTGGGACACCACGGCCTTCTCTCCACCCACATTTTCTTTAGTGGCTGACGCATTGCAAAAGGACTGCAGGAAACAGCTCTGAGCAACGTGTTCGGAAATGGCTGGAAAAGGCCGACTACAAACAAAGTCGTGAATTCTTATTTCGGCACAGCTCAGTGTTTTTTTTCTACAAATTCTGAATGACTTTGTGTAAAAGCGGTTAGTAACTAATGAGCATTTTAGTGTTTTTGAGCTCATTGTTTTGGTTTTCCAGTCCAAAGCTCATCTGTTTAGGGTTGAGTCTTATAGTTTTCATCAAATTCAGATCCAGCAGGCAACTGTTGTTAGAAAAAATTGAACAATGTGTCACGTCCACGACAATAAATAACAGACAAACACAGATAGCAACAGGGTGTACAAACAACAAAGCACGTGGCACTTAGAGAGCTCTTTATGACTAAATAAAGTAACACTGCATAAAATCAAAGCTCAGTTTAACTGACCCACTTTTTTGTTTGTTTGTTTATTTTTTGCTTTGACCAGGATGAAGGGGACTTTCTGTTTGAGAAGGGGGATCTGAACCTGTGGGCCGAGCCTCTCCAATGGGTGAAGCTGCTTCACCGACACCTCAGCTCACTCATCCTGAAATTCAAGCAGAACCACGAAGCAGAATTTGTAGCGTCCGAACAGGTCCATGTACTCCGCTCCCAGGCCCAAGCCAAGGCCCTCAGGTCCCAGCGGGCCCTGGACTGCCTCCCCGCCCTGCCTCAGTTCTCCTGCCCCATGGAGCACGCCAGGCTGGCGCTACGGCATCGCAGGGCCATGCTGGCTCTGGATGCGCTGGAGAGGCTGAGCTCCTCCAGTTAGCAGCAGCAATTGTTACCGTAGTGACTGTTGTTTATTTTATCATGAAATAAGTTTTCAGTTAAGTTATAACATAAATGAACCACCACATGATAACACAAACTGGCTTTGTGATGAAGCCTTTTAAGAAATAAAGGGAATCGTCTTTTTTACGTTGTACTCTCTACAAACTGTATGTTTTTATAAATGTTGCTCTCCTTGATCACCAGGAGTGTTTTAATTTTGTGATTAAATGCCTCAGTCGTTACACTTTTTTTGTCTTTTTCCTTGACATGAAAGCGAGAAGAACCCAAATGGCTAATTTCTTCAGTGCTGACCATATTAAAACTGTGTTGACGTTTGTGGGCATTTCTTGGAGTTATGAAGCCATAGCAATAATTCTCTCCGAGTATGTCCAGGACGGCACTTTGGTGCGCCGTTCTATCATGACTGATCTGAGCGGCGTGGGCAGCGGCTTCGCTCTGCTTGCTCCCAGTCTTCTGGGTCACAACAAAACAACTCTGCGCCTCAGGCTTCCACAGCGAACTTCAGTGGTGCGGCTGTGCTGCGGCCCGAGCTTTATGGCCCAGACGTGGGGCTCGTGAAAGCGAGTGTTTGCGCTGACACGTCACCATGGCTGTATTTCAGTGTGCGCTTTGACTTCTTCTGTATGTTTATACGAGGTGTTGTTTTTCTGTGATATTTAATTTACTGCAGGATTCTTCCCATTAGACTGCGTTTTTATGCTTCCCTCTAGTTTTCCTGGTTATGTAATTAGGAGGCAGGCACAATGGACTACTGTCCTCTTTGAGTGTGTGTGTGTGTGTGTGTGTGTGTGTGTGTGTGTGTGTGTAGACTCATGCTGCCCTCTCTTACAGCTGGACCTTTCTCTCTCCCTGGTAGCCATGTTCCCCGCTACAGTAAAACTGACGTAATGTTTTGGAACAACTCGACACATCCCCCAATAAAAACAGAGCCGTGTGATGAGAGAGCGGTTTCTGTGGAGGACGTGTTCGAGGGATTTCTCAGGAGCCTCGCCGTGTCTGTCTTTCACATTAAACTATTTATCACAACTTTGCAAAGCGCAAATAGAGCTGGGGCAGCCCTCAGACTAATTTTAGGGTTGGTAGTAGTAGATTCCAAGCTCTTATGTCACTTGTTTTTCCCTTGTTGCTATTTTTCCTTTTTTTTTTTTTTTTTTTTTTTTTTTTTTTAAAACCTCCCTTCATAGATCTCTAACCAAACCATTCAGCACTTTAAAGCATATTGAGTCATGTCACAGCAAGAAACACTTAAACCCACTCTTCTAATTAAGATAACATATGGAAAAAGACTACTAGTGTTGCACAAACCGGCAATTTTCGGTGATATGTGTTGCACTGTGTCTTCTTTTATTATGCTCTCCTGACTGAAATATCTGCCTTTTCAGAGCCCCAATACAGAGTCCCATCCTCTGCTGCCAACTCTGCAATCTTTCCACTGTGGTTTTTGAAACTTGACACAACTCCAAGAGCAGACTGAGAGAAGTTTGACATTTTCATGTGAACATTCTGCCATCCAGGGAAGGTCACGTCACGCAGAGACTGCACTCTTTGACTCCACAAAGGAGGGACCGTGGCTTTTTGTCACGAGGGAGGTAGTTTTTGTTGAAGGGACAAGGAAACGTTGAACAGCAGACTCTTCTTCTCGTGTTTGATGCGGCCAAAAGCCTAACGAGGGCAGCTAACTTGGCTGAATGTGCCTTTAAGTCCTGCTCCGCGCCTGCTCGGCAGATGGCGCCTCAGACTTTCCACAGTCGGTTTCACGCTTTGCTCTCACGGGGGCAGTGTTGCTCTGCCGTTCCACACAGAAATCACATTCCTGCAGTCTGGGCTCTGACACTTGGAAAAACAAGTTAGAGTAACTTTAAGAGATTCATCTGAAGCAAATCTATTCTGTGTTCTAATGATTGCTCGTTGTTTTTTATTATTTTTTTTTTTTTTATAAGTATATAAATTTCTAATCGAAACTAACCGAGAGAATGAACGTTGAGCTCTGAAACTACACAAAAGTAGGTCATGTGAGCACGGCAGGCATTAACTGCCCGTTTTTCCATGTGTGGACTGGAATAGGCTGCTGTGGCACTGTGGAAGCTGATTATGCAATCAGTGGATTCTAAAAATTGTCCTGCACTCTGCCTGGACTCCTCTCCGCTCATATTTGTGGTCTCGGCCCATCCACAGGGAGCGAAAGGGAGGGAGCAGTTTCCTTCCATTACAAATACATGTGTCAGCTTCCAAGTGCGGTGCTGCATAGGTATAAGGAAGGATGGCCGTGTTGTTGGAAGGTTCAAAGCCGGGGACTGTGTTGGGCCACGGCAAAAAGTCTTACTCCCCATCATTTCACTTCACGTATGGGAGCTTTTGCGCAAAAACCCACCAAACACCCAGCCTCCGTGTTTTTACTCTGACTGGAGGGACCCGAGGGTGAGGATGGGTAATGACTCGCAGACTTCCCGGCATGGTACAACATTCTGTCTCAGAGTCAAACCAAAGAGCAAAACCCACTTCCACAAAATTGGTTGTGTGACGACGAAAAGAAAAAAAAAAAGAAAAGTTTTCGGGTGTGTGTGTGTGGGGGGGGGGGGAGGGGGGGGGGGGGGGGGGGCTCTGGGGTTGGATTTCAAGGCGTGGTGTTGTACTTCTTTTCACCAACCGGTGAAAAGAAAGAAGGTTTTTTTCAGAGAGGAGGGGAGGAGGCGGCTCCTGGCAAAAGTTTTCACCGACTTCATGTGCCCCTCCCCGGCCACAGACAGGCATTTATACCCATGCGGAAAGGTTAGAAGCTCACAGTGAAGCACTCTGGTTCAGCGCTTCTTGTGGGGAGGAGATATAACCACCTACAACTCTACAATACAAGCCTTTCCCCTCTTTTTCCCCCTCCTTTTTCCACGGACTAAAATCGCACGTAAACGCTGAAGACAACTTTTCAAAACTTTTTTTTCCTTCTTCCCCACAACCAAAACCAGTCGTGGCACAAACTAGCGTTCGTCGCATTCAAGGATCCTGGTCGGTCCTCCATGAAAGACGCAACGAGGCAGCAAATTTGGGGAAAAGAGATGTCAGCGACCGTCTTGTCCGCTTTCTACGACATGGACATGCTTTACAAGGTAATCCGTTTAACAGTTCTCCTCTCTTTCGTGTTGCAGTTTGAGGGGAATGCCTCGCAGCTGATTTAGCGAGCTAAAGCAGCGCGGAGAGCATGTGTTCAGCTGCAACAAGTTGCAAATCTGCAGGCAAAGTCTGAAGCATGCCGAGTTAACCGTGACAGACTGGGACAAATCTGCATCGCTAACTTCTGTTTTCTTTCCAGCAGCAGGATAAAGGCATGAACATGAACGCCCTCCACATCAACAGCATGCTGGATAAGAAAGCGGTGGGAGCCCCGGTCACGGCTCCGGGCTCTGGTGGCTCCTTCACTCCGGGATTTTTCCGCAGAAACTCAACCAGCAACATGGAGGCGATGAATAACGGCAACAAATACTCGATGAGCTCCTACAGCAGTCTGAAAGAGAACACGCCGAGCAGCAACAGCAGCAGCAGCAGCGCCACGGCTCTCATGAACAAGGAGAACAAGTTCCGCGACCGCGCTTACAGCGACAACGGAGACCGAGGCGTTCTGCAGCAGAAGCCCGGCTCCCAGATCAACTCGACCCGCTACAAGACCGAGCTGTGCCGGCCCTTTGAGGAGAACGGTTCGTGCAAGTACGGGGAGAAATGTCAGTTTGCCCACGGGTATCACGAGTTGCGGAGCTTGTCCCGCCACCCCAAGTATAAAACGGAGCCGTGTCGCACCTTCCACACCATCGGCTTCTGCCCCTACGGTCCTCGGTGTCACTTTATACACAACGCCGACGAGCGCCGGCCCGCTCCCCCTTCCAACGCCAACATGCAGGCGGGGGAGACTCGGTCAGCTCGTGAGATTTGCGGCTATGGTCAGAGAGACGTCCTGCCGCAACAGCAGCTCGGCTACAACCAGAGGGACAGACCAAAGCTTCACCACAGCCTCAGTTTCTCCGGCTTCTCCACCCACCACGGACTCGAATCTCCCCTGCTGGACAGCCCGACGTCCCGGACTCCGCCACCTCCCACCACAGCCTCTTCCTGCACCTCCGCGTCCAGCTTCTACGACGAGGTTCTGTCCCCCAACTGCATCAACAGTGCCTTCTCTTTCCCAGGCCAGGACTTAAAAGCCTTACTCGCCCCCCTGGCTGTGCACACCCCCAGCGGCTACGCCAACAACCACTCCACCGGTGCCTACTACGGGAACATGCAGAGCAGCGTGTGCCCGTCCTCTCCTCCGACCTTCAACATGAGCCACTTGCAGGTGCTGCGCCGCCTCAACGAGTCGCCGGTGTTCGAGCCTCCTCCCAGCCCGCCAGACTCGCTCTCTGACCGGGAGAGCTATGCGAGCGGGTCCCTCAGTTCTTCCGGGAGCCTCAGCGGCTCCGAGTCCCCGAGTCTGGACGCTGGAAGACGTTTGCCAATCTTCAGCAGGCTGTCGATTTCTGATGACTAATAATGTTTTGTTTGCTTATGGATTATGGACGGGTCAGGTGGGGTGGGTGTGTGTGTGTGTGTGTGTGTGTGTGTGGGGGGGGGGGGGGGTGTCTGAGGAATCAGGAGGGGTGTTGTTGAGTGAGACTGTCCTTCAAGCAAAGGATCCCAAGTTTAGCTCCCTCACCCTCCCTCCCTGGCCCTTGACCCCATTTCAGCAGCCTCCACCATGCTGATGTTTCTCTGAGCAAGACTTTGTATCCCTACCAGCTCCAGGGGTGCTGGCCCTGCTCCGACCTCCCTGGAAGGGGGCAAGAGACGAGTTTCACCCCCAAGGATCAGTTAAGCTTCATACAGTTTTAAGTATCCTTGCCCTGGCATTAGTGTAGTTTTTTTTCTCTTTCTTGTATGTAATATAGTTGTATTAAAACCTAGATAGCAAACAGAAGGCATTCCATCAGTGCCTTGCCCAAGGGCTCGTGGCAGCCCCCTCTCCCTTATTGCTCTATCAGGCAAGCCATGCTTTTCCTGGGATTAGATGTGTGTAACATGACTTGACAAGAAGAGACTATAAGCGGTTTCAGATTTCCTCCCATCCTGCCAAGAATATGCCTTGACTTAAAGTAACATTTTTCTTCTTTTTATCAAAGTGTTGTGTTTTTTTTGTTTTTTTTCTCCTCCTTCTTCTTCTTTCCTCTCTGAAAGCTTCAACTTCCATTCCAGATCTGCCTTCTCCCAGCGCCACCCAGTGGTTCATGTAACGTGTTGCTTAGTTAAAAAGCACTCTTGAGTTGGGTTTGTTTGGGGAAATCACTGCTGATGGTTGAATATATATTTTTTTAGCTGTTTTTTTGAGTGATTTACATAGCGGTGCATAACTGGCTATGGACTATTTAACTTATTTATTATCTTGTGAAAAAAGTATAGGCTACATTGGTAATTTGTGTCCATACTGTATTTATCAAGTATGATGAAGCAATAGATCTATATTCTTTTATGTTTAAATTATGATCGCCATTATTAATCTGCATAAAGTGGAGTGTATGTTCTTTTCACAGTAATATATATATTGTTTTTCTCTTTTTTTTTCTTTTTTTGTAACTTCACTTGGTTATTTTTATTGTAAATGAGTTAAAACAAAAAAAATCTTAATTTAAGAGAACGTATGTGGTATTTATTTCATTAATTTTTGTTTCCTTGTTTACGTTTATTAAAACAAAAGTTTGCGTGATTGCTGTTTGCTCCTGAGGTTGTGTGTCAGTGCTGTAGAAGGGCTTTTTTTCCCTCCTTTTTCTCAATCCCTACTTAGATGTTTCTGTAGAATGTATAGAGGTTGTACAGACCGTCCAAACCCTTACTACTTTTTTTTTTTTTTTTTTTTTTTTTTTTTTGTTGATCTAGATCAGACGTTCAAGTGACAAAGAACCCAAGTCAATAAATTAACCAAAAAGTATTTTTTTCTTTTCCTCTCCTGTTTGCACGAGGTCACACTGTGATTCCAGCCACGTGCTAAAGAATGTAGCAATCCCTTGTGCCCCAGTATTATTATGTAGTGTCTATGGGGTTCACCATCTTTACATGCCTTAAAATTAACCAAATAAAGTATTTTTCCTACATGGCATATTTTTATATTCAAGTTGAACTGAATGTAGTGTTGGATTCTGAAACTTTTTTTTTAAGGTTGTTACCACTCAGACACTCTGACAAAAGCAACCGTAACCTTTAAAATCCCCATTCCTCTTTTGATGGCCTTCTTTTTTTTATCCTTCTCTTTTGTTTTTTGATATTGAAATCTAGTCTTTGAGAGTTTGCTGGAGAGGGAAGTGGATGAACATGTTTGGTTTGTACATAGTAGGTACAGGGGGATGCGCACTATGTACTTTTGACTACTTTATCAGAAGTAAAGCTTTTTGAATGTAACAAACGGACAAAAAGACAACGAGAGTTGTATTGAGTTTTTTTTTTTCGGGGAGTCAGTTCACTACAAATTGAGTGTGAGACTGTTAACTTTGTACTGTACATTTTTTGTAGTTCTCCCAATAAAAGTCATTTGGAAAAAAAAAAATTCCGATTGTGGTTTCCCACAAATGTCAGTGTGAAAACGCAACAGTTGTGATGTAAATACATGTGTAGCTCACAAAGAGCAGTCTTCCTCCTGCGGTCTAATAAGCCTGGAGGCTTCTGGGTTAGAGTAGCTGAACCCAAGCCGTCCCTTGGCACTAGTTTGACTGGGACCCAGGAGGTTTGCCATACATAAAGAAATGCGTTTCCTTAAATAAGCTGTAGGTTTTTCAAACCCAGAGAAGCCTCAGCATCGGGGCGATGAGCAATGCTCTTGCCATGTGAGTGGAATGAAGGCTGGAATTTTAAAATGGAATGTGTTCAGGCGTTCAGAGCCACAGGAACGTCAGCCAAATGTGTTGATGGCTCAGGCTGAAGAAAAGATGTTAATCTTTTTATAAGTTGAGCTCTATGATAGTCTTGTAATATAAAGGGCCCTCTCCACATCCTTGGAGAGCAGCCAGTGGAAGTTTATATGAAGCTGGCATGGAAGACATGCCAAGATAATTCACTTATGTGTCAATACAGCAATGTACTTAAGGATCATCAACTATTATTATAGAACATCTTAAGTAGTTCCGTATCATGGAGCACGAATGTTCTTTTATTACTACTGATGTATCAAAATATGAGCGCAATTTTACTGCAGCTGCTTGTGGTGGAACCTGTTTTTCTAATTTGAGTACAAGCAGTAATGTCAGGGGGTGAAAAAAAAGTGTGCGTTTTAATCATTTCAGTAATGAAAAGTAAGTAACCATCAAATAAATGTTGAAAAAAAAGTTTTTCATCTGAACCAGCAGAACAGAAGACCAGACAAATAATAGCCAAGCACAAGCGCAGCACTTGGGTAAAAGTCCTGATAAGATGTGGTCAGTAACACGACAAACTGCTGGCCTTCAATCTAATTTATATGACTGCTGAATGTTGCTTGACTCATAAGCAATCTGGCAGAAAGCAGTTGTGTGAGAGATATCATTGTGTGCTGAGGTCAGAGATGAATCTATCAACCCCAGCCATCAGCTCATAACTGATTAACTCCACAGCTGTAAATGTGTTTCTACTATCAGTCAGCTGAGTGGTGAATAAAAGGATGGTGAATTTTGTCCCCAACCAAGGAATTACATTAATTGCGTCTAGACTGACTCAAAGCTCAACCTATTTCTTATTATGAGGCCGCGGCTGTTATTGTGTGGATTTCCAGGAGCCTTTCAAAGAAGAAAAGTTTTCTGTGGGGCTGTTCTAGTCAGTTATCGTCAGTAGCAAAGGCATTAAGAAAATAAAGGGCCCAGGAGTCATGTGGTGCTTGGAGTTCACGCCAAGATAAGGCGAGCTGATAAGGGCCTTGGCAAATATTTACTGTGTCCTCAGGATTTCATAATGAAGTGTTTATCAGAGCAGAGCCACAAGGCTGCACAATGCACTGAGGCCCTGCCAAGAAGGATACGCGTACCTGTGACTCAGTGTGTGTGGGAACACGACTGTGTGTGTGTGACTCTTCATCTCAATCATCAGCCCCACATATGATGTTTGATTGAATGTATTAAAGTCATATATGTTATGTCTTAAAAAGATTTTCTTTTTTTCTGTGGAGGATGTGTATGTCGCGCTGTTCGTGTAAACGCGTGAAGGGGTCTTGCTGGTTAATGGGCTCTGGAGCTCCTACAATGAAAGGAAACACTCTCTGACTTGTGATTAGGACAGGAAGAGTCCCGCTTCCTGGCCACCACCCATTTCCACCTCTTCTTCGTCCTGCTGTTTTTTCTCCTCCTTCAGCTTCCCCTCTCCTCTGTAGTGGCGGCTGACGGCTTCTGGAAGTTACTATTTGTGTTCCACTGCTGCTCTGGGAAGCCAGGCGCTCGTCCTGGTATTGTTTTGGCATGCACAGGCCAGACCCGGGGTCAAGTGGTAATAGCATACTTTTTAAACTTTGTTGTATAGAATATATGAATGCCAGGTGGATGGAAGTTTGCCAAACAGAAATCAGGCAGATGAGGCTATTGGTCCTAATTTTTCTGCCTAAAGCTTACAATTAGTCTCTGATAAGGCCTTAACCTTCCATTTGATCTGATTTTTCCTGCAGATTTTGTGTCTGCTGATTTATGTAGAAAAGTAGATTTAAGCAAAAGGTTCCTATCCTTTACGAGCTATAATTGCAAGTAATATCCAAAAGTGAAAGTTTAATTTCTTCTTCTAACAGAGAGAGCTGCTGAAACTCTCTCCTGGCACTGGGGCCCCGAGTCACTCTGGTGTCATAAATCAACCTTTGAAAGTCCCTTCTGTGCTTACCTGTGACTGTCAACTTTGTCTGACCCTATTCTGGCTTCACAATGAAACAATGTAGGCATGAGTCTTTGTCTGTGAAGCTGGCTTGAAACCCCACCCATCAGGAGCTACAGACTCAAACAGATGCCTGACTTTCTAGAAGCATTAAAATAAAGAAAAGAAAAAAAAATAACTTAGAAGCTAGGGTTGTTAATTTGGTGGCAACATTAAGTAATAAAAAGTCTGATAATATTTGAGTCTGTCTTAAGCCCATAGGAAAGCTGCCAAGAGAGATAAAAGAGCTACAGTCTAACATGGGTCATTGAAAAGTGAGAATACTGAGGAAGTAGGAGTCATGTGAGGCCTACAACTTAAAACACAATAAATAACACATTCATCCTCCTATTCATGTAAAGCTGAATTCTTAAAATAATTCAAATGTCTACCTGTTTCATTTGCTATTGTTACACTGTAGCAAATGTTGACAGTCATGAAATTACTGAACCAAATTTGTGATATTTTTATTTGTTATTAGCTAACATTAGCAACTGTAAGCTACTAGTATAATCAGACCGTGTTAAATTGTAACAGATAAACTCATTAACACAATGACCTAAGTAAAAGCAATTCAAATACTTACCTGTGTCAGAAGCTAAAGCTAATGTAACAATACTAAATGTCAACAGATATTATGTTACTGAACCAAAAATGTGATATTTTCATTTGTTATTAGCTAACATTAGCAACTACAAGTGACTTGTTTAACCAGATCTTGTTAAATTGTAACAGCTAAACTCATTAACACATTGACCTAAGAAAATGGTCTACCATGAGTTAATAATGTTGGCATATTACTCAATACCAGGAAACACATTTTAGTTTGTGCTGATGAGTTAATTCTGCTCACTATCGGCCAGTTCAGCTAATGATTAAAGGTGCACTCTCATGATTTTTATGTTAGCAGTTCATAAATAAAATTAATGTGAAAGCTTGACTGCAAGTGATAAAATAACAATAAAAAAAGTCTCACAACTTTGTAGTTAGCTTATGTAACAGCAATGCTACCATGCTAAATAGCACCGTGGAGCATCTTTTAGCCCATTGTATTGTCTTTTGTCTTTCAACTTAGCTTTTTAGTCATTCTTATTTCTAGCCATTTTTAGAGCCATTTTCAAACCTCTTAGTTGTCAACATTTTGATGTCTAGAGTTTGGCATTTGGTCAATACCATCTTTGGCTCAACACAGCCGCAATTTTGCCTGATACAAGCATTTCTCCTGTACATTTACAGCAGCAAGACAGGTTCACATTTGCTTTCAGTTAGAAACTGGAAACATATACTTCACTTTATTTTCAGAAAGTAGCTCAATGCTCAGCTGAGACCTCCCTGCTCCCCACAAGGTAAGCTAGGGAAAGCCACAGTGCAGACATGCTGAATAAGGTAATGTTGTTTGCAGTGGTGTGTGCAGTGGAGGAGTCAGCCTGGAACGGTCACATTTGGTTGTCGTTGCCTTACGTCCGCCATGTTTCTCTCTCTTCAACACATGCCGAACGCTAAATATTTACAGAGCATCCTGTTAGAGACTTTAGTGTTTACTCCTTATGCTTGAAGCTCCACAGTGACAGTGTGCTTGTGTATGTGCAATGCAGAAGAGATGCCTCATTTGGTTGTGTGAGTGTATGAGTGATTCGGATTAGGTACTTCCCTTGGTCTTTCCACAGTTTACGAACACCAGCCCCTGGATGTTGTTCAGACTCCCAACTCTGAGCAATGTTTATGAATCAACAGTGATGGCCAACAAGCAAAAAGGTAACTGTTCCTTACTTTGCTTTCTCTGCAAATGACAGATGATGAAAGATTGGAGAAGTGTTAGTTGACCTCGCCTCACCCACTGTACAAGGCTGCAGTGCTGACATCACATTTTTGCGGATGGAACATTCTCATAAAACACGTTTTCTTTATTTCTTTCCAAATGTAAATAATGCAGAGGGTGTAAGTACCATAAATGGCCCAATAAAGCCTTTTTTAGGCTAATAGAGCTGTGTAAAGATGCTTCCAGATTCATGAGTGTTGGCGGAAGTCTCACTGTGGTATGGTTAATGAAGTACACAGACATGCTAACTTGGTATTCTTGGTATTCTTCCCTGCTCTTTAATCTGCCACAGAAAGCAGAATAAATATACAATAAAAGATAACATCTTCCTCAGCACAGAAAACGACCCAATAATCTGCGTGGAAAATGTATCCCTTTGCATGTGTGTAGACTTCCTGCATATACTCATAAATAAATGTAGCAAAAGGCTAAATCTTGCCTTTTACCAGAATTAGTCCTCTGTTTGTGCACACAATCTGTTTTATAATTACCAAATAAGTAACTTTTGTTTTGTCATTCAGCTACAACTAACTACCAAAAATATTCATTTCAGTTTGAACAATACTGACTAACCACAAGTGCCCATTAATAGACAATATTGCAATGCTCAAACACAGTTTATCTGTTGCCTGTGTAATGGTATATATTACATTTTGAGAGCCAGGTGTAATATGGCTTTAAAAACACCTTCTTTTTACTGCATTATTGCTACATGGTGAAACTCCATCAGCTGACACACGCTGCTATCCTGTCTTTGCATCATGTCCCTACAGAGATGTGTATCCTTTCAGCTCATCTGGCTGATGTTTATTTTGTTGTTGAGCTTTAAATGTGTGGAAGTTTACTCGTTATGGGAAAACAAGGAAAGGGAAATTTGTTCTCCGTGATTGTCCTGAAGGGAACTCTCCGGAAATTTGGTACAGTTTTACCCAAACACTGTAAAAAAAAAAAAGAACATAATGCTTTGATATGGAGGGGCCTTAAAGTGCAATAATACTGACAGCTGCGAGGCGTGGCTCCAAAACAACTGTGGCCCCAACAGACTCCCATTCAAAGTAAATCAACTTCTCATGAAAAGCTATGAAAGTGAAAGTAAGGACATTTTTCCCACATGGTACTGTAGATATTCATCCTCACATGTACATACTTTTGTCCTGTGAATCCAACTGAAGAATGACTGCGCTGCCCCACTTTCTTCTTGTCCAAAAATGGCAACTTCAGACTTCAACACTGTGAAAGATTCAATTAATACATTTTTTATTTATTTTAGTTGCAACTCCTGGTTTACCAGTTTATGTAATGAGTAATGTAGATTTTTTTTTGTATTTATTTTGGATTTTAGCAGTTTCAGTTCTCCAAAGTGTAGAGCATGCTTACTAATGTTTACCGGCACATCATTTGAGCTTGTTAGCTGATTAGCTCATCATTGTAAGTATCAAAGACTGACTTTTGGTGTTTCATACAATTCCTTGTATGTATTTATAGACATTTTTCAGGTGACAGTTTGAAATTAGATGAAAATCAAGAGCTTTGTATTCAGCTTTGGCTCAGCTCTCCTTTCACCATGACAGCATAACCTTAACATAAAGTGTTCACATGACTGGGTAGTGATCTGAAAGAATGAGGTTGTAAACTCCTCTGAAGGGTGGTTGGTTTTACCCTTAAGGCCAGGGTGAAGCACTCGGTCATCCGGTTAAGGCTCAGATTAGAGTTGCTGCTCCTGGACTTTTGAGGCAGTTGAGGTAGTACAGACATCTGGTAAGAATGCATTCCAGAGTTCTTAAAGGGAAGGTGTTAGGGGCATGTACTACCAGAAGGAGGCCTTGGGGTAGACCCAGGACAGATGGAGAGATTACATCTTTTGGCTAGCTTTGGAGGTCTGGGGAACTTTGCTCATGGATAAGTGGAACTAAATGAATGGCTGGATGGATAGAGCAAATAGTTCAGTTGTGTATCTCTGACATGCTGAATATATTGTACCTGAGAAGAGCAGAGCTGAGCAAACAATATTAGAGAAAAAAAAGAAATCGTTGCCTTATGATGACATAATTTATGTGCATGCTTGTTTGCAATGTCTACATGCCTTGGAACACATACAGACACAAACAGTCTACTATTACTCACCACTGTACTATGTTTGCTTGTATTGGATGATATGCAAACATTTTGTCCTCCTGTAGAAACACAAAGCTATGTCTGTCTTTTCCCATCTGGCTGACAGCCTCCACTCCCAGGATCTGACCCTGAACTGTACGTAGATCCTACACTGAGCTGGAGAAAAAGATGTTGAACTACGTCGCCCCTTACACTTGGAATAAGCTTGAAACTACCCCAAAAGCTGATTATGGGAATAGAAATTAGATGCATCAATATTTGGCTGCAAATGTTCTGATTGAACATTGCTACCACTTTCTAATGACTTTCGATATTTAGAGTATCTGATGGCTGGATAATTTCATGAGATGTGTACATGCATACAAGTTGTGTGTATTTTAGCACGTGGTTTGTGTGTGTATTGTTATAACTGCTACTGTTCTGTGTGTCACTCGGCTTTTGCAGGACATCATGACGGCAAAGCGAAACTCACCCAATGTGAAGCACACGATGTGAAAAGGAAGAGACGGAGGGCAGGCGTGAAGCTTTCAGGCCTGGGTGTTTGAAAGACGCAGCTGTAAAATGTAACAAGTCCTATCAAGCTCTGTAAGGGGCTTTACTTAGACCAGGCGTGAGCTTGGAACACGTGACCAGCAGCTGAGCGTGGTGCATGATAAGAAAGCAACTGTGAGGCGAGAGGGTGGGACTGGGTTGAGAAGTGAACGTTTGGAGTGTGTGTTGACATTTTGTGAGCTTCACTCTCTAACCGAAGGCTCTGAAGAGAGAGTGTGCCACACTTGATGAATGAAGCCTCACGGTCAGTTTTTGAGAGAGCATGGAGGGAGAGAGAGGGTAGTAAAGTGGTGGAGCATGGCAATAAGTGAGAAGATTGACATCAAAATATTTAACGTGGGTGTTTATTTAGAGAGGATCTTGGCAGTGTGCACATCCCCAACTTCTTTCATTACTGCCTTATTACTCAGTAAACACTTTTCAGCATGAAGGAGAATCCCTGAGGTCAGTGTGTGCAGGTTAGTGAGTCCTGAGTCCATCCGTGGATGTCCGTGCTGCACTGGATAATTACATATAATCATCCAAAATGTTTATACTGTACAAATAGCATAACTACGCTGAGTGAGTGGCTGTGTGGGTCAGGTGTAGCTGGTGTTGTGAATGAGCCCGGCCACTCGGTGATTACTCAGGCTCAGAGCCAGGCTCAGATTGTTATGCAGCAAAACAGAAGGCCTGCTTTTACTCTTTATATCCACCATAACCATACTGCACTATACGACATATAGTATCATGAAGACACATGCAGTCTACATGCTTTATGGCCTCATAGCAGAGACAAGAAGAGGGAAGTGTTCTGCATTTACAACACATCAGCTCATAATAAAAGATCATCTGGTCCTTACCAGGTCTTTAAATTGGGTAAATACAACCTCAGATGAACAGCAACACAAGACAAATTACACTGTGTCATTCTATATTGAACAATAACTAAACCACAGTGCATAAGCAGTGTGTGGGAAGACTAAGACTACTCCATTATTTCTGCCTGTAGAACCACCTTTTAGTAGCATTAACTTGGAGTAATTACTTCTGTATGTCTCACATCGTTGTGGAGTAATTTTGGCCCACTCTTCTTTAAAATGTTGCCTCAGTTTATCGAGGTTTGGCGGACATTTGTTCATGCACAGTCCTCTAAATGTCCTTCCACTATATTTCAGTCGGGTTGAAGTTTAGACTTTGACTGGGTCATCGCCACACCTTGACTTTTTTCTTTTTCAGAAATTCTGTTGTACATTTGCTAAGCCCAAATAATCAGTGACTGATACTACGGACACTTACCCCATTAATTCCAATGGAAGCAGTAAGGGTGGACTTTGGGTGGTGGTTTTACACTTTTTTGCACACCAAATTACCACACATCTGAAGCAGATGTTAGTGGAATAAATTCCTTTTTTTCTAGTGAAATTTTGTGTGTTTATCAGTACAGATGTTTATGGTTTGCGAATCCTACAGACTCAATCTATCATCCCTTGACTTCTTGCTAGTCTTATTCTTGTGCTAGCAGGTTGACACTGTTTGACATTTTGGCTGTAGTTGTTGTGATAACTGATTCAAACATATATTCACCACTAATTGGTTTTAATTTCTCTTATACTGCATGTTAATGTGAGAACCATAAACTAAGCTGAGGAACATTACCCCAAATCATGCTGCCCTTAGAATTTAATTAATGGCACTAAGGCTGTGGATTGTTTGCTTCTGGATTGTTTGCACTCATTTGTATCTGTAATATTTTTGCATGTTGATGTTATGCATCATTTGCATCATCATTTTACCTTGAGGCAGTATGAATGCGGGTTATTATACATAAAATACTGAGAATGAGGTGGAGTGTTTAGGATGCCTTTGAGGTGTGACCTTCATCTGGCAGAAAGTTAAAGGGGGTTGAGGGTTCCAAGTTCCGGATGTGGTGCCGGTGGAGCCATGTGTATTGCTCTGTGTGTGTTTCTGTGTGTATGCGCAAGCTCAGGAGGAGGGTGATTAGTGTTTCTGTGTGTATGCGCAAGCTCAGGAGGAGGGCGATTAGTTAGTGCTTCTCGGTCTAGCTGCAGTGCTTTTACTCACGTCCATATTTCATATCTGCGGCTTTCAAACAAAAGCCGTATGTTGATACAATCTGCTGGCCGACCGGAGGAAATGAGTGTTTGTGCACTGGCTAATGATGTTTCTGTTTCTCTTTCTAATGTGGTCCAGTTTTTTTTTCCACCGAGGGCTTCATTTCTCAACATGACCACACATCTATTCTTCTTTGGGGTGAAAGTTTCATTATACTCTTATGATGATGAATATGATGAAAATATAAACTCTTCTGCCAAAATCATGACTTCAGTGTTGCATTTGTTGTAAATGGATGATGCTGCCGTTGATTAATAGGTTTCTGAAGGAGATTGTTGTTCAATATAACATCAAGTCATAAGGGCACACTGTTTAAATTGCAGTCTCGATATATTAGGGATCTCAGCTTCCACCAGCTACAAATGCCCTCACACACATGTTTCTCTGGTTAGCTAATAAACTACCTTGCTTACATAGATTGGCTTATGATTAATTCCTTGATAGTTCATGAACTGCAGATAGAATAATCAGCACTTCCACTGTTGGGTCATCATAGATCAAAATCATGCAGTATGTTTACACGATGACAGAGAAAAATGCCATTTTTGTGTCACGAATGTAAATCTGTAAGCCAAACTGAAACTGTACTAAATCCAGTTCCAGATCAAAATCATACTAACACCCAAATAATGTGCTTTGGAGTCTAAATACTTCTCAATGTACGTGTTCAACTAGAGTCAAATTGGTTTAGGCATACTGCGCATGTTCCACAGTTCCCATCCCGCACATTGGCTGAGGGATGTTCGGGTTTCTCTCCTGGACTTGTTGCCTCTGCGTTCCTTCATCGGATCAGCGGATAAAAATGGATGGATGGATGATCATTGGCTCTGATCTAATAAAATAAGTTAATAGAAGAAAAAGCCTGCAACAACGCAAAATTAAAGTAAACAGAATGTACGAAATCTAGAGAGTTTTGAGACGTTTTTTCAGTGATGTTTGCTCATGAGGACAAAAACTACATTCTTAAAGTATTCAAAATCTAGTGCAACTGCCCACGTGAATTGTAAAAATGTCTTGAAGGTGACAGTTGTGGCGGTGATGTGGAAAGCCATGAGTGTTGTTTAACTCTGTTCCTGTAGTTTGGATTTCTAATCCTAACCAAGTGATTTGATTGGCTAAACCCAACCAGGAAGTGAAAAAGTTTTGTTGTAACGTTGTAACAGAGCTGTCACAGGGCAACAATCGAAAATACCACCCACGAGGATTAAAAACGGATGTATTTGAACGCTAACCGTAATCTTTTTCTTATCCTCACTAAATCAAATAATTATCTCACTTTGGTGAAAAAAGGTGTTTTAATAAAGCCTTGTTGTGATCTTGATAAATGCAACTGAATGCAACTCAGAAGTGAAAAAGCCGCTGTCATATGTTGACTTAAACGCACGCAGTGAATAATTGAAAGCACTGCATTACGACACTGGAGGACATGTCGAGAGCTGTCCAATTCACTCATCGTGTCACCAATTAGCCAACAGCTACATTGCTTGTCAATTGTTTTAGTCTGTGACATAACCGGCTAACCACAAAAAAGCCCAATACTGACAGGGTGAAAGGAAGTATACCACTACCAACTGTAGGGGAGTCTTCTGTCCCTGTATGCTGGGACAAGGTCCATTTAAATGGTCTAGCAGAGCTATTGTATAACCTTAGCTAGACTGAACTATGCATGTTCACTGACAGATAGGTAAGTCCACTTGGAATCAGAAAGTGCATTTATGCATGTTTGATTCAATGTACCACAGTGTGAAAGCCCTTATTTTAGTTCATTTAGGAGCAGGAGGCACCGGTTTGCATAGAGAGCCACAGAGAGTGAAATTTAAGCACAAAGAGAAGTTGACAGTCTTTGGAAAGGAATCAAGGTGGCATTACACTGTAGAGCACTAAAACATGTAACTCATCCCTGCATCACATCAGCTTATGTTGTCAGTATATTTTCATTCACTAATGGAATCACATGATAAAAAGCTTTTTATTTGCTGTTGACAAACCTGGATTACCATGAGTGCAAAGAATGCCTCAACTGCGAAGTAAACTGAAAATGTGTTGAGGGATGTGTGCCACTGACGCACACGATGAACTGACGTGACAAAGGCATCTTTGGACTGATCTGGAAACTCTCGCCCTATGTTAAAATGTAGATTTGAGGCTGCCAAAGGTTTTCCTCAACTTATCACAGATCTGCCTCTTCTTTTGTGCACCTGTCACCCTCTCCATCCATTGCATGCTGCAAGAGGACGCAGGTCCTGGGGCTGCAGCAGCCAGTCAGACCGGTCTTCCCATCAATGCCTCCTTTAAGAATCAGTTGAGCAGAGCTTCAGCACAGACCAGCTTTATCTAGCACTTTTAGGACACTCATTCATACACCAGAGAGGGGCAACTCTCTGCAGTTACACACACAGGATTTGCTCAGGGTGTGTTTTTGTGTGTGTGTGTGTATGTGTGTACTTTCTTACCCAAACACCATCAGGGGGTGAGAAAACACATCTCCTGCACTCATTTACACAATCCATATGTATGTGCATCTGTGTCTGTGAATTTTACATCTGCCACTATGCAAACACGCACACAACTCTATTTACAGTAAATAAAGATAGATTTCACTTCACAAACAAACTCCTGTTTATTTGATTTATCAGTCTGAAGCCCATGCTTGTGAGCAGCCATGTGGCCCCACCTCCACAGTGACCAGAAGACGCCGCAGGCCGCTTTTCTGGCAGCAGTCATATTTCTCAATGATGCATTTCACTGTAATAATACAGAAATTTGAATTCAAAAGATGAGTCACGGCCACTCCAGCACAAGTTCACTGTTTGGTTTGTTTGGGTTGGACACATAGTTACCCACTAACACAGACAAATGCCTCTGATGTTACTGTAGCTGGTGCAGCAGCCCTAAATAATCTCTTGTTTAAAAAGGTTGAGTCACCACTGTAAACACACAGGCAGAATGGCCTCAAATCACCTCGACTCCAAACACAACAGTGAAATGGATTTACAAATGAGAAAAAGAGTTGTCTTCAAACAGAAGAAACCAGGCTGTCTCTTTTACTCCTGCTTTTGGTCACATGACAGTGACATTTTCCTTATTTCATTTAAGAGTCTAAAACTGGGGTGGGGAAAAAAGTTGGAAAAATGTAACTCAACCCTAAACCGGGAACCACTTCCACAGGATTATTAAGTTTCATGGTGTGACATGAGCAGATTTTGTCATGTTGCAACCGATGGTAGCAATGAGCATAATTACAGATGGTCAGTCATTAGGCTTGACCTAAGTGACAGTTGCCTGTTTCATTCCTGCGTGTGTAGCATTAAAGGAACAAAATATGTCTCCTTTAAGGACACTGTCCTCGGCTGATTCTTTGAGGTTTATGAGGATTCCACTTGATTATTATAAACTTGGACATTTATAAATGTATTTGTAATATTTAAGCTCTGTTCAGCCTCTTTACAGACTGGGGCTTGCAAGCTCACTTTGTTTTTTTTTTTTAAAGTAATGAATCTATTTTTTAAAGAAATCATTATTATATTAGCCTATAACCCTGAAAAAGCTAGGAAGAACAAGGTAAAGGTGTGTGTTTATGCGTGTCATAGCGAGTAAGTGAAAGAAAATGTATGAGAAAAACTTTCATCACTGCCACAAGTCATGGTCGGAACAATAGTGTGTGAGTTGTCAATTGTGTCTAGTCCCACTGTCACTCTTCCTTGCTCCACTGAACTGTCAGTTTTTCAAACAAAAGATTAATGATACCTTACTGTGACGCTGCAGGACTTAAAAAAAAAAACATGAAATACACAGTTCATAGGGTAAAGACGCTGCAAAGAAAGTAACACCACATATTTCATAAACTGCTCCTTGTGTGGTCCAACATAGTTTGCTCTCTCAACCACAAACTCATGAAGTGCAACAACAGTTTGACACAAACTATCAGGGGACAGGATGTTCCAATCATCTGCCAAAAGGGTTGAAATAACATTAGAATTCAATGCAAGTGTGAAGGAAGAGCAATCCATCCATTCATTTTCTATACCCATGTAATCTAAATCAGGGTCACGGGGGGGAGTGACCATGCATGTTCACACTGACTCGTAAGGTCAATTTAGAATAACCAATTAACTTAACAGGTATGATGGAGTACCGGGAAGGAACCAATACATACGTGTAGGCCGAAGGAAGTAATTGGGGTAATTTCTTAAAAAAAAAGTCTATTACCATGAGGACTGAGGACTATTACCATGTGTCCTCAGAATTGCTGGCAAGATGGAAAAAATACAAAAGTCCATTTAAGCGGTACTGAATTTCATGCTGGTGCTCCTAAAATGAGCAATTTGGACCACCATTGCAACTATTTGAAAAAGTGAGTCTTAAGCCCTGGTTAATGCTCAGAGCGCAGATGGAGAGACAATTAGCAAACTCAGTATCACAGCCTGTGTTACTGCCGCTAGCTAGCATGGCTAGCTGACAACACACTCGCCCAAATATTGTTTACTTTTGGCTTAAACAAAAGTAATGCTGAAACCTCAACAATTTAAATTCTTTTCTTGTTTATAACTACATCAGTCCAAAAGCTCGACAGACTTCCTGTGTCATCAGAAAGTTCCAAGCAGCCAATTCCAGCATAAGGCATTCACAGCCACATATTACTGAAATAATATTGATGGGAAAGCTCATCATACTCTCTTCACTTCATATCCACAAAGAAATCCCAGAGGGCTCCTGTGCTCTGAAGGAAATGAGAAGTTTGAGATCTCTGCCGATAAAAAAGCAAACCTGTCAGTCTGTGCTTACACAGCGGCACATTTTTGCTGCTTCCCAATGCTGTCAACTAGGCCAGAGCTTCCAATTTGAATCCTTTACCTCCACAGCAGTTTATTAGAGCAGCGTTAGATAAACAGTTTCTTTTTTGGTTCCTGGAGAAATCTAAGAAGTCATTCATTACTGGTCAGAGTGTTTCAAGGGCTCTTTGGACTTAGCATTAATTCCTTGTCAAAGAACTTGGCATGTGAACTCATATTCACAGCAGTAGCTTCCAGAGACTGAGGCAGAAAATTTACTGATGAGCTTGTCAGAATCACAGAGGCTACAAAGCAAAATATGCAGAGACTTTGCGTGAGAGGAATTAAGTAAAGCAGCGCAACAGACTTGTATTATTAGCCAAAAACGTTTCTAACTTTTTCAGTGTTTTTATTTCCAGGCAACAGATGTGATCAAACCTTCCGAATTCTTGTTTTTTTTTTTTTACTATCCAATAAAAAACAAATATAATTCATGGCAGGTATAGATATAGATATAGTATTTTTGGAGTAACAAATGAACAAATATAGACATTTGTCACTATTTCATATTGTCAAAACTCTGCACATGTAACTTCCTGCTACGGTTCAGCAAAAATGCTCTTATCAACATTGATTTTAGATGTTTTCACTTAGAAAATAAAGTAAGCAAAAACGAGATCTCAAGATATTTCCTGTCCTCTTATAACTGGCCTCAGGAGTAGATTCTCCTGTTCTGCGCCTTTAAGAATGGCCTAAATCAGTGGCTCCCAACCTGTGACCCTGTAGTGGGCTGCCAAAGATCACAGGCAAGGCAAGGCTTCTACTGCGCAGAGTTTGTGAGGTTGCTCTGTCTACACTTTCGTGGGTAAAACTGAAGTAAACCGTTGGAACTGCAGCAGTTTTCACTGCATATGAAGCGGTCACACCAATTCACACTCTCATTTACTCAGAATATAAACACAATAAAGTAGCAAATTCCCTAATGTTTTGACCATGTCGATTGGTAATTTATAGTGATATGCTGCTTGAGTAGGTAGAACACCTCAGTTGTGAAATCACTTGTCAAAGATATTTTACCAGGAAAACTGACAAGAAGTTTAGGATTTCCAAAGAAAACTGTTGCATCCAGACTGGTCCAACATGAAGCAGGTTTATTACACCAGAAAAAAATAACTACTGTGTTAGCCCAAACAAAAAAGCATCTAAACATGTTAGTTTGACTGAAATATGAAAACGAGTTTCTTAAAACTGGACTAAAACGTCCAGATAATGCAGTTTCAGGTTGAATCTCTTTAATTTATACGCTCAACTGGACTCAAATAGGCCTATGAGCTTCACACATGCTCCGAAGTTCAATCCTTTGGCATCTTTTTGTAAAAACAGTGTAAGTTTATATTCATACACCCAAAAAAAGGTGAAATTATTCTTGTATTTTTCTGTTTCTTTTGTGAAACGGCAAAACATGCATTGGACTTACATCAGTCAATAACTTGATTTTGGTTCCATACGTGTATACTGGGACAAGGATGGTGGTCCAATTAATTCATATGGACAGAGTTTCAAGTTTGTCTTTAACGAAAGAAAAAAAGGTAAGGAAAGAATGGCCTAAACTGCAAGACATGGTATCTTATCTAAGTAGAGCTTTATAGCCTTAGTCTGTAAAAGATTCTTTATTCAAATGCAGAAGAAAAAAATCTTTCATGGCTTTTTTCCAGGAATAAAGGAACATTTTTGTCTGGACTAATTGAATCATTATCGCAGACAAATCCTGCAGAAGTCTGGATGTAAACCAATTAAACTGAGTTTTTCTTCTCATCAGCTGCCCTCTCCCTTTGTGGCATTAGGTTTTCAGGAGATTACTCCACCTCTCCTCTGCTGATGACATGGCACACTCAGTTGTAAAGGCCAATAAAACATAATCTCTGGAAGGGCTTTACAGAGTCTTAGCAGCTGTGATTTCTACCCAAATACAAGCTCTCTAGGAAAACAAGAAAATATTCAGGTGACATCTTACATAAGTAAAACTCATGAATGGGGAAATGCAGTTTGGAGAGATTAAGATGCAGCAGAAAAACTGACAAAAACTGACCATGGGAAACTTAAATCCATTCACCAGCTGGGTTAATTCAACGCCTCGTGCCTTGTTGTAGCATCTATGTCTGCACTAACCCAGTTTCTCATATATGGATTACTGTGTGTGTTCCCATGCACATACGTAACATGATAAGAAACACAGGTGGTCACGTTGCTGCTCTCTATAGGCTTCAGTAAGACCACAGGCTCAGCACAGCACAGTACAGCTCAGACACTTACAACACACACACTGTACTGTATTGACTCACTAATGCCAGGAACCTTTAATCTGCAAACAGAAACCGTACACATGGTGAAACGCACACAGAGTACTCATGCGACCTAGAAACATCGGAAGCTGATGTAAGAAATGAAAGGAAATGGAATTATTAGACTCAGATACTGGGTCTCATACTCATTTTACTGGGTATGATCTGAGTTTACTTGGATTTAATTGTAAAAACAACATTTTTTTATAAGTTACAGCATGTGAGGTGACTCATAGAGACAAAAAGGGGTTCTATAAAGAAGAACAGACAAACATAAGTGCTGTCAGCATTCTTTTTACACACATAAACACACACACACACACACACACACACACACTCTCAGTGAGACACCATGTTAAAGCATTCATATTCCTCCCTTTTGGCCCAGGGTGTACAGAGGAATCTATGGCCCATCCAATAAAACAGAGTGTGTTTGTATCACTACTCACCACTGAGGGCTTCCTTTCACATTACTAAATACTGTACATTCCTTCAAATGGTAAACATCCCTCGTCCCACACAAACACTTACTTACAAGCTGAAATACTGATGTGTTTGTGTGTGCTGGTACATAGCACATAAATCTGGTGAGTCATAGATAGATGATGCTACAACTAGGCCTGTGAGTGGGCAAATGAGTGTGTGCGCGAGCATGTGTGTCATTATCCTACCTGTGGAAACAGCTGGAGGCAGCCAGCAACATCTGTCAGTCGCGTCAAATGCACACCTACTGTCTCTATTCTGTCTGTCTGTGTGTGCATGCATGTGTGCTCTTGACGTTTGTGTGAGTGTAGGAGTTGCATGAGTGTGTGTGCACTCACGAGCATGACCCCAGTGTTAACTTTTGACAGCCTTCCACCTCATTCACCCCACATAAGTCTCAAAGCGCAAGACCCCCAGAGGTCTTCGGGGTTAAAGTCATATCTGCCCTCGGCCCCTGATACTGTTATCAGCTGGAGTGTGTTTGGTTTCTGCTGGAAATGAGTGCATGCTCCTGGCAGCTGCAGGGTTCAACCTCTCAACTAAGGAAATAGTTGTAAATAAATACGACAAAGATTGTGATAACATATTCTATTATAGCAGCCTGGAAGATCAAGCGACTGCATGTCTTTAATGAGGTCTGTCAAGAAAATTGTTGCACAGTAGTTTCCACCAGCATGTTCATGGTTTAAAACCATTACCTCACAAAAATTGCTTCTTTTGTGCTTAGTCACAGGCAGCTATGAATGTCCTGTAAGTATTTTCTGATGCATCTTGAGGAACCATCGACATGGTTCTGACGTTTTGCTTTCAGTTCTAAATGGAACCTTAGAAAAACCCAGCGGGCATCGATCTGTCTTCAACAATGCAACAATGTATCAATCCAAACAGCAAGAAAGAATAAAAACAGTGGTAGTTATGTGATACGCTCCAGAAATGAGTTAAAGAGGGGATGAAACAATTACCAATACACTCCAATTTGATGTCAAATTTTTGTGACTGAAAAAGTACTGCTGGTAACATAGTTTCAGCAGGTACTGAGATACTGGACTGTGCTACAACTTGAGGAACAGCAATCGCAAATCATCTGCTCATGACTAGGCTACAATTATTGCTCACTTTTATTAGTCTTTCAAATACAGTATAATTCAGCTACTTGTTGGTAAATGTAGTGATGAGCACTTCTGGACAGATTTGAATCTCATTATGTTCTTGTTTTTAAATTTTTTGTGTTAAGAATTGCAGAAATACAATGGCGCTGGTACCACAATCATCGTTTTTTATACTGTCACAGCTTGAGATAAAAGGGGACCAAACGTTTGATATGCCAGCAGGTTTGAGCTCTTTGTTTACTATAACTTTTTCCTCACCTCAAGAAAGAGTGGTATCTAAAAACACACTGGAATGAATGACGTTTACTTCATACATTACAGTATGTACAGTCTGTTTTGGTGACTGCTCTGGAGGCTCTTGAGTGGACAGTGGAAAGAGGAATTCTGCACAAGCTGCAATGTAGTGGACAACACTGCAAACCCTCTACACAATACACTGATAAAACAACAGTGTCTTCAGTCAGAGGCTTCTCCACATGAGCTGCAATAAGGACAGATACTGAAGATCTTTCCTGCTCAGGCTAACAGTCCTTTCATAATGAATCTATGTGTGCTAGGTACTATCCGATTCACTTCAAGTGATATCACGATATGTTCTGACAATTTTTTATCTGAAGGTTCGTGCCCAAACAACACCCAAACTAACTAAGCAACTTCACTTTGATAAAGAAATAAAGACCACTTCTGTTTTTCTGTAATCATAAATTCTCTGTCATCCATTGTAAGAAGTCATAAATCCTGACCTTCCAAACAAATTACACGTTTAACCAAGAACTGGTCTTTCTTATATATACACAGCCACAATGGCAAAAAAAAAAATATGAAAACATATCCTGGTTTAGTGACACTTAGCAGGATTAATAAAATAAGAAACAACTTTTGCCAAATCCACACAGCTCTCACTCCTTATTTGACATGTTGGGACACAATTTTCATGTATTCATAATTCTGCCGATCACAATACATGGTGCTGATATGTTTAAAATGCAGGTCAACTCAGTAATTCTTTCCACACCATGAACTTATGAAAATGGTTTCAATTCTACCATAAGAAAGTTTCGAGATACAGATCTCTGAAAGCTGTTGTGCAAATGCTCAAAACCAGGAACTAAACCAGGATAAGGAGGAGAAACATTAATGCTTTGTGGGGCTCTTTGGAAACACTTAAAGCTATTTCAATTTGTACTCTGCTTACAATGTGTTTTTTTTTTTTTTTGGTGTTTCAGTGTGAATACTAATATTTCCAGAGATTAACTGAAACTTTTGTTAGATGTGCTCTATTTTATTTATTATTATTATTATTATTTTTTACGAAAGCAGCGTTTTAAAATGAACACAGACATGGTCTATGTCAAAAAAGACACACCGTGAGTCAATCAATTACCCAACCAGGTTTTTCTTGCTGAGGTATCATGGGAAATGAATCATGTATCACATGTTGGTTCACAGAGCGTTGCCTACTTACAGCTTAGTCACGTCACAGTGTATTCAACCGCTCCATGAAAACAACACCACATCCATTCAGTCTTTATCAGTATATCATCAGTCAGGGAAACACATGGCTCTCCTGATATTGCCATGTTCTTGATCATATTTCCCTCTCTGTTTCTCTTTTTTGCCATTCTGCCTGAGATCAAGAGCAGAATAAAATACAGAAAATAGGCCTTCTGTCCTTAACAAGGACATGCAATAGCATTTTAAAAGGTCAAAAGGTTACACAGATATCTTTTCAAATTTGACTTGACATTTCCCTAGACACAACAAGGCTCCTTTTTGCCTCTGGTTTGACTGTGTCTAACCTTTTTTTAGGGTTCAGGAGCTGTATGGGTTTGAAAAGTGGATTGCCATACAATTTGCCACCCAGCCACCTATTATTTTTGAATGCCAGTGTGCACGAGTGCTTTTCAGGGAGCATGACTTTCGGACTGTTTTTGTTGGTTTTGGTTTGTGAGCTAGAGAGGGAGAATGTGTACTTTTTGTGGTTTTCCTCTGGCTGTGGAGGGCTTGCCTCAGCTTCTTTCACTATCATTCCAGCAGGAAAACTTTTCTAGTGTGAGAAGAGTTTATGCTCAAGTTATGAAGAAATCAGGTTTAATAAGCTGAGACCATTTGGTTTGCTGTGCACTCTGAGTAGCCTACTTGGATGCTGTACATTCGAAAAGTGAATTTTTTTATGACAAAAAGGACCACCAACTACTTTTCATTCACTAAGAGGAGGATACCTTGTCAGCACAGGTAGCAGCTACTAACTGGGGTAGATATTTATCTAGCATTGACATTAGATGTACTGTGGCATTTTTGGTGATTATATTTTTTATATGGTCTCTGAACAGTTCATTTTACACTGATGATAAGAAGTTGGTTGCAGATAGCTTGACAATTGCAATCAAATGTTGCGATTTTCACTCCTGGTGTTCATTTCAATTTTTGATTTAGCATGTTGTTTGTTATGTGCGCAGTGCAATCTACATTACTTAATTGTATTAATAGAATTGTGTGAAATAACACATAACACATACTGAAAAACTGTATAAAAGGATGGACCGCTCATCTCCACCTCCTCTTAATGAACAAAATGGATGCATGCAATACACTTCCCAGGAAAATGGCTTTTACTAACTGCTTGTTGCAGAGCTAACTAGTTAGATATCAGACACGTTTAAATTTTCCCACTGATTGGTTGGGCTCTTTGCTTGCCATATAACATTAGTTTTAATCAACAAATTGAGTTAGCCCTCAAAACACAATAATTTTTACCCAAAAAATACAAGGTACTCCAGAGCCACCAGAATATCTTTGTCTTTTTACCAAAATATTAATTCATTAGAAAATCACAAACTCAGTTGACATGCTAATTGTTTTGAATTATGACTTTGACGTTATTTGTACTGGCAATACATTTTACTGTAAAGGTTTTGCTATATTAGGTTGTTTTATTCAGTATGTTTGTGCACACAACTCATACAACTCACATCAGATAGGAACAGCAACAACCGAATGCGAGGCTTCAAAATGGCAGTCCACAAACCAGTGGATGATGTTAGTTGCATTTTTCCTTTTCCTTCTCCTAAGCTGGTGGATCCCTCATCAATGACTAGCCATTGTTAGCTATATTTACAGATAGCGTGAAAAGCAAATCACTTACTAAGGTTTTAGTCCAGATGCTAGCTAGCGAGCTACCATGTGAATTGTTATGCCACTAGTTTCATGCTGCAGCTAATGTTTTAGAGTATAAAACTATGTCAGTTTAAAAACATATGTTATGCATACTTTTGTGAAATAAGCACACACATACTACAAAGATTTGTTTTCTCCTTATCTATAATTTATGTACAGCCAATTATGAACCCTAATGTTTGTGGCAGTTGAGATTTCTACATCTATGATGAAACAGCATGCTGTTACACTACCAATAATCTTGTAATGTTTCATATTGGCTCATTTGCTACTTTATTACTGGTTGGATAACTCTTCCTTACTTGTGCAGTCTTTATAGCATGAAACACACAGCAGCCTGAAATGTCTTTCGTTGTTGGCAACAATAAGGTCATTGACTGGAGATGTGAGAGGAAGAGGTAGGGCTAGACATACTTCAAGCAGGTTTAGGGTCACTGAGGTGACACAATCAGTCACTATAGCAGGTGGGAAAGAGTTCTTGTGTGTTTGTGCATGTGTGTTATGGGTCTGGGAGGTCAGTGGGCGGTTGCCTGGATTCCTTCATGCTAGTATTAAGCCATGCAGCCGTTGCAGACCGTGTTTTTAACCATGACAGCTGCTAATCTAATCCCTTAGCCCCCTGACTACCTGAGTGACTGGAAATAAGGGCGCTTGTGCATATGCCTGTGCGTGCATGTTTAATTTGGTCATTCATATGTACATGCTTGAGTCTGAACTATGTGTAAGCTGACACAACAAAGTGCTCTTAATTATTATGGGTATATTTTTGCCTTTCCCGTTAGGATAGCTGAGGATAAGACACAATGTCCATTTCAGCTAATGTCAACAGGATAAACACAGACAAACAGATGCAGAATTTTACATCATGCTTCTTTTACTATTGCAAGTAAATATAGCTAAAACAAGACTTTCTCTACTTGGCCTTGTGATAACTTCTGGTTAAAAATAAAAAAAACTGAAACATGCTAAAGGAATTTAGCTTAGGTAGACTTGTGGAAACACATCTGAAACAGAACTTATGGAGATGACAGAAAATGTGATGTAGAAATAAACATGCAGCTGGTCTTGGTAATAGTAATAATTATCTGATGTCACGATGAGCACCTTGTCTGGAATCACATTTTACACAGCAAAGAGAACGTAAATGGCCGTCTTTGCAAGGCTATACTGCTGTGCATAATATGCTGTGCTTGTCAGGGGTAACTCTTTGAAGCAGCTGTCCAGATTTAGCCGCAAGCTTTCGTACTGTTACCTTGGCAAAAACTGAATTTTTTCTCGAAAGACATCTCATGCAAACTTACATAGCTTATTTTTAGCTGTTGTTTGTTTGGTAAATCAGTCACACTTGGTTCTGAAATCTTAACTTCAAATAAACCTTGAATTTAAGCTAGTTAAACAAACAAGAAAGTTGATGAATGAGCAGTTACAGCCGTAAGTGTATGTTTCTGAAACCTTCCTGAAAAAACTATACACTGAAACAATTACCGGTACTGGAATTACCTGATACATAAATGTGGACTGTAAATGATCCCATCTTATCTTAACAAATATTGAGAATTAGAGAAAACTCGACTGAAATGATTTACAAAACATTTTTTGTTGTATATTGACTGTTACATTTCCCCATGTTTCTCATTTAAGTATAAATTTCATGGTTTTAATTGTGCAAAAAGGCCATTAAAAAGCATGACTTTATTTCACCCACTTCTTATCATGATTATTACTGGATAAATTCTTGGATTTTGAGGCTGCATTTGAATTGCAACCTCTTGGATGTATGTCTCAGCCAAGTAAGCAAGTATAAGTCTTCTTCCACATCTAACAAGACCCATATGATATATATAGTAAGACTTCAAAGGGAATTTCTGTTTTGTGATTTCCAATTCTCCTGTTTTGGTAACTAATATGAGATATCAGAGCTAGAGTTAGTCACAAGCTGAATCTTTTACTTCTTTCACTATTTTTGTGGAGCAGAAAGAAAATCGGTGGATTGTGCAACACAGCTAATAGGCGGTGATTGCTTTTTCCACTATGGACTCAGTGCTATTGCTCAACATGGCTACCATGATTTTACTCCCCACAAGTGGTCTCAACTGACTGAATGAATACTGCACACATAAAAGGCTTTTGCTGTGGATTATGCCTTTTTAAATGCAGCTGTGACCAGGAACAATAGTCCCTGATTTAACAAAATGATACACGACTCCTCTGTTGGTGCTGTCTTTTCATGACTTTTCCTCTACTCCATCAGCATGCTCGAGGGTAGCTGAGAGAATCAGCTACTATAGTAACACATCATTCATGCCTTAGACAACATCTGAATTTGGTGGCAAACATTCAAATTCAAACCCCCTGACACAGCTCCTTAACTCTGCAAGTACTGTATGTAGGTCACTAAACTTTTATTCCAGCTCTTTGCCCACAGGACAGGATTTGATGTCTGTCTATGGTTGCTCAGCATAGAACTTAATTACAGCCTAAGTGTGTATGTATGTTTCTGGGCCTCTACATAATGTGCCTCGGAGAGTGACATGAGTGGTGTGACTGAGTTCACTGTCTGTACAGTATGTGAATACTGTGAGGGATAGAGAGGGAGGCAAAGATAGATAGACAATCGAGGTTGGCTGGCCACGGAGGAATTCTCCACGCAGGCCTCAGGGCCCACAGCTGATGGCAGCCCATAGTAATCAGTTCCCTTCAGTGTACATAAGCATAAACACAAGAGCATTAGCACACTTTTACGCGGCAAAAAGAATGATCTCCTCCTCGCATAACCTTTGCAGACTTTCCTAAAAACTGTCAGATGTCGTATGTCCCTGGAGAGAACGCTGCAGCAGAGTTAAAAGGCACAGGACTCTGTCACATGTATGACAGTTCAGCAAGGAAATGTGTCAGGCCGTGCTTGCAAAGCGTAAAGTTTGTTTTACTGTGTGAGGAAACCAGATAGGTGGAGTCACCCCAACCAAGACTGTTTGTGAAGTACAGTCAACGTACTGTCAAATTTAGTAAAGCACACAAAGTTGAAGGCATAATCCTCTAAAGAGCATAAATCTTACTCTTGTCTAAATGGATGTATTGTACTTATTTCTTTTTAAATCTCACAATCAATGCTCTGCATATAGATTACTGTGTAAATGCACAGTCTGTGCAGAAACAAGGCTTTATGTACCTGCTGTAGGTAGGTAATGTGTTACAGAGGTGTTAACCATCATATGACCGGATCACTGCACTATAAAAACAGGCCCGTGATCTACACACAAACACACACACACACACACGCATGCACACACACACAGATACACCCACACATGTACACAGACTGGTTCAGTGGGAAGAAACATCACACCATCTCTTTCTCTCTTGACTTTGTAGGCCGCACCCGGTGTCGACATGGCAACCTTTGACAAGCTTGACGTCAAGGCCACCTTGTCTTTTCTCTTCGCTGCTCTTGGTGTGTGATACTTGATCATGAGACACATAACAAGGGAGTATGTGAGGGCAGGGAAGAGGACATAAAGGAAAAAACTGGAAGTGCGCCACTTTATCTATATTTATTTAGACTTTTTCAGATTATTCAGATTAATGAGGTTTTCTCAGGCAGCTTCACAATTTTAAATCAAACTTTTCCGGAATATGACTATTTTTACACCAAGGCTTATTCAACTTGAAAGGATACTGGATGAAAGGTTTGCACAATCGTCACAGTACTTCAGCGAGACCTATACCATATACTCCTTGTTAAAAGTTTTGCTTACAGACTGCCTACAGACCACACTGTCATATGAACATCACTATAAATATCTTCTATACTGCCTGCGGCAGAAACCTCTGGGTACAGAATCCCTCATGCTGCATTTAACTTTACATAACACACTACTGGATCCATGTGGCGTTACTTAGCTCAATGCGAAACACATGACACAAAGTGGATATGTTGTTTGTTGTTCAAAATGAGAGTGATAGCTTCAGGCTAAAAAGGAAAATGGAAAAAAGAAAATTCACAAATTTGGTTTAATTTGTTCTGGTCTTAGCATACTTGAGCCACAGATTTAAGCCCAAACTACCATAATGGAGGTGAATGGAATGGTTTGACGCACAGTGCTACATGAGGTGATGCAGATGTAACATTTGCTTTACATATTTTTGGTTGCTGTCTGCGGGAACACAGATTAATGACTGTGCTTCATCTCATCTAAATAATTCTCAGAATGTTTGCTAAATAAACACCCATCCATTTTCTATACCCATTTAATCCAATTCAGAGTAGAGGCAGACTAAACCCTGGACAGGTCATCAGTCCATCACAGCTAAATAAACATATGCATGTTAAGACTTGGTACACAGGTCTCACTACACATGTCATTGCCTCAACTTTTCTTGTCTCGCTACAGGTTTACACCATTTATTTGGTCATTAACACTTAGAAGGAGGAAGAAGAAGATGGCGGCAGGAGCTAATCAGCAGACTTTCATGCAACACACCACAAGTTTGAGAGCCCTGTAGCATTTTACACAGTTCTTTCACTTTTCTACTTCTCATTCACTCGTGTACGCTTAGGATTCATGATTAGGTTTAGATGTACATGGTTATATCTTACATATAAAAATATTCATGGGTCGCAATTCGTAACGTGGACCTTGTAAATCGTAACGTGGACCCTGTCATACAGAAAAAAACAGCCTAGGGATGCATTTCTATGACACAATCATAACGCAACCACTGACTGTAACGTGAAAACGTTTTGGAGATGTGAAACTAGTTTTCTTGTGTACATGGCCTGTGTCCAATGCTTCAGTTATGGATCTTCAACTGTTGAGCAGTTCAACAGTCTTTTGAATTGCTCATCAGTGTCTGTGTGATTGTTAGTCCAGTCTGTTTATCCAACAAAGACTTCACACTGTTGCCCTCAACATGACCCCAGATGACACATGGAAGTTCACAAAAAATGTGAAAAGAGCTATTGAATCCCAGTGGTCAGTTGATATCTGAGTGTGTGTCTGTGTGTGTGTGTGTGTGGTAGTAATGTCATATGATTAGTCAGACTAAGTATACTTCAGTCTTTCTTAACAGGATGGCTGTATACTTTTATGAAACTGCACAGTACCGGTCACAGCTCAGACTTTAACAATCATGATTTAAGGCATCATGGGAACTTATGTGTTGATAATTTTGCTTGTGTGTTCAATTTTTATCATTTCTACATGCTTTGCTGGTCTGTCAGTGTCCACTTTTAAACTGGACTTTTTTACACTGACGTAATGACCAGTATATTCACAGATTAAACTTACCTCATGCGTCTCATTGCATGTCTCATTTACGCACAGTGAATTTAAATGTGAAACCACACAGGGACTAAAAGCTTGGTTTAACTATCAAAGCGCTGACTCATATTAGCCCAATGGGGAACAAGCTTTGTCGTCCTTTTGCAGTTCTGCTGAGAATTGTGCTTTTATCTTTCTTCTCGGAAGACTTTGGATGGATTTTTAAAAGACGTTTGCAGATAAAAGTGAAACTGAGAAGAGTTCTTGTGATAAAAACGGTTTGTTTCTTATTCGTCCCCTTTATAAACCTGCTCTCTGACTCAGACTAAGGCTTCTTTCTTATTCATCACTGCATGCAACTATAGTGATTACAGTTGTTTCTGCAGATGGCTTCATTTTAGTTTTTTTCAAGTAATTGAAAACATCCTCTGTTGTCCCCACGCAGACTGAGGAGACAAAAATACCAGCTTTGTTTACTGCTTGCATTGAATATGTGATAAAACTGCGAATGAACAAGGATAATGATATTAAAAATACATTTGTGAACAGTATGAATAAGGCAGGAATTGTCTTAGAAATGAAAAGCACTACTAGCTTTCACATGCAGCAGTAAACACAACTCCTATTGAAAGAGTACAGACCGGTTCAGAAGACAATGTCAGTATAGGCTCATAGTAAAAAAGAGCTGTATCTGTTCATGGTCAGACCAGCCTTAACCTTTAATGCAGTAGGATGAACACCTCTGGCCTTGAGGCGGGGGGGGGGGTTATGAGACAATACTCAAGCTAATGTTATTTAATATGGTTGGCAGCTGTCTATCTGGACATCTAACTGGCTGGCTGTCTGTTTGTGTTTAATATTACCTCTTTTCAAAATCTGCTGCTGCATACCTGATCTGCAACTTGTTTATGGAAACTCTATCCTCCCCAATGTGATTGCTTCCTCGTCTCAGGCCTCCCAGTCATGCCTGACTCACTTTATGAGCTGTCCCCAAGGATAGTCTTTCATGCTTCACGTAATGCTTTGAATCTGTGTATTGGGAAAGTTTTACTCATTCTTAATTGTTTGTGAATGTGCACATGGGCACGTCTTGTGGTTTGGAAAAGTATCTTCCGTGTTGTTCCAAGCCAGATTAATCAGCTGTAATATATGGATTTTGTTTTTGGTGTTGTTGCTTAGAGGACACAAACCACTGAAGAATACACTATTACCCACAATTGTAGTGTGTCATGCGATTATCTTTAGCTCCCCTGTCTATCACTGAAAAGAAAATATGTAAAAAAAGGTACATTTTAGCTGCTATTAACTGGTCATTTGAAGTTAAAATGCAGCTGCAGTTACACTCTTATTGGTGTCACATGGCACAATACGCATAATTATATTTTACTACCTTCTCCTCTGATGTTAAGTGCAGTGCAATATGTAGGCAAGATGATAAGAGCCCTGGTAGTTGATAAGCTTTTATCAGACAAACATAATTTGCTGGTGTCAAGAAGACTAATTTTTAACTATCAGTCCCTGTAGGTCTGCTTAATCATGAGTTATATGAGAGCTATACACCCTGGCTGTCTACCAGCAGGTAAGTGTCTTTGGATTGTGATTAGAGTTGGCCCTGGCCAGTGCAGCTCAAGTTAGTTATAGAAGGTGGGTGAGTTACAGTCCAAAGTGCAGGGATAAAGGAAAAAAAAAAAAGCCTGGTTTTCATGTGCGTAGGTCTTGAAACCAATTAAAAAAGTCTTAGTCTACTTAGGCAGTGTGTTATGTTGATAAGTAGATCTGGCCAGGGGTTACTGTGACTCTTTCTTGGAGCTATAGCAAGAGTCCAACATCTATAAGCTCCCAGAGAAATATCTGAGAGAGAAATTGTGAAACAAAGCGTGTGGAAGACTGACACATACACAACATAAAATAACACACCTCTACAAACAGTGTCATGAGCGTCCATGGAAACAAGACAGATGAAAAGAGGAAACAGGAATGGACTTTTAAAGCCACGCATTATCAGGAGTCCAAAAAGATGAAAAGAGACTGCTGAATGGGGTCATGGACAGCAAACCTGACCTGATCTAACCCATTCAGTCAGCCTCCATGATGCAACACCACCATTCCATCCAGTATTCATCGCCATCTGTTGTCTGAAGCCACTGCATGGCCTGGCAACAGGCAGAGGACCCAGCTGTTAATATGTAGGTTCTGAGGAGTTTCATTTATGAGGAACGGATGGATGGGGGAGTTGAAGGGAGGACACCGGTGGAATAAAAGCAGGTTCCCCTGGCTTTAAACTGACCAACACTGCAGTTATTTTAGAAAACAAGGGTTTTCAAAGTTGTGAAGTATTCTAAAATACTACAAAAACTTCTATCATTTGTTAACTTGACTGAATGAGTACAAAGGAAATGTTTTCCATTGTCTTCACTTCAACATTTGATGCCACTAACATTCTCAAAAGAAGTTTGGAGACAGGCAAAGAAAGCCTGTAGGAAATACGAGTAACAGCGTTCTGGAAGATTCTACAGTCAGCAAATTAGTTGGTGAGGGGTAAGGGTGTCAGGATAGGTTATAAAAGCAACATCCAGCAAAGGCTTGGTGATTCCAAGCAAGGATGGGAGCTGGGTCACCACTTTGTGCCTGGTTTGGCCAGAGAATCAAAACAAAGTTGCAAAGTACTTTGGTTTCATGGCATCTATAGTGTCTGATATTAAGAAAATATTCAGGGTGTCTGGTAGAACTCTGGTGTAGCACCCGCAATCTCATTATTTGCCACATATAATGATAGTAAAGCTCTCTAAGTCATAATTCTAGAAGTCAAAGAGCGCGTAAAGGCAAAGGACAGTAACCCCTGTTGAATGTGTGTGACCTTCGAGCTGTCAGGTGGCACAGCATGAGAAACTGTCATGCCGTCATGACTGATATAGCTGCATGGGCTCAGGAGTACCTTGCAAAACCAATGTCACTCAGAGCAATCTACTTTTGCATCCAGAAATAAAACCTAAAACTACCTAAAGCAGTCCTCTGACAGCTATCAGCAAAAGGTGCTATATTACGCCAGCGTGCATAAGTGCAATAGTGCCTATTGCATAGATTTGCAAAGTTAAAGGTGCTAATGATGGGATTTTGTGTACATTGGAAATAATCATATATTGGAATTTTGGAGAGACATATGCAACCTATAAGGCATTTTCTTTTTTCCTGTGGTTATTTCAGCAGGGCTGCATACAGTCCAGATCTGTCTCCTATATTGTATGTTGCATCATGAAAAGGAGAATCAAATAACAACAACTACACCGCATCTGAAATCCTGTATTCAGCAAACAAAGACACAGATTTCTTGACAAAACTGCAATAATTATTATCCTCAGTCCCAAAACATTGAAAAGTATCAAAGAAGGAAGGCTGATGTAACAAAATGGTCAACATGTTTCAATAATTAAAAGAGAAAAAAAGATACAAAGAAAAGAAAGGAAATGATTTCAGTGGAGACAAACTTGAATGACTTAAGCCACATGTGTTTGTCTGACTGTGACTTGGGGAAAAAGTGAGTGACAGGCCACAAACAGATGAACCAAATGTGAAGTTGATGCTGTGCGTGTGAGTTTGTACTTTACCTACATACTGGGTGACTGCACATCAACTTATGGGGACTTCCTGTAAATGTGGGGAAAGTAATATTGTCCTCACATATACAGAGGGATTTTTGAGGTTTAAGACTTGGTTATAGGACCAAGAATTAAACTATGGTTAGATTTAGGGTAAGGGTTAGACTTGTGACGGTTAAGGTTAGGGTGAGATGCATTGTGTCAATAGAGTATTCCCACAGGTGTGTAAACCAGACGTGTGTGTGGGTGGGGGGTATCTGCACTTTTCTGTGTAATACGTGAGTTTTGTTGTGGTACGTGATCGACTGTGTGTGTGTGTGTGTGTGTGTGTGTGTGTGTGTGCTAGTGTATATAGTTCTAAAAGCAGTGTCCTGGCTGTGATGTGGACAGCTGGAGGTGCTGACAGGCTGGTGTTGTTTCATGGTCCTGCAGGGAGATGTTGGGGCAGGTGGGGGCTCAAACGTGCCTGCCTGCTCCCCCTCTGGCCCGCCGGTTAAATACACAACCTTCATCTCTTTACCACTTAACCCTTAGTGGTGTTTGACAGGTATATGTCAAAGTTGGAAATATTTTTCTTGTTGATTGTCTTTAAACTTAGAGTTGTACTTATCAATGATATTATACTCACAAGGCACTTTCAATGTAATGTGACACCACGCATCTGACTCAGCAGTTCCTGAATTCTGTTTTTTTTTAAATCAGAAGTTACAGCCTGATAAGAAGAATATTTATTGGCGCTGTATTGGTTTGAATTCTGAAACAAATCACAGCAGCCTTGCTTATGACATGGTGACTTATTAATTCAAGCCTGTCTATGCAAAATTGTTGCATTTTCCAGAAATACGCCGATATCATGACAACATTTGAGGCCTTTTTGAAGAAGCATGGAACCATTCTCACGCTCTTTAGTGTAATTCCTCATCTCCCGACAGACGGTGTAGAGTGCACCGCTAGCAAGAAGCGCAGAGCCAAAAACCCACCACATGTGGGAAATATGTCTGGTTGAAATGAACCAGAATGATCGCTTAAGCGTTTTTCAAGTTGTGTGTCTGCTGCTTTTTGTAACATTTTGTAGTTCGAACTTTGAGATCTCCAAGTAACCTTAACATGAATGAACTTCATTCCACTGATACAGACTCACAGCTGGGAGCAATCTATAACACTGCAGGCTGTTGGGTAAGATCCTCCCACAGCATCAAGGGGCCATTTCTCTAGCTGACACACTTCATTCATGAATGATATTCAGTCAAAATACATAAGAAAGAAAAGCTCCATCATATCTCATGTAAATGAGTTTGCCTATATTAAAAACATGTACAAACAGTGAGCATCGACATTTGTGCTATTGTTATCCAAGCTACGCTTTCAGCCTGTATGTATATTAGCCTTTGTCCATCCTGTCATTTTGACATGTCAATGAAGGAATATTAGATCTGTTATTGTCATTTCCACCTTTGGTGGTGGCTGTGTGAGGATAAGATGAAACTTACCAATTGATGTACAGATGGATAATACTTTTTTTTTCCATGGAAAACAATGACTGAATGTGAAGTGACATTTACAAGGAAAAGGTGGATATCTGATCGCAGTGGTGTGTCTGTGTGAATATGCACAGCAAGTTGGCCAACAGTCTTTCCCATCTGTATTATCCTGTCATGAGTGAAAAGGAACACACACAAATGTGGTCATCAACACGCACATATCAGAAGGGTGCCAGGTTTTTATAGGTTTTATCCATGTTTTGCCAAAATGTCCTCCCCTTTCTCTGTATTTTCAGTCTCTAATTTGCTGTAAGACTTTACTAAAGTCTTTCTGGAGCATGACATAAAACTCACATCTTCAGTTCATTCAGCTTCTGGCTTCAGTGGCATACAAATATATATCTAACTCTGAACTTCTTGTCAGAATTCAGTGTACTCCTGTGGGCAGGCTGTCATCGCCTGCTGTCATCCACAAGCGTCCTGGAGTCTGCGATGTAGCGGAAGGATGGGGAAAGATGAAGAGTAAAAAAGAAATTATGCTGAAGCCGATGATAGATGTTGAGAATTTTGTCTTGCGAGAGCCAAAGCTGACATTTTTTCTATAATTTACATCAGAAATCCACTTTTAAATCTTCTCTCAGTGTTCCTCTCATTTCAGCACAATTCCAGATTTTCATCCAATTCTTTTTCATTCATCACACCTGTGGTTTCCTCCTCGTTCTCTTCTTCTTTTCTGAAATGATCACAGTCATTGTTTAATTCTCTGTTAAGTTTTCCCTCACATTTCAATCTCTCATTGCCTTCCTTGTTCCCTAAATCGTACCGTGTGATAAGAAATATGCTAATTATAGCAATGTAAGGCATTGTAGCCAAGGACTGCCTGCTATAATAAACTCTTGGGCACTGACACACATGAAAACTGTGCCACCTCACTGAGGCTATCTGATAGTGGATCTAAGGACAGCTGTGAAGCATGTCAGCAAGACTTTCTCATATCAGAATCTTGCTTTTTAACATTATTTCTTTGTAACTGAAAGAGTCAATTAGTCCTTAAAAAGAAGGATTTAAACTATATGCTAGGGATACTTGCTCTGTATATAGGCAGGCAGTGAGTGAGGTGACATTGTAGCAAGACTGTTTCTGTTTGGAAAGCAGCCCTGGAGTCTGGGAGGCCATCTGGATTGAAGATTGACCTGTCATACCTGCAAATGATTTACAGCTTGCTGGAAACTAGCATACACAAACACACTTACACACAGAGCTCTCATCGCACATAAAGGTTTACTCAGAGGAACACAAATTAGACATACAGTGCTGTGCAGAAGTCTTGAGCCACCCCTGATTTACATTTTCAAGGAGCTTTTAATGAGTCGAATCAATTGTTCTCCAGGCTTTCTGAAAGTCTATCAAAAGTTTTTCTTTGAACATTAGCTGCTTTGATTCAAATTTGGTCCTTGTACCTGAACATTTTCAGATGAATGTGTTTTTGTTTGTTTGTTTAGCCACTTAAGACTGAGCTACCAATTATTCAAGCAAGGGATTGTGTGTCGATGGATAACAGACACACAATTTGTTTCCAGAAAAAAATTCCCCCAAAAAACACAGTTAGACAAAATGATTATCAAAGAGCTATCAGCCAAATGAAATATTTCACCATGGTGAGGAGTGTGTCCTTAAAGGATTTTAGAAAACTGCACATAGAGGACTGGTATAGAGGACAAAAGAAGAGATAGCAGGCCTTAAAATAATCAACCTACAACAGATGAACAGTATCTGAAACGACAAAACCAAAGAAGAGCTTTGGAATGTCCTTAAAAAAGCCTGGATAACTTTGCCTTGAAGACTACTTGAAAGACATGACAAGAAAGCTTGTCTAAGAGGGTTCAGGCTGTGTTCAAGAATAAAAGTGGTCAAACCAAAAATTGAATTTCAACCTCATTAGAACTGCCTCATATTCTGTATCTCCAAATTTGTATTTGCATGTTTCAGTAAACGCTGAAACTATTCTCCATTTTACTACCAACATGTAAAGAGATAAGAGGTGGCTGTACTGATAAGTAACATGCATACATATACACTGACATTTAGGCACATTCATGTACACACACATTCAGGCTGTAGACTTAAACACTCACATATGTGCACACACAAAGAATTAAAGCAATATGCAAGTGTACATACAGCTCAGTGTACAACTGACAGCACCCAGGAGAATGTAATTATTAACAGTCTTTATTGTTCATTTAAAACACATGTATCGATCTGAATGGACAATACTGAGAGCACTTTAGATTATTTGTTCTATTAACTGATAATTCCTGTTCAAAAGTAAATACTGCAGAAGGAGTGATGTTAAACAGCCAACAGCAAAATAGAGTAACCAGATTTGGAGTAAAAATATACTAAATATAACTACATGGATTAATCAGATCCAATACACCCTGAAAGGCAAATTTATGAATTCTGTCACTGGGAATTCTCTGATAGCAAACTTGCCTGTGGTGAACTGTAAACATTTAGATGTCCGAGAGCAGCCATGATTGGAATGCATCCAGCAAAACCGGTAAAGGTCAACGGCTTTTTAAGGGTCATGACAACACTGAGAGAAAGAGGAGGAGGAAGGAGAAGATGAGAAGAACAGAGCGTCCACGCGGAGATTGAAGTGAAATGAGAGAAACAGGGGAGGTTGACACACTTTGCTGACTCTGCCGAGCAGCACTCCTGCTTTGCTGTGTTATTGGTGGTGCTCATGTATCGATGTGAGCGTGCATGTGTGTGGGACAGAGAGGGAGAGCAACAGATACAAAGCAGCTAACTAAACAACAGCAAAAGGAGAAAGCTGAGTGAAAGTACAGCTCCAGTTTAGAAACAGCAAATGGTCTCACAGTGGAGAAACCAGATGGGTGAATGCACACACACACACACACATATATATGCTGTGATATGTTAAAATCCATATTATGTGTTATTATGTAAAATTGAGTTTAGGGTTAGGCGTGAACTGGTTATATTTATGGCTAAGGCCGGGGTACAGATTAGGTTTGATGATGAATAGGTGACGTTGCAAAGTCCTAAAAAGGACAGCGTTACAAACTTATGTGTGCCTCGGGTGGTGGTTTTGCAGATGAAGTGATGCGGCGTGAGGAAGTTCTGCAATAAAACAGACACATAAATGTACGAAAATATAGAAAAGAAAACTTTCCATTATAACATCATGCAGATAAGTTTAGGACTTCACTAATGCATTATGAGAAACTGCACTAAAAAGATGAGGAAACTGAGACAAGAGCCAAACCTTGAATGTGTGCAGGGTTTAGGCCTAAGTGGTGATTTTCGCTGACACACTGGCACATTACATCTCCACTGCATGCATATAGGACACAGTGGCTAAACAGAGTTGACATTTCTAAACATAAACTGTGCAGCATGCGTTATAGACTGTGTGAGTGTCTGTATAAGTGTGTGTCTTTGGTCGTCTGTTGAGTTTCAAGGACGGCTTAAACACTGCTGTCTTTTTATAGCACCGGGCAGTTCAGCCAATGTGCATGTGTTTATATGTGCAATGAGGAAGTTAGTGAATTAGAGAAAGGAGTTTGTGTTGCAGAAAAATACTCGTGATGCTATCAGTTCTGTGATCATGAGGAAATTGTGAGGGAATAAATAATTCGATGAGTTAGCGTGTGTATTTGTAAGCATGTACACTCCTGCATGTCCTTGGGCATTTCAGCACAGCTTTGTGCAATGCTGTCAGGGCAGTCATAAAAGTGTATGAACCAATCTGTGTGTTGCTGGTGCACGCACATACAGACAGACACACACACATAAACACACACACACGTGTATTTTTCCATTCCAGTGTGAAAAAACAGACAGCATTGTCAGGGTAGAGGGGATGACTCATCTGACCTGCATTTCACATACTCATTGCACTTGCTTGAGAAACAAAAACATCACAGGTATTTTCTACAAGTTCTTTTCTGTTTTTCCTTCCGGACGCCTTGAGAGCATATATTTCAGAATATATGGAATGTACACAGGGACTGGATAGTGTTGTGGAAAGATTGCCACCTTTCATGTAACATGGGTTCAAATCCCCTGCATGAAACGTACTGCCTCCTTAACCTGCCTGTCTACCAGTGTAAGTTGCTTTGGATAAAAGTGTCTGCTGAATACATACACAGATAAATAATACTGGCAGTATGTTAAGCTCTATATCTTCCAGCTTTCCTTGGCAGCAAAGGCACCTACTGTATGTGAAGGCTACATTTCATGTTATCACATGAGACTACATTTTCAACCCCATGTCCAGTGATAAAAGTCCATCTTTAAGAAAAATTTGCAAGGTTAGTGTTGACACTGACTAAGAACACAAACCAGTATAACTGGAAAATGTGTGGAAAGTTGTGTCACCGTCAGTGGTTATAAATTTTGAAATGGTAATGTATCCCTGGGCTGTTGTTTTCCAAGTCCACGTGACATGATCATGACCATGTCTAACTATGTCTAACTAAACCTAACAATGTATATCATTTTCAACCCCAGCCATTCACAGGTGAGACCGAAGAAGAATAGTGATGAATAGCGAGTGAGAGGGTAGTAAGAAAGTGAAAGACTGCCAAAAACATTAAATAGGATTACTGTTGAACTCATAGAGTCTTCTATGGAAGTCCTTGGGCTAAATCCATCCATCCATTTTCTATACCCGCTTAATCCGTCTGTCGGGTCGCGGGGGGGCTGGAGCCTATTCCAGCGGTCATCGGGCGAGAGGTGGTGAACACCCTGGACAGGTCGCCAGTCCATCACAGGGCCACACAGGGACAAATGAGACAAACAACCACACACACACTCACACTCACTCCTAAGGACAATTTTAGAGACACCATGGGCTAAATCTTTCCTCCAAATAAACTGTATGTGAATGGAGTTCATTGTCTCAATGCATGTTGATGTGCACATTTAACAATGTTGATTTGGCCACATACAGTTTATTTGGAGGAAAGATGTGATGACAACTGTAACACAGTAATCAATATCATAACGTTAGGATACGTGTCAATCTATCAAACTTTGACGTAATCACATAGTGAGATGTATCTTTGTAGGAAAATATAGTCACTGTACAATTTTGGAGCCATTATTATGCAAACTGCAACTTTTTGAGCTGCGAACCAATGTAGCTATCGCACTCTCTGTTGTGAGATTGGGTTGGAGATCAAACTGGCAGGTTTGTTTGAATTGAAAAATGAATCCATAATCCCCCTGTGGTGTGTCAGTAAAGTGGTATGACTGAAGTACGCCAAAATATTTCATGTGGTCTCTGACAGAGGTGTTGCTATTGGCTGCTCTGCATAGGTGTGGGTGCATGTGTTTGGAGTTTATAGAGAGCTGGGTGACGTGTATTTATGGTCGTACCTGCAAGGAATGTCACGATCCCATTTCTGTCAACAACTACCTACATGGTAAAGCATTCTAAAAAAGGTTTGTCAAAAATAGATGGAATGAAATGCCTGTCAGCGTCAGCCTTTCAGTCATGGACAGAACTCTGCGATTACCCTGGACTGAAGGTGAATTCTGATCTGGCATGAATGGTAAAATACTAAATGGGGTGTATTTATATAGCACTTTTGTAGTCTAGTTGACCACTCAAAGCACTTTTAAACTACAAGCCACATTCACCCATTCACAAACACACTCATACGACATGTCTTAGTCTGTACAATTTTACAGGATACTCAGTGCTTTTTTTCCTATCAGACATTCACACACCGATGGCTGCATCGGTAGGCAATGTGGGTTTCAGTATCTTGCCCAAGGACACTTCAACACGTAGTCTGGTGAAGCCTTGACTTATAGAGAGGAAGGGCACACCCTGGAAGTGAATATTACAAATGTTTAAATTAACTAGCTAAAATCAGGCAGTAGCAGTTCCTATCAATTTGCGAACCAATGGGACTAGCTATGTATTAAAGAGCATTTTACCTACATTATTAAACATTGTTATCAATGTTTTCAGAAATGATTGAATATTGTTTATTCTGAATTATGGTTTTTGTGACCTTTATTGGAACATGGTTCAATAAGCCCAAGATGCTCAAAAGCTAAACATCAGTGACAGACAGAGGAAGAAAATCATTAAATAAGTCTGGGGGTGGACAACCATCGGATCTAATTAGGAAGAGCCTTAATTGTGATACCACTGACAGCCTGTTTCAAAACGCCTTGGGAACCAAAAGATTCCCATGCAAAAAGTGAAGATTTTTTCATGAATTGAAATGCTAAAGTTGGTCAAATTTACTCTGAAAGTCATTGTGAAATCATTAGATAAATGTAGCCTTTCTTAATAGTGTGTTGCTGGTCCTAGCTAAATATCACAGATTACTATAAGGAAGCATAGTAAGCAAGTGTAAGAGAGTTTAATTCATATTTGAAAAAGGTTACGCTGGTGCAAGCAAGAATGCTGAAGAATTTCTTTATGCTAGCAGCTTTTGTTGTCCATGTTCTCGAAGAAATTGCTTTTTTCTGCCTTGTTGAAATTACAAAGGCTCTGGTTTCTGTGTTAGCATTGATAATAGAAAAAAAACCCTGAAATAATATGCATAATAACTTCAGAAATTTTGGTTAAAAAAAATCAAATAAATTGAGCATTCGAAGCTAGTGGAGCAAAAGCTAGCCTGTAAGAGATGCCATGATTTTGACTTGTTCAAAACAAGTAATCCGATTCTTTCCAAGCTATATCTAATTTTAGATACTAATACAACAAGTGCCAAAGGCTTTCGACACAGACAGCCAATGTTTGCAGTGACTGCATTTCTGAGCGTAACCACTGAAACTCAGTGTCGTGCCTGAGCCTCTCCTGTATCCGCACAGCAAATGCTCTTTTCTTGCTATAAGAAAGTAATTTTGGCTTTTTATTTAGCAACATTTTCGACATGCTAATGAGAATGCATTATAAAACACGTTCAAGGAACCATAACTACTACACAGTGTCAGTGTTGTATCATTGATTCTTCTTAGCGAGCATGCAGAACTGAAAATCAATTGCTTTTTGTTAGTAATAAAGTTTTCTGTATCTGAATTAATACAAGCAAATTTCTGTTCATAGGCCATAGACTAGTATTGGTAGCATAACGCCACAAACAGCAGCTCACTGTCTTTAAAAGGTCATCATCGTCTTCAGCAACTTAAACTTTAGTTTGATGATTAGATCAGATTCTAATTATAATGGTTCTCTCTGAAGAAGACAATAATCAATCACAACATGACAAGGTACACATACCCCCTCCCCCGTGGCCCCACTGTTACACCTCTCTCCTTCTACTTTTCATTTCTACAGCTTGGAAAAACACCACAGCCTGTCTGCTGTCTCTGCTATGCCTGGAATGACAGAAACAGCCGTGTGTCAGTCAAGTGAGTCGCGACACCCATTTCTCTAAGCCAACCCAAGCCCCACCTCTACAATTAACCCTTTTGGCCCTGGCTGTGAGGTCAAAACTAACATCAACTCAAACTTGGTGTATTTGTCTTAAGTGTTTTCATTTAGGGAATCACAGGTAGGTTTTTTTTCTACCATTGTCTAAGAGTCTTTGATGAATGTCTTTCGGGTCCAGGGGCTGTTTTCTTTCAAGATGACAGTCTTGACATACAAATCAGTTTCCCACCTGTTCATGTGTGACATCCACCCCCTGACAGATACAAGCATTGGATGTGATTTAACTCAACACAAATCAAACACAATCAGTCAAAAGACAATACAGTCTTGCAACCATTTTGTGTATTTCAGTCATTTCTCTTAAAACGCTGCCGTCTGTTCCGTGTCGTATCTGGTCAATTTCAGATCTCAGATAAGCAGAGACCTTAGATGTTGTCATGGGGATGAAATATGAGCAGATATGTCCTTATAAAGGTTCAGAGGCTTTGGAGAACACTGTGGTTATTAAGTTGGCCTGATAACAGGAATGAAAAGGATACCCCATTGATATTGGATGTCATTTCATTTTCCAGTACTTGGCTTTCAAAGTGGTGTTTTGTTTTCCATACAAGATCTCTCAGAGATGGCAGCTTAATTGGATGTAGCAAACAAATCAAGCATAACTAAAGAAAGTTGTTAAAAAGTGTGTCTATGTGTGTTTTGTAGATTGTCACTGTACTACAGGTACATTCACTCCAGTAAAGTACCTAATCTCAGTTTTGAGGGGCTTGTGTATTTCCATTTAATTACTTTTTTTTTTTTTATTCTTACCCATGACATTCACAGTGAGACAAAGTAGCTTCCTCTCCCCTACTGACAGATGTAGCACATGGTTTATTTTGCTGATATGTACAATTATTGCAAAATAAAACTATTTATAGGCCATAGTAAATTATAGATAAAGATATCTGGAAGTATACAAGATGGTTCCGACTGGTTCCCGTCTGTATGGGGTTTGCATGTTCTCCCTATGCCCACATGGGTTCTCTCCAGATACTCCAGTTTCCTCCCACTGTCCACAAATATGAATGTTATGTTGATTAGTGAATCTAAAGGGACCCGAGAGGGCTCGTTTGTCTCAGGATGTATTCTGTTTCTTGCCCAATGGTAGCTAGGATACGCTCCAGGCCCCTCACAAGCCTGAATTGGATTAAGCGGTGTCACGGCTAGGCACCTAGCCGACTCACAAAAAGGACCTAAGAGCAGACGCAGAAGACTTTGAGATTTAGAGTTAGCACTGTTTTGCACTGTTTTTCTATTCTGTCTTTCTTCCCCAACCCGCTGCGTTTCCACCTTAATAAGTAATGTTAACAAGCACGGCGCACATAGAGTTTTGAGCAGAGCACATAATCAAGTTCCACACAACATCGACAGCGCAAGTACAAATTGTAGCAAGCTCATATTGACAACTGAAACACCAACAATGGCATGTTCATGGAAGCATATATGCACACACACGCACGGGATGCTTTTAGCAAGCATCCAGTACTCACTGCGTTAGTCTGAGCATGTCCACGCTGAGGTTTATCTCATGGGTCCAGGGAGAAGAGATTAAAAATCTCCAATAAATTGAAGGATTTACAGGCGGACATTGTTTTATTACAGGAGATTCATTTATCAAAGACTGTAGCTGATGTTCTCACCACAGCACAGTTTCCTCATGTGTACTCAGCCTGTTACAACTCCAGACAAAGAGGTGTAGCCATTCTGATAAATAGAAGAGTAAATTTCACCGTAAACAACACAGTTATAGATCCAGAAGGTAGATTTCTAATAGTTAATTTATCTATTCAAAATATGAATTTATGCATTGCAAATATATATGTTCCAAATGTGGATGACCCCTCATTTTTTCACTCCTTTTTCACTTCACTCTCTGATCACTCAGATAACACACTCATCATAGGAGGGGACTTTAACATGGTATTAGACTCAGGAGTAGACAGACTCAGTACTTCAGGAAGTCAGCGGAACTGGCAGTCCACGAATATTGTTAAACAGTATATGAAAGATTTTGGTCTTTGTGATGCTTGGCGCTCCCACCACCCCACTCTTAGAGTATACACCTTCTTCTCACCGGTACACCACTCATATTCAAGAATAGATTATTTCTTAGTTAGCAGTTCCTTGATGAGGGATATTTCAGACACCAAAATCCACCCCATCACTATCAGTGATCACGCTCCAGTTTCTATCACACTGAAGAATAACAGAGTTACACCACCAGCTAGGAATTGGAGATTTAATACATCATTACTAAAAGACCCTGATTTTATTAATTATTTCAAAAGGGAATGGTCTGTATATTTAGAAAATAATGACCTGCCAGGAATGTCAGCTTGTACTCTTTGGGAAGCCGGAAAAGCAGTTATGAGAGGCAAAATAATCTCTTTTTCATCAAATAAGAAAAAGAGGGAAAGTTCAAGGATATCAGATTTAGAACTCAGGATTAAATCATTAGAAATTGTCTACAGTACCTCCAAAGAGGAACACACACTGAATGAACTAAGAAAAGCTAAACTTGAATTAAACAAAATTATTGATAAACAAACACAGTTTCTGATACAAAGACTTCGCTTGGAGAACTTTGAGCACGGCAATAAATCTGGAAGATTCCTAGCTAACCAACTGAAGAGAAACAAAGAGAAAACAACAATGACTTCTGTTAAAGACTCAAAAGGAAATGTCACCCATGACCCCGATGTAATCAACAATGCTTTTAGGGACTTCTATAAAACCTTATATTCATCACAAAATGATCCATCAGACAGTAACATAGATCAGTTTCTTAGTAATATCAACCTTCCAAAATTACAAACCGAACAGGCAATGGCTCTGGATTCACCTCTTTCAATAGGAGAACTCCATGAAGCCCTTCAACATATGCCTAGTAACAAAGCCCCGGGACCAGATGGTTTTCCAGCAGAGTTCTACAAAGAATTTTGGACTGTTTTGGCACCTGCATTTCACAAAATGGTATTACAAGTTAAGCAGAATGGCAGATTAACCCCACACATGAACTCTGCTAACATTATCTTGCTACAAAAACCAGGAAAAGACCCCATACTTCCATCCAGCTACCGCCCAATATCTCTAATAAATGCAGACCTCAAAATAATTAGTAAAGCCCTTGCCAAAAGAATGGAAAAAATAACTCCACTTATAATACATCCTGACCAGACAGGTTTTATAAAGGGTAGACACTCATCCACTAACACTCGCAGGCTAATTAATCTCATAGACTATTCTAACATCAACAACCTGGAAACCACAATAGTCTCTCTAGATGCAGAAAAAGCATTTGATCGAGTGAACTGGAAATTTTTATTCGCAGCATTAAACAAATTTGGGTTTGGGTCACACTTCATCAACTGGATAAGGATATTATATAGCTCCCCAAATGCGTGTGTCAGGACAAATGATCAAACCTCTCTAAGCTTCAGTCTGCAGAGAGGTACAAGACAGGGTTGCCCACTTTCTCCCTCATTTTTTGCTATTTTCATCGAACCTTTAGCAGCTGCTATCAGACAAGATAGAAATATTAAAGGCATCCAACCCCAAAATATTGAGCATAAAATAAGTCTTTATGCTGATGATGTTTTACTTTTCCTTGAGAACTCTCAAATGTCTCTCACACACACAATCATACTCATAAATAAATTCTCAGCACTTTCTGACTACTCTATCAATTGGTCTAAGACCATAGTTCTGCCCATTAACTGCAGAGTCCAGAATATACCTGCGATCACTTTACAGTCAGGAAATATTAGATATTTAGGCATAAACATTTCCTCCAGGCTCTCAGAGCTAACAAAGCTAAATTATGTGCAATTATTAAAGACCGTAGAGGACGATCTCTCTCGTTGGAAGTCCTTACCTATATCACTTATGGGGAGAGTTACAACCATTAAAATGATGATACTACCAAAAGTTAATTATTTGTTCTCAATGATGCCCATAAAACCATCTGCTACTTGGTTTAAGTCACTAGATTCATGCATCTCCAAATTTCTGTGGAAAAACAAACCACCACGTATTAGTTTAAAAACCCTACAGAAGACCAAGGACTGTGGTGGATTAGATTTACCTAATTTTCAGCACTATTCCTTAGCCAATAGGTTACAGTATATATCAAAATGGTTTAAACCTAGCCCAATAGATGAACCATGGATAAATATAGAACAAGCATTGTGTGATAATCTGGAAATCTCTGACCTGCCACTTATTAGTCAAAATGTAAAAAATCACAAATGTTTCAAAAGCATTAACATCAGCACCTCTCTGACAGCCTGGTGGGAATTTCTTAAAATAACAAAGTCTTCAATTGTCCCCAGCTTACACCCATCTGGAACAATCCTGACATACTGCAAAACAAAAAAAATGCTAAACTTTACTCTGTGGAAGATCAAAGGAATCAAACATCTGGAACATATAATCCAAAATGGAAATTTTATTTCATTTGATGAGCTCATATCACAACATGAGATAGGCAGCAATAAATTCCTAGAATATCAACAACTTAAGTCTATAATAACAAAGAAATATATCCTCCACCAACCAGACTTACAACTCCCGACTAGGGTAGCAGAATTTCTAAGCATCTGCACCCCAAAACTACTATCAAAAATATATAAATTATTGTCTAAAATAGATGACACAATGTCTCTTCCATCCTCAAAATGGGAGGCAGATTTATCCATCAGTTCTAGTCATAGCTTCTGGCCTTCAGAATGACTCAGAATTCTAATTTACAGCTCATACAATACAAAATCCTTCATAGAACACACTATACAGGACAAAGGACGTTCAGGATGGGTCTAACACACTCAAACATCTGCTCACATTGCACAGATAACACACCTGATGATTATGCACATGCTTTGTGGTTCTGTGCGCCTGTCCAGAAGTTCTGGCTTGAAGTCTGTGAGGACCTATCAACATGGCTAAAGTGTAGCATTCCTGCATGCCCCACACTGTGCATACTGGGTGACTTAGACAACATCAACATGGAAATTAACTCAGCACACATGGTTCTCACAGTGTTATGTATCGCAAAGAAAACTATTCTCATGAACTGGAAAGCAAAGAACAATCTGTGTATTAACCAGTTTAGAAATGTTCTTTTAGACTATATTAGCATGGAAACAATGTCTGCCTCCTCAAAATATCAATTGGCTAAATTTAATTCTCTCTGGTCCCCTCTGATTAGCTTTATCACATAGTGGTGGTGGTGGGTTGCTGTCCCATCGCTCTGGGCGGTTGGGTGTGTGCTGGGGGGGGCTGTGTGGCTTCGGGCGTCTGGTGGTCTCTCGGGTCGTGGGGACCGGGTTGGTCATTGCTGGGGGGGACTGTGTGTCGGGCTTGGAGGGCAGTTTTGGGGGCTTGCGGGTGGGGCGGGGTCCCTTAGGGGCCTTGGGGTGGTGGCTGCTGGCTCTATGCCAGGGGGGGGGGCCCTGCCTGTGCCTGGGGGGGCTGGGTTGCCCTGGACGCGCCACAGTATGGGTGGGTTGGTGCAGGTCCTGGTGCCGGGCTTGTTGCTCTGGGACCTCCAAGGTGTCCACAGATGATTGTTTTTTTTTCAGGGTGTTGGGGTGTGCGGTGGGGGGGGGCCTGGGGGGACCTGGGTGATGGTGGGTCTCAGGCCCGGGCTGCTGCGACTGGTGTGACCGGGTGGTTTGTTTGTTTGTTTTTTGTTGTTGTTTGTTTGTTTTTTGTAGAGGTCCTCCGGGGTGGGGTGGGGCGGGATGGGTACCTTCTGGGGGTACAGTAGCTCCCGGAATATGGTCGCTGCAGGCCCCGAGCCTGGTGGACATCAGCCCCTCCTGCCCTGGGGTGGCTCCCAGGTAGCGGGGATGCCTATTGCAGCCAGTCCCTGGCTGCCCTCTCCGGGGGAGCTACTCTCCCCCGGTGTATATCCCCATACCCCTCTCCCTTCTGGCTCCTGTACACAGCCCACACTCACACATGAAGGGTTTTGGGGGCGTGTGTGTTCGGTGGGGTGTAGTGGATGGGGCCACGTAGGTGGTCCCCTTTGGTTGCACTCTGCAGTTCCCCGCCCCTGTTTTAATTACACCTTAGACATTACTACTTATCAAACACACTCACACACACACATTAGGTCTTGGGGGGTGGTTACATTGAGTGGCATCTGGTGGGCGGGGCTCTTTGGGTATGTAGGCTGCCCAGAGGGCCGTGCTCCCAGTTCTACAAGTTTGGCTGCCCCTCAATTTTAATCGCTCACTATTAGAAAATATTGAAGAGCCAGAGGGGTGAGAGGAGGGGTCTTCTTCCCACACCCCTGCTTCCTGGTTGCTGTTCGGGGCGGGAGAGGCCAGGAGTACTAATTAATTGTTCTGCTGGTTCGGAGTCTGTGGTGGCTGGGGGGCTGCTGGCCCCCTGGTGTGCCCGCTGCACTACACCCCAGCGGAGTCGAGGGAGGGAGGACGTGTGGATGTATGGGACGTGAAAGTGTGTGTGGTAATGATTGGGCCTGGATCTGGGACTTGCTGTCGCCTGGCCTGCCTGTGCTTCTCCCGATGGGGGGCGGCGTTGCCTCTCCCCGCTGCTCGCGACTTCACCCACCTGTGGGCACGTCTTGACTCCCAGGGCACTTGGCCAGGGGCGCTGGGGCAGGCGCTGACCCACTGTGTGGCTGTCTGGGGCGCTTGGCCCTCCTGGGTATTGGGTGGGGCCTCTGCCGGGGGGGTTGGGGGCGCACGGGCTCCTGGGGCCCGGGTCCAGTGCACGGCCCGTGTCTGGGCGGCTGGGGCCTGGCGGGGTCGGTGGGATGTTGCCCCTGGCTCTCGGAGGGCCTCTGCCCTATGCTTATGGGGGCTCTGTCCGGGGGCTTCTTCTGCAGTCTTCTGGGTGGATGCGGGGTTGCCCCTGCGGTGGGCTTCCTGGGTTCTGTGCTCTGTGGGGGCTGCTGGTGGCCTGGGTCTTGTGGCCCTCTCTGCCTGCTTCTGATTGCTGGGGGCTGTGGATTGTGGCCCTGTACGCTTATACACTCATAACTAAGCACGGTTATCATGTAGGTCCTGTGCCATGGGTGTTGCATGTTCTCACACACACACACACATTCATTAGTCCAGTAGCATGGTCGCTAAGCAGTTGATGTATTATCATGTCGTCTCAGGTCATCTATATCCACAGCTGTGTTGTATGCGATTACCGCTTCTTGTGCTTGTTTTTGTTTGTTTGTTTGTCTGCTTTCAGGTGCTCCTGGTGGCGCTAAGGCTGGATTCCCCTCAGAGGCCATGGATTGTTGTCTGTTTTGTTTTTTACAGGTGTAGCAGCTGGTTGTTTGGTTTTTGTTTCGTTTCCTCTTCTTTCCTCTTCTTCTTTCCTTGTCCCCCGGTCCGGTTCAGTTCTATTACATGTCATATATTGTCAACAGAAATAAATAAATGGGCATCAAGGGGAGCTTTACATTTATAAAATTTCCCTTGGCAAAGCAAATCTGTTTGGCATCAAAGGTATTCAGACTCCAATTCTGCTGCCATAATGCTGAACAGGACAAGAAAGAAAAAAAAAAAAATAGTTAGAACAGAGTTTATTTACAGGTGCGTGGTGTTGGAAGCCAGAGGGAGGATCTGGGTAGACGTGGAATTCTGAGAGAGGAGGGAGACGGTTAGTGAGGAGTGGATAAGGTAATTTGTCCAGACAAAGGCAATGATCAGTTCTTACTAGGTCCAGGTGGGAATCCAGAATGGAAAGCGGGTAGGTGAAAGAGGAATCCAACAACAAATGCTAAGTTCTTAGCATGGGAATCCAGAATGAGGAGAATCGAAGAAGAAAAACAAGAAGGCAAGGTAAGTACTACAAACTAACTCTCTAAGGACCACAGAAGTCAGTCTAAATACAACTGGTGAAATGAGACAATCTGGCAAAGGCTGGTGGATCCTTAAGACTGTGTCTTGATGAGGATAAACGAGGAACAGGTGTGAAGGCAGGAGCAATCTTGACTCCGCCCTGGACTTCCTGGAAAACTGCTCAGCCTCACTTAAGGCCCAGAAACCACAACAGCAACACAGCCAAGCATGATTGTGACAAGCTACAGAAAATGGATGGATGGATGAATATAAGTTGGTAACAATTACAACCTGAACTCAGTAAACGTTTGGGCAGTATGGAAGATACAAATAAGGACAAACAAAGTAAGTTGGAACAGTAAAGCTTCTATCACTTTTCAAAGTTACCATTCCTTTTCATGTGACTTCAAAAATGTTCTGACATTGAGTAATTCCAAGTTGCTGAATTGCTGTTTCAGAGGTTCTTGAATTCATTCTTCCTGCAGATGTTTAGGCGTGCAACAGTATGGTATTGCCACATTTTTCCCTTCAAAATTCTCCACACATTCTCACAGCTCAGGACTGCAGGCAGGTTACTTCAGGACCGACACCCTCTTCCTTTGCAGCCACACCTTTGTAATTTCTGCAGAATGTGGTTTTGTATTTCACATTGCATAAAAGAGAGGACTTGAAGGAGCATATGTTGCCTTGAAATCTTTTCAGCATTAAAGTGGCCTTACAGAACTTAGCTAAAGGCACTAATACGACCACATACCATCACAGAACCTGGCTTTGGGACATCTTGCTGACAACAGTCTTGATGGCCTTTTCGCTGATATAGCTTTAGTACCAAATTGTGCCAAAAATGACCTGATGACATAATCTATTTGAGATATAATTATTATTTATTTTCTCTTCTCTACTCTTCTGCACTCTTCTCAAACCCCAGCTGGTCGAGGCGGATGGCCACCCTTCCTGAGTCTGGTTCTGCCAGAGGTTTCTTCCTGTTAAAAGGGAGTTGTTTCTCTCCACAGTCGCCACAGGCATGCTCAGGACGGGAGATTGGACTGAAGACAAGTTTCGGTGCAATCTGTTGGTTTCCTTAGCTAGGATATTGTTTTTGAATTGGCTCTATATGAATGAATTGAATTAATCAATTGGATTTCATTGGATTATGATTACAATGAATTGAATTCCAACTGGCTTGAATTGGACTATATCATTTAACTCCTTGAGATGACATTTGTTGTAATTTGGCGCTATATAAATAAAACTGAAATGAATTGAATTGAATTACTTCTTTCCTTCTCTCCTTCTCCTTCTTACCATGTTACTAGATCTAAATTGCCCCTGTCCCACCTTTTTTGGGAATGTGTTGCTGAACTGAAATTAAGCAATTGTTGGACATTAACAAATAAAATGATGCTGATGAGACAAAACATGAACTATATTTGGGTTCACACTTTCCAAACTACCTTTACTTTTTCGAGGCTTGAGGCTTTCCAAACTGTTATATTGTAACTTTTGTTCAAGTAAAGTTACCAACTGGCATATTTAGTTGTACATGTATTGGTTGTAAATCAGTTGTAGAGTTATTATTAAAGCTACCAGCCTGGCAATGTTAGATCATTTGCGGAGTAAGAATAAAACAAACATTAAAATATAACTGAAATACAAAAATCATATTTTGGTCAAAGAGGCCTGAGTCCACTCATTGATTCTATTCCGAAAATTTCAACATGAGTACAAAACCTTTTAAAATCAATCTCAATCTGTAATCTCCTGAGATTACACATCTCTCACAAATATGTTTTTTGGGGAAAGCAAATTAGTTGAGATCCCTAACTCTCGTGTTAGATGGGACAGAGAAGAGGTCATCACACTCCTAATGGGTCAATGGGATCTTCTAGAAGTTATGATCCTACCATCTGTGATAACTGATCAAACAGTAGGCGGTGCTTTTTGGCACAGTCAAGTAACAGGTTAACCACACTCATGACCCTGAAACCCCATGGTTAAACCACAATTTTTTTTCATGAGACCCACTGCAGGAATCTGTTATGGTTTAATGAAATGCTGCCTTCCCAATCAAGGACTTTCAAACTGCTGCTTTTTAATACACAGCTACTCTCAACCCCACCTCTATCCACTCTGGTAAACTGTTACTACACACTCTCTAACTGACATAAGCACACACTCTCTCGCTCTCTCTCTTTCTCTCTCTCTCTCTCTCTCTCTCTCTCTCACACACACACACACACAGACTGTCTGTAGCCAGTGTTGCATGGCAGAGAAAACAATGACGGTTTGTGAGGAACAGGCGGGAGTCAGTCTATCCTTGATGTGACAGGTGCAATAGCAAAGCCTATCACATTACATTGGTAATCATTAACTACTTGGAGCTCACTGTGTGTGCCAGTGTGTGCATTACTGTGCATGCATGGTTGTCTCAGTCAATCGCTTGGCCTCTCGAGGTTTTCTTATGTAACAGGTCATTGATTTTGTTGACTAAAGGCCTTATAAGGCCTGAGTGCACAATGATGTCATTCACAAGTGTATGTGTAGGTGTGTGTATCTGAGATAAAGAGTCTAAAAGTAATGCATATCTGGTTTTCTTTGGACTGGGAGGGAAATCATACACCTTTATCTTTACTTGCTGTCACTTTAGCTTTTATAGTTATAGAGGTCACATATTTGCATGTGAAATATGTTGGCCCGACATAAAGATAAGCGTTTAAGAACTGTGAAGAAAATGCGTAGAATCACATTCTGAGCCTCACAGTGAAACAGTCTTATCCATTTCATCGCCTGCTCATAAGATGAATCACACTCAAGAAGAGTGTGACTAAGTTCACCGTCTTTTTACCCAGCCTGGAAAAATGTTACTGAAATCGTAACAGAAAGGGACTAAATAACAGTGTTCCATTTTTTGAATGCTAAAGAGGTAAAGAGATAACCCACTGAGGTGTTTCAAGAAGGAAACCAGGCATCTATAGTGTTGAGCTCAAGTTTTGACCGCTAAAAAAACAAAAAGTCAATATTATCCATCACATCACTGTTCAGAAGATAATTGGTGTATAGGAAGAGGAAGATTTGTTCTAATGTGGGAGTGGAAATCCTCCCCTGGAGTCCTACGTTTGTAAAATTTCATTTCAGCTCTTCACAATGAAGACAAGGTACAGCTAACTATATCAGTACCCTGATGTTTACATTTAACTCAAAGGCCCACAGCTTCGGAGAGCAACTATGTGGTGAAAGATTTAAGAAGGAAAAAGGAATAATGTAAATTTTAATCACTTGCAAACACCAGTGATTGGACAATCTAATCTTTCAGATTCCTAATCCTTAAACAATATAGCCTTAGCCTGGACAAAGAACCCACATAGTTCTTTTGATGGCACACTTTATGTCCTTTTATTGTGTATTTGAATAGGCCTTTTTCCGTTTAACCCCCTCAATTTATTGGGAAAACATTTGACTTGTGATTTTGGAGCACATTTTTAATCTGATCTCACACCATGACTATTTGACATCCAACCCTAATCCAAAATGCAGATGGAGTGTTATTAGATGCTTTTCAAATAAATTCTTATAATAACATGGCAGTTACACAGACTATAGATGATAATTGGTAAATAGTTATCTGCACTATGGTTTTTAAAACTATTGTATAATTGTGATTTTCTTTTCTCAAAGAATCTAACATGCACAAACTGTTCACTGTAAATCCATATTTTTGAGTCTGGATTCATGTTGTCTCTGTGAATTGCTGCAAGCCTTTTGGCTCTCTTCTCTTTACATTTTGAAAGTTTTCATATTTTGACAATCTTGTCTTCTTGCTGAATGATCTGGTCGATTCCACCATAAAGGGTCTTTTTTCTCATTTCAGATGCGTTTCGTGGCTGCATTTTTAAAAACTGTATCTGAGTGAACAAAAACAGAAGCATTCACGTTATTTCTTCAGATGACACCAACTCTCCTTACAAGTGAAATTTTATGGCAAAATCACTATTGGTGTTGACTGAAGAGTTGCTTAAATGCAATTTGCAGGTGTAACAGGGCAGTAAAAAAAACCTGTTTGTTCAATATGGCCCTGTAAAATTTCGCTTGAACTGACATGAGCGGCTGTAGCTCAGGAGGAAGAGCAGCCCACCAATCGGAAGGTCGGTGGTTCGACTCTGGCTTCCCCAGGATACATGTCGAAGCGTCCTTGGGCAAGACACTGAATGGGGGTATGAATGTGTGTGAATGCTTAGAAAGCACGTAGTTATATCCTAAGACGTGCTGTGGGGTGAATGCGGCATGTAGTGAAGCGCTTTGAGTGGTCAGCTAGACTAGAAAAGCGCTATAGAAGTACAAGTCCATTTACATGAGACAAGTTTGTTTGCTTTTGTCAGCAATTTTAACGGCAATCCTACATTTAGTCTTTAGTCAGCTAGATTAACTACAATTACAAACTGGATGTGAATAATTGTTTTCGACCACTAACAGTAAAACTGGTCATTATTATTGTTATGACACCTCCTGAGTGCGTAACAAAATCAACTCAGCTTGCTTGAGTTGAAGACACTTCTACTCTAATCTGGACATATCTCTGGAACATACGCAAATGAAAGCTGCAGCGTGGTTTACATTTAAGCAACAAATGATATAATTAAGATTAGAGATAACTGACACGACTTTGGATGTTGTAGACATTCTCTTATCTTCAAATAACTGTGTATATATTTTGTCCTGGTATTGATTTTTGGTACTAAAAAATGTTTGTGTCGTGACATCGTTTAAGATGAACATAATTTCTGGAGATGACAAGATAGCTATAACATAGTGCAGTGTTTGGTCATAAATTACGATTAACTCTAGTTGTTGTCGACCATAAGTAGGGATTGAGTTCTTCTTATTGTACACTTCTTATTGATTTCAGTTCTAATCAATTAGAGTTTTGATTCCAAAATGGTTGAAAAAGAAGTCTATATTTACTTTTCTTATTGATTTCTATTTTTAATTAACTTTTAATTCCAAAGCCTAATCAGAAGTTTTTGCTAGCGGCTTCAGCTGGCACAGAGGGTTGAGTCCACTCAGTACTGTTGTTTGTTAACGCTAGTTATTTTCCATCCACTTACTGAGATGTGACATCTGAAAACCCAACTTTGTTTAGTTAAACTTTTAGTCAAACACCTGCTCATTACCGGGAAGGCACACACTTGTGTATGCCCGGCCTTTCTCGATGCACAATAAAACTCTGAGGTGCAGAAAAATTCCTGTCTAATTGTAGAGGTGAATTAATTATGACAAGTGCAAACCAATCTCCCTCTTCTTTGCCCTTGGTTGTCTGTTTCGGTGTTTGTCTTCGCTTGGCCTCCATTCAACTCTTACGTAACAGTGTTGGTGAGAACCTGCTTGCTGTTCAAACAGGTCGGCATCACAGAGGATTAGAGGCTGATGGACATGACCCAGATACTGAGACACCTCCCTGTATGTATCTGTCAGCTTATCACCTTCACCTCTTCTGAAACACACACACATACTGTATACATAATCATACATGCTGCACAAAGAGTCTAATCCTGTCATGTTTGAGGGTCATGGTGCTGCAGAAATAATGAATGGTTTCTAATGAGGAAACAGGTTCGTGGAGAGATCCAAGTCTCTGTCTCAAGGGACAGACATTTCATTGTTCTGCCTCATCGTTTACTGACATGACTCATTTCTGATAAGTGGCACTGATTGTGCACAACTTCCTTGTCACTTGCTTTGTGTTGCTTTTCTTTGTCAGAGATGACAACATTTCAGCTTCTTAGAAGTGTTACTCAGGCTACTCACACATAGACATGCAGTAATATCTGCATCCAGGTCCTACATTCACGCCAAGCCACACCACAGCTACCCCTTGTGACAGAAGGATCTTTAGCAATTTCCTTCAGTCTCAGAGAGTAAATTAAATCATCTTGTGGAGAGAGCTCATTTCAGCCTCCTGTGTGTTCTTGTTGGTCATAGGATGTAGTTTTTGTCTAACTGTAGTCTAAAAATAGTTCTAGAGGTTAGTCATAAAAGTTCATTGTCCATGTTCTTCTGCTGAGCAGAGATACAAAATACTCTCAGTAAATCCATTTCAATTTGAAAATGCATATTTGGCCCTCTATTAAGATATCCATGGCAGAGAGTGAAGTAGCAAAATACCCAAGAATACAAAACAGAGCGGGCATCATTGACAATAGACATTGCATTGACTGAGGCCAAACCAATATGAAGAGGAGTTTTTTCGTGTTTCTTGATGTTGCTGTCACTTTTGTTGCTCATCTATCAATAATGCCTTCTACTGCACTTTATCAACCCCCATAAAGTTCAGCTGGTTAACCATCACCTGTTTGACAGTCCTGATCTGGAAATTCCACAGAATCTTAATTCTGTCCCACCACCTGTGGATGTAGTTTCCACCATTTTGACGTTTAGGCTTCCAATCAAACATATGTTCTTCTATGCTATTCCAGCCACTCAGTCATGGAGTTCTATGTTTGCTGCATCTTACATCTTGCTTTTATGTGCTGAACAGTCTCGGGGCCTCTTCGCATGGCTTGTGCCTGGGGTCTACATCTAAGGCTCTTGTGACTCTGTGTTGTCTTTCAGACCAGCCTGATAGAACTTCTTGATATCAGCCACTTTTTCAATCTGTTGGTGGTACATATTGTGCTGGGGCTTATCCTTTTATGATGGCATGAAGGTTTATGTTTCGTATCTCAGATGAGGTCTTTCTGTGTGGAGTTTGTTAAGTACGGGAGTTTTTACAAGCATTCTGGCTTTTTCTCATAGACAATAAAAATGGATTTCAGGGAATTGGGGGCCCTGATTTGGCCAAAGAGGTAAGTGTGAGCGTGAATGGTTGTTCCATCTCCTTTTTCTCTGTGATGGCTCTGTGATGGACTGGTCTCGTGTCCAGGGTGTACCTTGCCGTTGGTAGCTGGGATAGGCTGCAGCTCTGTGAACATTCTGAAATTCAGTGAATAGAATCAATACTTATGCATAATTACAGTAATTTTAGGGAGAAGAGGAAAATACTTGTCATTGCTTTTAGTTTTGATACTCTGTTTTTCTGGTTTGGTGAGGCAGTCATGCAGTGGTTAAAACAAATGCCCTCTTATTAATACCATTAATTCGAGGAGGAGGAAAACAAGTCTCATCAAAGAAACAAACAATGTAACTTTTCTCTATGACTTTCTGTGAGGTGACATCAGTTTTATCTTTAATGTCTGAGGTTTACGTGTGTGTGTGAACCCCTGTGATAGTGCACAGGTGACTGTGCGTCATTGTGGGGTCTTTATCACCTCTGTACACTCAAGAAACCAGCTGAGTGCAGCCTCTCAACCACAGACCTGACTCACTAGGCTGTTGTTCTGTTGTTGTTGTTCCCCAACCTTAACCTTTGCACTACTTTCTCCCTGGGGTGAGTGAGCATCACAGTGTACCACTGCACCCTCCCTCTCTCTGTTTCTGTCTATTGTATTTTCCTACTTGCTGTCTTTTATCTCAAGTCGGAGCGGGTTTCCTGCCTATAACAATTGAAGGAACTTGGCAGTCAGAGGTGTTACGCTCTCTCATCCTACTGTATCTCTGTCGTGTGCACAGATAGCGCACACAAACTCATGCACGTTATACACAGCTGGTGAGATGAGGGAACTCTGCAGGAAGATCTGCTTCCTGCTCTGAAGTTGATGGTTGATAAGAAAATTCAATGTTTGGTGTTAGTGTGATTGAGGTTTAGAATAATATCAATACATACCGTTGGGTATCGTTTGATTTCAATGGTGAGTACGTCATTTGAAGACCATGGTTTTCAAACCATGTTGGCACTTCCAGTTATAACCTACAGTGTGAATATTTTAATTTAATTCTGAAATTTTATGATAACATTTTATTCCCGCAAGTAATTTTAAGAGTGCCTGGATTAAAAAATAGTTTAGGGAATTGAGGTACTTAGTGCTTGAAAGATGGCAGTTTGGCATTTGGGTCTTTTGCATTGCTTGTTTTGCCCACCATGGATCTGGCTTATTAAGATGTATGCCTTGGATGTTCATTTGGATTTAAATCATTTTGGCTCTTTCATGTTTCGAGCTGTTTCTAAGGAGTTTTAACTATGCGGCATGGCACAGTCTCATGTTTGGAAAAGAGCTGTTTGACAGTGCCGTTGCCGTGGGAGTAGTTGTGTCTGAACTTCAACAAGCTTTAGTTGGGTGGTCAAAATAAAGCTAGATCAATGCCAAGACCCACGGCATAGATCTGGATTTATTTATCTGCAACTGCAGAGAATGTTTGGATCTAAATCTCAGGCACAGCAACAGTGGAGGAGTGCTGATTAAGGGCTATTCCATACCTTTGCAGTGGTTTCCGTCTGCTGTGCTCTCAGCCCTAGCAGACAAGCATGTGTTCAACGTCGATGGACAGATGTGCAATCCACCAGAAATCAAACAATTTGCTCAAGCTATCTTTCAGCATGGAAGTTATCTTGAGTCAGGAGGGGCTGACAGCAACTGTATTGTGTCAAAAATTATTAATAACAAAGGAGCACTGGTGAAAAGAAAAGACAGCAGTTGCACTGGACAGTCTTCATCGTTTCACACTAGTTTTTACTCTCCCACAAAGCAGATCTTTGTTTACTTTTACTTTTGTCTTTTCCATTGTGGACCAAAGCTAAAGCACCAACAACACCACTAACACAACCAAGAGCAGCCCACAGCTCAGATTTTGTTTGCACATTTCTGATACTGCCTTCAAGTGGCAGCAAATCATTATAACATGTATGCCTCAATACAGAGGAGATAAGATGTCATAATAATATCATCGTCCTATTAAACCAATTCAAGTCCTTTTGAGAACTTGATGTCCTATCGTACAAAAAAGAAATACAGTACACCATTTTGAACAGAATTTCGGAGGCTTTTGTTTTGCGACTTTAGCAAAGTCTTATGATGAATGGACTGAAAAATTTAGTAATCCCATGGTTTAAGTTTACTCTAAAAATCAAGAATAAACATGTACATTAGGAAAATTCAGTCCTGCACTGTGGTTAAGAGACGCCGAAAAATGGACAACAAAAAAATTAACCCTGAATTGAGTTTGCCCAGTGATTGTGTTTAGTTCCGACAATTTTCATTTGATCACTCAAACACTGGCTAACATTTAAGAACAAACACTACTAGATCTCAGATATTGCTTTGGTGAGTGCAGTGTTGTAACCAATATGGAAAGTTGACCAAAACTATGAAAATTAGACGCAAACTAGAATAAACCAAAATTATCCTTCAGCATTTCATGTGTGACAGTCAAACAGGCAGATATGAGAGTTAGACAAACAGAGATATAAAAAGGCCAGAGCGCGCCCAACTGTGTATTCAGACCACTGGGTGAGGTTAGGGGAAAACCTATGGCCACTTCATTGGACGGTGCTTTGTTTATCGGCTACATTTTCTGCAGCATTCTGCAGCGGTCATGGTGACTGTGTAAAGTTTGTCTTTTCTAAGTTGCGGGTAACCAAGTTCTCAGCTGCCAGCTTTCTGAGTTTGTGTGTCTGTCTCCATACCGTAAGTAATCATACCCCGTTCTGGATTAAACTTTTTTTTTTGATAATGATTTCATGGGAAACTTAACAACTAAGTAATGACAAGTCATGATTGACCTTACCTAACATATTCATTCAGAATCAGCACACAGAGTTGTACACACACACACACACACACATTAGAACAGCTGGAAGTTGCCCTGGGTGCAGTGGTCTGCTGTGTTGATTGACACATGCTTTAACAGGCTGTGATTGGCTCTAAGTTCACCTGAGATGGACTGGCTGCTGACTGCCGTCTTCATTTACAGAAAAACAAAAAAAAATTGACACTCACATGGATTCAGTCAGCTCTGTGCATATCCACACACACATCTACCTAACCAGTGCCTCTTGACCAACAATACCATTCAACCCCCAATGTCTCAAACTGTGTCCCAAAAAATTTCATCCATTCGAAGTTAATTTCAAATTAAGACATTTTGTTTGATCTGCATAGGAATTTCCCTCTTTTCCATCTGCAGGACAGAGGGAGAAAGTCACACAATGTACCAGTTAAAAGGACTTGGTTTCCATTGAAAGTGGGCCCTCTAAAATCCCTGTAGAGCCCCCGGGGCCCCCATTACGGTTTTGGCTTCTATAGAAGGAGCTGCAGTGCTGAACACTGGGCCTCCTTGTATTCTCCTGGTGCCCCAGCCGAGAGCCATTGACAAGCCCCACAATGTCCCAAGCGCTTCTTTACAGTAGAGAAGGGTTCTTTTCTCTAAAGGGTGGCTCTGGACTCTGAGAGGAGGACCCAGTTTTTCACAAGGAGCCCTCTCCAATAGAGGCATCTGCAATCTGTTGCTTGCCCCTCAGCCCGGTCCAGCCTCTTCTCCCCTTCAGCTCCTTTTTATTGCAAACCGGCCGCGCACAAGGACAAATCGACCATGAATTCCTGAGCGCCTGGCAGCCATTGCCTGCTCCAGCTCTGTAAACTTGCTCCCACTTTATCTGCTTTCCTCTTGTACTCTCCCCCTCTTTTCTCTGAACATTCAATCTCCCTCCCTCACTCACTAACTCTGTCTTTTGTGTACAAAAAGCCCTGAGGCCTGATTTTCCTTGACTACCCTTTTACTTCTCTCATGTGTATCTTTCAACTGCTTCCCATTCTCTCTCTGGGCATGAAGTGCCGAATACAGGAGGTGAGAGGGCTAACGAACACAGTTCCCAATAAAACGGCTTTATACAGAGCTGCTGAATGGGAATCTGTTTTATGGGACATCCACCCATCAACTAACAATCCCATGCCATGTTCTTTTCTAACCGGTGAGATTAATACAGATAAAAAGCAGCAGAGGGGGAATAGGCCTGAAATTTTACCACACTGAAAGCCTTTGAGTTAACTCTCAGAATTATTTTGGAAAACCACAAAATAACATCAAATGGTAGTGTAGGAAGGAGAATTAGGCTGTAAAAGAATTGACTTGCTGCATTCCTATAAATTTGCTGGAGAATCCATCATGCCACAATGATCAGTATTGATCAGTATTGCTATATCAACTGAGGAGTACCTTGTAAACCCATTACTACTCAACACAGTATGCCATTTCATTCAGAAATTAAACTTGAGATAGTTTGTTTTTGTACATCTGTCCCCATGGCATGGATGACTGGCAAATATCTGCAGAGTCATACAGTAGCCTGAAGTATATTGGAAATTTGGAGCGATAAACCTCCATGAAGTTGACATCTTTTACCAGGAGCTCACTGGTTATTTCAGCAGGACAATGGCATACTGCATTTTGTACAACTGTAACTGATACGACTGTTGAGCAGCCTTTTTAGTTTTTTTATTTAAATAAAAACTTACCAAAGTTACCAAATTACCAATTTTGTTGCTGTTAAAATAAACTTTCAAACTTTTCTCTAAATATTGTTTATAATTAAGTGCATAAGTACACAGCCTTAAAGAGCTTCCACTCTGAATTGTACAGTTAAGCTGTTGACATCTGATCTTGTTCTGTTACATGTTGAAAGATTTTGAACACCAGATTCTGCTTTTGTTTCACAAATTCAAGTCAAAAAATATTTGAGCGACTTTTTAAAAAACTTTTTTCTCAACAAATGCACAAGTGCATGAGTGCACATCAAACTGTGACATGGACCCGAATGCTTTACCTCTACAATAAGAGGAACCAACACTGTGGGGGAATTTTACAGGGATGGTTACATTTCCCTCCTTTGAAAGAATGAGAATAATGTCAATCATATGCTATGGCCTTTGCAGTCAACAGATCTTAACTAGATGGAAGATTTTTGAACTGATATGGTAGACAGTGGTCTCCAACATCATCATGAAAACAACATCCCAGGGAATATCTTCAGGAAAAATGGAGACTCATACTGTCACTACCAGGGTGCACTAAAACTGGCATCTTAAGACACTTTATGTTGGGTTTTACTTTTATTTGGATCATCTGTATAAGTGAAACTGCAATGCCTACAAAGCAAATATACATGATAATATGTTTAGATTTTATTTTTCCTAGTTGCTTTTGTGCAAATATTTAATTAACTTGATGTAGCATCGGTCTGTATTTGGCGGTACAAAAAGGGCTGACATAATAAGTTGACACATCAAATGTGTTAGCAAACATTGTCTTATTAAGACTATAAAAACTTTAACCCTTGCTTTACGACTGGGTCTCATCAGCTCTTCAGAGAAATAGCTGCCTCCTTAGCTCCTAAGTGTTCCACAAAGTTCAACAACTTGTCTTGTCTGCTGAGCAGGTGGAATGTAGTGACATTGTTTAAATATTTTAAATGAAATAGTTAGAGCCTAAACAGTGAAGATGTGGGCCCTAACAAAAAAAAACAAAACATCCACATGCATGGTGCCTACAGTCAGTTTTGTGTGGATGATGTTAAACTTCATGTATGAGCCCACACTGTGACATCTACTATAAATAAAAGCTGTCCACACACAGAAGCTTGATCGCACAAGCTCTCTGTCAAGGCCACTCTCACCATCTTTCCTCCTCCCTCGCTCTCTGTAAAGCCCAGGGGATCTAGTCATCCAAGGCCGCTGCTCTTCGCACATCTGTTGTGCTGGACAGCCAAGCCAGCAGGCGGGGCGAGGGGCCGATTTGGGGCCGGGTGTTCAGGGTACTTGGCTTTGGAAAGACTCGGGGGGCTGACGGCTGGATGGAGAGGGGTTTGGGGGGAGATGAGATGCCTCAGAGCAGTGCGCAGGCTTCCATGGAGATACTGTCTTACAGTGTTTACAACCTCCCAATAGCGTGTCCGACCTCTCCTCCCCATCCCTCTATTCCTCCACAGGCCCACTGTGTGCCTCCTCTTCTAATGTAAATGTCGGGGGCTGGCAGGCTGAGGTGTGAGTGAATGTGTGTATGTGTGTGTACGTGTGTGTGGTTGAGGGTGGGTAGCTTGTTTTGGTTATTCTGCCTTCCCTCTGTTCTAGTTGGAGCTGTGTTTTACGATGTCAGCCTTTCATTTTATAACTCTCTTTCTATCCTTTCTTCTGCTTTTATAAGAGGTTCTGTTCGTCCAATCCTGCTGCCCGTCAAAGGCTGGTGTTGGTGCCATCGGGCTTTCACACTGCCACCTATTAAATTGAATGAAAGGTGGCAGGGCTTAAGAGTGCTGTCTGGCCCTGAGCAGGGAGCACCTGGTAGTGCTCATGTGCCAGCTTGGACACCAGGCCAGAAAAATCCATCTGACCATTTTATTTTGTCTTGAAATTAGCCCTGAAGTTTTCTTCTTTCTTCTTTAATTTAGACAATGTTTAATAATTTGTCAGTAGCAAGGTAATAAGATTAGTTATCGCACAGGTTTCATTTCATGCAACAAAAAAAAAAAAGAAAGACATTTTCTGCAATGGAAGACTCATCTGCTCACACCCCTTAATTCATCCAAAAAGGCAAGAGCTGAGGTTTGTATATTTGTTATCGAAATTACTCAAAAGCAACAAAGTCGAATTTTGGTAGGAGTACGGACAATGAATGAAACATTAAATGTTGGTGTGGATCAGAATCTCCTTCATTGTAAATGCAAAACACAGCATTGTCCTTGGCAGATGAAGTCTCTGAGTCCAGGCATCACCAGACTATCTGAATAGGCTCCTGGTATAACAACGTAAATTCATTTTCTCTCATGCACTGGGGTCCTGAAATGTTCCAGATATATTCTGGAGTAATGGCAACTGGTGTTGGCGCTGTACAAATGCAGCGTCATATGACAAAAACACCATTAAGTAACTTAAATACTATGTCTGTGCAGTCATTTTGGTTATAATTACATGTATAATGATCTACCACAGAGTAAGTGATAGAATCTCTTGAACATTATTTTCACCCAGTCAGAAGTCAGACATAGCTGGATTCCCTTTCCATGCATTATATACACTGGGACAAGGACAGTGGTGCAAATAAATGGCCGTTTTAAGCTGTAACTGTAGATCAACTTAACTGCGTTGAGTGCTAAGTGCAGCACAATTTCAGTTGATAATATTTCTGTTTCTTAAAAGTCTGGTTTTAGTAAGCGTAACATAAAAGTTTTTCTAACTTCATGTACTGAAGTACTTCATGACAAGAAGTACCAGAGTCACAGTCACAACAGCAAGGGATAAATACAGTATATGTGCTCAGAATGTCAGCTAAAGATGGAGGTATTTGATGATCGATCATTTCAACTTTTCATAGCTTGGTTTATGTTTTTGTCTCTTACACTGATATTGGACCACTGAAGTTATTATTGTAACAGCATACAGCAGAGAATAAACTAAACTTAACCTTCCTCTCTTTAAACAATTAATTGCAAAAGTACTAAGTGTCATAGCAAACTTTTGTTTAATCACTGTTAGAAAGACACTCCTTATTGAACTCACATGTCTGCACTTGCACAGGCATGTTTCTTAGTAATCTGCTCATCTCCATAAAAAGTTTTCACTTTGTTTGAGTCAAGCAAACATGGAAATCTTATTGGTTTGTTTTTCTATGATTAGATTAGCTTTACCAAGAAAAAAAAAGAACAAATATAAGATTAGGCAAAAAGCAAATCAATCCATGGCCTGAGGGTGATGACTCACATGTCTGTCTGAAACTTGTTTTGAATCTATAAGGAGCAAATAACGGTGGCAGAATCAGCATAAAGTGCAATGAGTCATTTCAGACCACAGTGAATCTGATGGCTCTTTCTTTTCTAAGAGTTATCGGCTTCTCAATAACTCACATATGGTTATAGAGTCAAAGGAAGAAAAACCCGTTCACGCACACCGTTCAAACAGCTAGACAACCAGCAGACTGATGATTGATTTCTCTCTGTAAGAAAAAGAAGCACCTGACCAGTAGTGGAGAGGGAATGATGGAGTCTGAACAGAGGGGCTTTTTACAAGCCCAGTGACTGACAACAACACCAGGGAGTCGTGTGTGTGTGTGTGTACCTGTGTGTGTGTGATACAAAGGAGGAATCTTGTGAAGTGGGTTTGTCTTTGTACAAGTGTATTTCTGCAGTGTGTGGGACCCAGAAAAAAGGGACCTTTTGCTGTGTGTATGTGTGTGCGCGCACCTGTGTGTGCGGGTATTCATGGTGTGTGTAAGTTGCAGGAGAAAAGAGGGGGCTCTCATCATTCCCATCAGTCCAGCTGTGCCTCTTTTTATCTTCACTTCCGCAGCCCATCAAGATTGCTTTGTCACGCCCGTCCCAAAACCATCCTCATCCACAGACACACATGGACACACTCATACACACTCTTCCCCCGAGTGCACTCGACAGAGTCTCGGCCTAAAGCTACACATCAAAGGCAGAGTGAGGAGAAACAGCCTTGTTGAAGGAGGGGAGGAGAGGAGAACCTACTCCTCCTCCTCCTTCAGCCTCCATCTCAGGACCCCACTTTCACCTCCTCTGTTGTGTCACTTTTCCTTTTCTTCCCCGCCCTCTTCCTTTTTTCCCACCTATCTGATTAATTTAACAATTAACAAAAACATGATTGCCAAATTCATAAAGCCCCATGGCTCTGCTCTACCCAGGTGCCCATTGTAGAACTGGCAAGGGAGTGGAATGAAAATCAACATTTTAACACACTGCATACATCTTTCTTTTTAAGATATGGAGAGAAAAAGAAGAGATATTGTTGGAGAACAATATGAAGAATGTGTGAAGCAATAACTGTATATGTTTCCAGGATAACCAGCAGTATAAGGATTAATCACAAGGAATAAGACAGCTTCTTTTTATGTTAATGATGATAGCGGTACATGACCACCTCCTGCACATCAACTGTACATCAAAGAAAGCTGCTTTCTTGCTATCTGTGCCGCACTCTTCAGAGTCTAATTATGAGCACTGGAATGGTACACAACATTCATATCTGCCCACTGGGTGTAATTTCAAGTTGAAGATATGGGGAATTTCTGACAACTCTGTTATCTTTCAATTTGCAGATCTCCAAATCCTCTAATTCACATCTGTCAGAATAGCTTCACTTCCACTGCTGTCATATCTTCATCACTGTAACCGATTCACCTTTTCAAAACACATGTTTTTGTAGCTGGTTCCACTTGTTCCTGAACCCCTTCAAACATGTAAAGCAATGCAAATTAGTTGATTTAGTCATTCCAGTAATTTATATTTATCTGATGTAACAGCATGGCGGATTGAGGTAGCTAACGTGTGAATATTGTGTTTTTTGATGTTGACAAGGTTTTCCCCTCCAATCCCCTCCTCCAGTATGATTAGCTTTTTCAAATTCTGTGTACACTTCAAACCTACATTTCAATTGCTCATCAACCACTTGTCATATTTCCAAAGCAGTATTTCAAATTTGTGTAAAAAAGTTATGTTTCAGTTTTGAAGTTTGTTTCTCGATATGTGCTGTACTCAAACTATGGTAGTTTCCACAAAAAACATTTTTTACTTCAGTGGCTTTGGGTACCAGGCCTGTTTTAGGGGTAGGCCCTTATTTCTAGTTTTTGATTGTCATTAGAATGACTTGTCATATTTTTCTGAATTGCCTTTTCATTGTGCCTCAAAACAAAACCTTGCGCCTTATTTCCACATACGTTTGTGAGAATGCAATGTGTGATAGAAAGTCGTATTTAACATAGAAGCAAATAGGCACGCAAACTATTAGCTTGACGAACTATGACTACACTCTTAATACTTCCTGCACCATGTCAAATTAATATCCCTTCTAAGTTCCGTTGGATAGAAACCTTCATGTTCATAACAGGGTATTTATTGGGAAAGATGTGCATTCTGCCATATCGAAAAGCTTACTGGGCTGATCCAAATTTTCCAAATCTCAAGCAGGTGTAGTTAAGAAAATGCAGAGAACTAAGAAAAGTCAATTAGTACCTAAATTGATACTTCGGAGGACCAAAACAAGTCACACAACATTGCACACTCATTATTAGTGATGATTTATAGGACGCCAGAGTACTCAAAGAGAACTCACATTTACCCAGGGGGAAGATGCAAACGGGAAGATGCAAACGGGAAGATGCAAACGGGAAGATACAAACGGGAAGATACAAACGGGCTGAGCTACGGGCTGAGCTACGGGCTGAGCTACGGGCTGAGCTACGGGCTGAGCTACGGGCTGAGCTATGGGCTGAGCTACGGGCTGAGCTGTTTCTTATGCGGATCGCTATTGCATTGCATTATGGGAAATGCATAACATTTATTTTGAGAATGGCGCCACCCTCGAGACTTGCACCCTGCTGCAGTAGCTCTGGATATTCTTTGTCTTTCTTTGCATTTTCCTCAGAAGTTGAACTGTTGAACTGAGTTTTTGTCCATGCTTATCTACTGGGAGAGTTCATCTGTGTTACCTGGCAATGCTGCAATGCTGCATGTGCCCTCATCAGCTAAGTTGTTGCCAAGCTATAAAAACAACACCCCAACCCATGGATGGTAACCTCTGAAGACATCTACCACAGCTTCCTCTCTGCTATACTTGAACTTTCTACATGTGTGTCAGCTCTTTTATGTTTCATTTTGTTATCTATAGACATAGCATATATTTAATAATGATTAATACTGTAGCAATATAATTTCCCTTCAAGGTTCAAGTTTTATTAGCATATAAAGGAAAACTATTAAGTATTTTCATTCAAGGTAGAATTATTTTTCTGTTTACCTTCCTTTACAAATTTCAATTTGCTATTTGTTTTTTATTTGTTCGGTTTTTTTAGTTGTTTCAGTTGCAACTAGCAGAACTAATGTGCTAATTATAGGTTACCAACAGCATGTGTAATGGAAATTACACTTGAAGTTCTTATAAAAAGAAACAAATCAAGTCAGATGATTAAGAAACCATATCTGGTATAGATGTTGATTTTCTGCTTTTTATAAGCATAGCCCCCTCAAAAGATTTCAACCTTTAAAAAATGGATATTATCACACCTGAGCTGTTCTTGTAGCTTTAAAACAATGTTTAGATGCTTACATTGGGAAAGTCTGATTGAAAGTCAATTGAATGGATGTCATTCCTCTGATATATTTGAATTATGAATCATTCAAGTAAGTTTCAGACATGGCAGACTCCACCTTTGATTTATTCATAGCTGGACCATAAAGAGATGTTCGTCAGAATTAACCCTCTCAGATTTTACATAGTAGTGGGTACGGTAGCAATGCAGAAAAATATTATGTCATGGTTCAAAGGTGTTTGAGAATCAACTTGTATTTCCTGAACATGTTTGGCTGAGCTCCTCTGGAAACAATCAGTCGAGTTCAGCGCACAAGCTCAAGTAAACATTGCTTTTGAGATGAAAACCTAATGATTTCCCATTAACAAGTGAGTCAAAAGTTTCAATTAATGAATTACGGTAAGTGAGGGAGTCTGTGCAGGATGTTTGCAGTGTGTAGGATATTCAAATAGTGGTTTTCTTACAAGTGAAACTGCACCTACACTGACTCCACCACTGGGTGTTTATGTGAAATATGAAAATCGAAGCCAAAAGAAAATAAAAAAAGCCTGTAAATCATGTGCTCTCCAGCTATCATAACCTCATAGCTCGTGCAAATCACCTATGGCGTCTGCTTCTTTGCATCACGAGAGGAAACCTTCATGAGATGGTTTGGTTTCACTGCAGCAGAAGCTTTGGTGGCTCTGCAGCGTGCTCTGCTCTGTGCACAGCACAGCTAGTGTGGGGAAGACATACGGGTGACAGAAAGAGCAACAGAGATGAAAAGAAGATATTGAAAAAAATCAGTAGTTTCTTTGCATCCCAACATAAATAAACTAAAGTAACCTCAAAGCAAATTAAATGATCAAACTGAAACTTAATGTTTCAGTGAATATCACTGAAAAAAGCTTTTTATTGAAAAGCTTCCCATATAGGAACATAATGTTTCCACAACACATAAAATGTGATGATACTCATCATATGTTGATTATTTCCAATAGGAAATTTGAACCACTATTGTAGTGATTTGTTTTAAGAGGTAACAAAAAAAAAAAAGAACAGGGGAATGAGTTACGATAACATCAAAACACAAAGTTCCTATATCTGTTGGTAGGTCTGGTTGCTGAGCAGAATGACTGGAAACCTCTGTGATTAAAACCACATCACACACACATGCACAGATACATATACAGACATGCAGGAACATCGTTGTGTCAGTGATGTGGTGGAGCACAGGGCACACATCCTTCACACAGCGTTCACCAACACCATCAGCTACTGCTGCAACATACACTACTGCAGATGTGCTGTTTGTGCTTGACAGGAGGTGTGGAAAACAACTGAGTGAGCCATAGACGCAAACACACACACACGCATTCACGAGCAGAGATTGTGCTGATAAGACACCACACACACACAACCACACTGTTTGCATTAAACACCACAAATGCAGGCAGACTTTCTGTACCTGTGCTGGTAAATTTGGAGCAAAGAGATGATGAAATAGATGTTTGTTTAGGTGCAGACACTCAGGCCCTTGTTTGGGTGTTCCCAGGTGTTTTTTTTTATTTATTTCCTGTTTTGTTAGTGTGGGTGTGTCTGCGTCACTGTATTTACTTATGTGTACACGAGGTGTCTTTGATTAGGAATAGACAATGCACATGTCATATGTTGCTGTGTGAGTTCAGCATGTGTTGTCAATCAGCCACTTTACTGGCTCACTGTGGGCAAACAGAGCCAGACTGATGAATGAGAAACACACATATGCTTCCGCATCTCAAACACCCATCAAGTTGCCCTTTGCCCCCTGGGAAAACGCAGCAATGTCGTGCTGTCCCGTGTTATTGGAGACTCAATAAAACTGCTGCATCACAGCCCCTGGTTAGATATTTAAGTAGGTCACTGTTTTGAATAAAAGTACAGTCTGTACCAAATGTGAACTGTTGACATAACATGACATTCATAAAGTGTATGCTCTGAAGCATAAAGCTGTCAGTTGAATTCACACACAGGTACAATGTGACTTTTGACATACAGTAGCTAAAACAATAATCAGCATATCTGCTCAAAAACACACATACTCATGCACAAGTACACACGAGGACATTTAGAGTGCCTTATTTTACCCAGTCACACTTATTTCTCATTCTGTAATATTTCTAGCATTTGGAAATGTTATATAGCATCATGTCTTAATGGGTAAAGGTTGTACAACATCAGGTGAGAAGCACACCAACCAAAAAAAAAAAAAAGAAAAAACAAGTTAAAGGATGAATAAGGTTATGAAACAGTTAATCAAATAACTTTGCTGACTTGATTGCAAAAATAAAACTCACAACAAATAATTCATTTTGATGCTTTGATAAATCCACACAACTACATGCTTCTCACTGGCGAATGTGTTTCACTCGTCCAATTATTTCTGTCACACAGCTACATTAGATCTAGAGAGACAAGTAGAGTAAAATGGAGAGAAATAAAATCAGAGAAAAAGACGAAAAATTTCTGAAATTTGGGATTGTTGATACTAAGCAATTCTTCCATAGTAAAACTGGATCAGCTTGGATCACGCAGTCCACAGAGTGGAATCAAAACAAGGAAAAGTTCCGCTTTCAGTGTGTTGGCTAGTTGAGGTAGAAGTAAATACATTAGCATCACAAGCACACAATAGCGCCTTTAAAACTCATCCAGTTCTGAGAACATACCTTCCTACATTCGAACATTGTTGCTTGTGCTGGGCAGTATAGCAACTTTTTCTCAAATGAGTCTCTTTTTCATACCCTATGCAGTGGTTAGCAACAAGCTTACTTGCTCTCGCTTACAACTTCTCATTGCTGCCAAATAGGAACTATAGTCACATATCTAACATGAAAAAAACAACTCGTGCTGGACAAAGCCTGGCTATTTTCTGTTAAAGAGTTGCCAGAACAGCCCATAAGCTGTCTCTTTTACTCTGTGCCCATCAGGGCAGCTTCAGCCTGAAGCATGAAGCATGTGAACTAACATTCTCTGAATCATTTTACAGGGAAGTACACCCAAAACCAAAACATAAACGTGTCATTTGTAAAATCAGTCACTGCTGGCTAATGTGTAGTCTTAAAGTGTGTTATTTCAGTTCATATTTCTGACTTTTGCTGTCTTATAAAATAAACCGAAAAAATGTCAATCAGAGCTTTATTAGGAATTCTTGTGTATGTTTGAAGCCAAATTAAAACTACTAAAAGACTTTCAAAAATGTATTCTTTAAGTCGCTATTTTAAGGTTTCTAATTTTCCCTCTGTAACATGCTGCCAGTGTTAGCTAAGGTTTAGCTAACATTGGCATCATATTAGCAAAGGTTTAGCTAACATTGGCATCATATTAGCACATCAGCCCTTGAAAATGGTAAATAGACTGTACTTATGGAACCCTTTTCTAGTCCAGTTGACCATTCAAAATTATCCTTGTAGCTTGAGCTACTTTCTCATTTCATTGGTTTCTCACAGTGCGTTCAAATCTTCCTGAAGTCCACTCATTAAGCAGTCAAGACCGTTTCCTTCAATCTTCTGTACAGAACATAAGGGCTATCTGACCTCACCTTTTTGAGACCACACAGATTCAAAGTACAAATCTCCAGCTATGTTGATGGCTAATGTTGCTCATTGTCTCGTAACACATAAAAAGACTTAAGATTAGCTATAGTCTTATATTTAGTAGACTGCAGTCAGAGCGCTCTCAGTTCAGAGAACCAGAAGGTTTCCTGAAGGGGAATCCAAGCTAAAAGCTTATCAGAAGGGAGGTGTGAAAATAGTGCTTTGTTTGCCATCTAAAACAACTCAAACCTCGATGATTTTATAGCGGTTCAAGCAAACATTATGTTGATGATTTTACTCAGTGTGTGACAGTTACATGGACTGGGTCTGCATAACACGTTCAGAGCTGTTTTTTTTCTTTTCTTCTTTGTTTTGGTTTGTGTTTTACTGCAACGTGAGCAGCATTGGTGCATGTCAGTAACCTCATGGAGAATACCAGCAGTGATGTACAGCAACAGGCAGCACAGAGATGTCATGCTTACCTAAAGTTACTGGCTAAAACATGAACCAAGTAGCTTTTATTAGCAAAAACAGAAGTAAACAAACAGGAAGCGGTAACAAAATACATGCCACACACATTTGCTTAGTTAGAGGCATGAAATTGAGTAGACATAGTAACTATAAATTAATAATAAATATCTTGCACATTCTCATTTGATGGCTATAAGGTGATGTACACATAACATACTCTGCAAGATTTGTTTAATCATACTTTCGTACATATTTTCGTCTGTGAAGAGTTGATTTGCGAGTGCACTTGTAAGTGACTGTGTGTAACCAGCAGCTGTGCTAATCAAAGCTTCTCATCTCCTTCACATCAGCACACTCAGCCTGTGTACCTGCTGCTTTCTTACGTACATTGTGGTTTCTCAACCTGCCCTGCAGTGTGCTCGCAGGCACAGATAAGAGCTATTTATCTCACCACAATGGCTTCCTCTCCAGCATACAAACACTTTGCCAGTCCCTCTCCGCCTCTCTGTCACTTCTTTCTTTTCTTGTTGGTGCAGCAAAAAAATAATGCAGCCTGGAATGTATTGCACTGAGCTGCTGCTCCAAGTTTAATCTTTCATGTGTTTTCATGCATGAAGGAAGATGTGCAAAAGTCCAAATATGTAAGTGTGCACAATAGTGTGCGCTAACACCCCTGAGAGCCACAAGAATATGCAGGCATTCACACACTGACACAGGCTGGATGCATGCACTGACTAGCACCTTCACAAACATCAGGAAACAAACACAAAGAGAAAAATGCATGTCAGGAATCCTGTTACACAACTGCCTATATCACTCTGATTTTTGACATGGGAACATCTACACTAAAATTCCATCTAGAAAAAAACGAGAAAAAAAAACAAACAAGGAGGGCTAAAGCCAAAGGCCAGTGTATTGATGATGGACATGGGTGTCATATCATGCATTCATGCTCATTCAGACATGTACCGGCATGATAATGTCAGTCTTTTGGCTTTTAATGTGTTACGCCGCAGATCAGATTAGATTTATGTATCGATTACAGGTGACAAGGAAAGTTTTAAGTGCTGCACCGCAGAGTGTTGTAAAAGAGCAACAATAAGAAATTAATCTTATGACATCTTACTTTGTCATGTGTCTCATTAAAATTAGAATTGCCTCATACTTACAAAATATTCTAAAATGAAAAAATTACTTTAAAAAAAAGGTCAATACAAATGATCAAATTTGGGCAATGGTGACCCAAAGAACCTGTATGCAATCAACAACTATGATATTGCAATTGTATTACTGATCCTCACTGGATTGAAAGCAAGTGCAACAAGGCAAATACTGTGAAGATATGATCTGCAGGGACTTTTCGAATGTGCAGCTGAAAAGTAAACTGCACTCATGCAGGTAGATTTTTGGCTTAGATATGAATGAACCCAATCTTTAGTTCAATCTCGTAACATGAGCACAGATCTTTAAAGAAATATGTGTGGTGACAAAAGACTTCAGCTGGAAAATGAGGAAAATGCTGTGATTGGTAATGTTGCTTAAAGCTAACAACTTAATCTTACAGAAATATTTGAAAATAGCATATAACGATGCATTATGTTGAGCATTGAAATTATGTACTGTCACCATAGAAGCACTATCAATATCAAAACACATGGCTCATGTAATTTTAAGAGGAGCCAAGCTCCTTTCAATGTACAACTGATTCTTTGAGGTGAAATGTGAGCTAGTTGTGCTGACTTTGTGCACTGGATGTGTACTTCTCAAGCACAGACATTATGAAAAATATCTCCAATTTACTTCCCTAAGTTTCACATACAAAGGTTGACATTGTCTGTACAAAGCTGCCATTTCCATCGTGTTTTTTGGCAGTTTTTTTTTTTTTTTTTGCTATACAGTCACTTGTAAGACAGCAAATCAATTCCTCGTTTCCACCTTGGTTTGAGCGAACTGAAATGAACCTTGAGAAGAGTCTTGCCTCATGAAGCGCTGACAGGAGAGTTCAGTAGGGGTAGGAGAAGGAGAACAAAATGAGAGGAAAATGAGTTGGAGAAAGTGGGGGTGGGTGGAGAGAGAAAGTGGGGTAACGGGAAAATGGGAGCAATGGCGTGAGAGAACACCTGTCCCACTGGGAATGGGTCTGCTTGTGGATAAGCAGAGTTGGCAGCACCTCGGCTTGACCTTGTCTTCTTATGCCGCTCCTTGCCTCTGATCCCATTAGGGGCCAGGCACCATGGCAAGAACCCTACATACACACAAATACATACATACGTATACTACCACCACTCACCCGTCAATATTGTCCCCTCCCACATCCTTACCCCCATCTTCGGCAGACCTTGTCCAACTGGGGGCCCAGGACAAACATCAGGCCCACGGAACAAACAGGCCACTAATGTGGTCGGACAGGACAGACAATTACAATTGAGCACATGCTGCATATGAGCGTGCATGAGCCTGAAACACAACGCACGAGCAGACGCTGGAAAAAATTAAGCCATTCCCAGAATAGTGCATGCTGAAATTTACCCAGTTTCTCTGTTCAGGTTGTTTACATCAGAACCAGTTCAACTGCTCAACATGTAAATTCTTATACATCACATTCATGTGCAGTGACTGACACTACTTATGCATGTACAAGCAGAAATTTAAAGGTCCGTAACCCATATCAGAGGCTCTTTCCTGCTTACTCATCGGGCCCCATTTTTTAAGTCCTCGACAAGGTTGTGACCCACATGTGAGCAGCAAAATGGTCTTTGGTCATTATTTGAACATCTTATAATGAGAATAATAGGCAAAGAGTTTGAAGATCTGATGTAAGTGATGTTTTCAGAGGACCACTTTAACTAGATGGAGCAAAAAAGTTGCTCATCAGTTGAAAGAACTGTGGATTTGTCCCTCCTTGCAACCTCATCAGGATTCCCCAAAACCTATAATCAGCTCATACCAAAACTGACCTACTTGGCAGATTATGTAATGCTAATTGGAGGAAAGAGAGGCCATGAAAACAAAAAACCTTAACTGTGTGTATAAAAGAGGTGAATGAGCTTGCCTGATGCAGACACACAGTTTCACCACTAATTAGGCATCCCTTTCATGAAAATAATTTATTTATGCTGTTTATCTCCCCACTCTATCTCTCAGCTCTACTTTGCCTGGGCTGGAGCAAAAGAAAAAAACCCAGTGTGCATGTGGAGTTCCAAAAACAAGCGGCACAGGTACCCTATTGCTCAAGTTAAAATTCAACTGAATGCTTGGCACAACCAGAACTCTGTAACCCTAGACCCAGATACATTTAGCCACATACATCAGTGGAATTGAAGAGTGTAATGCCATCATTCAGCTGGATACAGATGATAGCTGGTACAGCATGCTAAGAGCGAAGACAAACAGAGAGCTGAGAGAAGTTGTTATTTTTGTGAAAAAAGGAATTTGATTACAATTCTATCAGTATTCTACTCCTGTTTGATCCCTTTAATGACTGATAGATCATAAATGTATATACAAACATTAATAGTGATAAGACATATACACTTCAAACTCAACAATCTAAACAGTACAAGCCCCGACATTTGCTCCCACAGGCCTTCAGTCTCACACACAGGCACACACACAACGATGGGTTGAGACTTGTCCCCCGCATGACAGTCTGCCTTTCCCTTTGATAGATCAGCCAGCACATCCTCACGTAAACAGACTTGTGTGCTGGCACAGACTCTCAGTAAGGATATACTTGCATTCAGACATGTAGCCACACATACTGTACCGTCACAAATGCCTCCCCTGTGCAGTACAGACTAACAGGCTGGTGCATGCCAACACACCCTGAGGTACATCTATCCAAGAATTTAAAATTAAACACTCAGAGCGGCATAAGGTGACAGCAGCAGGAGAAAGGGAGGAAACTGATAAGCTGTTGGGACCAATGATGGCTTTTTTAAAAAAAATATGCGTGAGTAAAACAGCTCTTTGCTGTTGTGGCAGTTAAGGCGTAATTGAAGCATGGAATTCATGGACACAGTGAAGACTAAAGTGGCACCTTATTCAGAAAAAAAAAAGGAGACTCTAGCACCATAACACAGGAAATTCAAATGGCAGTGGGGCTATAGGGCGAATAAAAGTGGAAACAGAAACAATACACTGGGCTGGATACAGGATATGTTATGACTATTATTTCCTATAAAAACAGCCCTGTGTTTTGGGTGGAATGAATACATCTAATGGAAAAAGAAACAGCTTTCTGACAGGTTACAGGTAATGTTATAATGATTTTATAATTGTAAAATTTCTCATTTAAACTGAAATACTTTTTTTTTAATTTACTCAAAAATAATATTTTTCAAAACTAGACTTGAAAAGTAGGCATATGTTCAGTGACCTTCACTGTAGATCTGCTGTTGTGCTGCTGTCATGCCTGCAGGAAACCAACCATAGGTCCCGTGAGGTCAGCTCCCACTTCAAAGGCCGACCGGGAGCTTTGTCATCAGGCTGTGGGCAGTGAGCTAGAGCATCCTGGGCCTCGCACAGTAATGGGATTAATGCTTGCACAGAGCAGATTAAGGGGCTCCAGGTCTCACCTTGTTCCCCCTGCCAGTTTTGGCAATTTCTATACACTGGATTTGAATACATTCGTGATGGCAGAGTGGGAATATTCTCAAACTGTGCCAAAGACTTGCTCACTAAGGACATAACCTTAGCCGATTTGAGATAATGCAACATGTTGTTCTATGTACTAATAGAATGTGTAACATAATACAAAGTAATGTAATATCGGCACTCCACAACATACCAAAACATAGAGTAACGTGAAACAGAAATGCTCTCAATCAATCAATCAATTTGAAGGTTTTTTGTTGAACATCTTACGGCAAGGTGGCTGAGGTTACATCTACAGAAACTACAAAACTTCTGGAACAATGCCTTGGAATAGATGAGGTCAAAGTGGAGATCTTTTGACACAATGCATAGCACTATGTTTAGAGAAATCGCAGCACAAATACCTCAAATCAACTGTGAAGCACGGGGGTGGAGATGTTATGATTTGGACTTGTTCTGCAGCCACAGGACCTGGACACCTTGCAGTCACTGAGTCGACCATGAACTCCACTGTATACCAATGGTTTAAACAGTCAAATTTGTGGCCATCTGTTCGACAGCTAAAGCTTGGCTGAAATTGGGTTGTGTAACAGGATGATGATCCCACAACCAGCAGCAAATCTACAACAAGAATCAAAATGCTTCAGTGGGCCAGACTTAGTCCAGAAATCAACTTGATTGAGATGCTGTACGACTTTAAGAGGGCTCTGCATAAACAAATGGTTGTAAACCTCAATGAACTGAAGTAATACTGTAAAGAGGAGTGGTCCACAATCCCTCCACGACAATGTGAGAGATTGATGAAGTCATACAGAAAATGATTGCTTCAAATGATTGGGACTAAACATTGTTTTAGAAGGTATTAAATCATGACATTTTTCACACACTGCTTCTGCATTTTGGCTCAGTTATGTTAAAAAAAATAATGACACAGCATGACATAACATTACCTGACATGATAGAATATAACATGACACTATATGACCCTACGAAAAACTGAAATGCAGCAAAACATAGCACAACTTACCCAGAATGACGTAACATCACATCACATGTTATGGCATGACAGGATAGATAGTAAAGTAATCTATGATTTTATGTTACATATCCTACATCCAGAATGACATATGGTTCTGCATGACATGGTGTGACGTAACACCGCACACTTTATTATTGTTTTTCACCAGGAACAGTCTCAGTGAGTTCTCTGTTACAAGGATGTTCTTGTCAGTTTACAAATAATCCCTTGAACACGTAACACATACATACCCGTTATGTGTCACAAGTCATCAATATCAAATAAGGGCAAGATGAATCAGTCAAAAATATCTGCATCTGAATGTTTCATGTGTTTATATTGGAAGAGGGGAAACAAGGTATGATGTAATGAAATAATGTAAGATGGTTTATTGTTGCATGGTTATAATATGATAGGACATGCATACTGGAACAAAACATGATGCGATATGATGTAACGTGACGTGAGAATTTAAAGAAGCTCTCTGTTTCATTTCATTACTTTTGTAGCACCAAAACTGCATCCTTGACATTTGACGGCAGAGCAGGCAGTGTGAGATCAGGTTGGTATGGAAGTCATAAGTTGGTCAGTCTAAATATAGACAGACCATAGAGGGTGTAGTTATTATTACACACAAACAGGCGTGCATGGACATGCTTGCAGAGGATTAAATGTACACTTGTGTGCAAACACACACCCAGAGACAACCACATGTATGTCTTACATAGCAACAATATGAGGAGCCACACTGGAAGGTCAGGGTGCAGAAAGTGATTTGCTTTGGTTATTTGTTGTTGTTTTTGGAACACATTCAAGGGTAAGATGACAATGCAGAAATCGTGGTTGGAAAATAAATCGAAAAATAGATTTGAAGTAATTAAAGATAGCAGAGTTAGTTAACTGGACTTCTTTTACAAGCTACTATTGACAACACAGGGGCTAATGCCTTTTTGCCAGGCCATGAGTGGTGCTTTGGCCTGTAGTTAAAGAGCAGAGAGGCAGTCTGAGTCATGAGGGGGGATGAGAAGTGGCAGCACTGCTCTTTTTACTCAAAGGAACACTGACCCCTGGTGCTTGCAACTTTAAAAAAAAAAATAGAAACAAAACATAGAGAAGGAGCCGTAACTGTACACTTAATTATGTAAAAATTATATGATCTTACTGCTGGAGCTAAGTCTCACTTGAATTTCAGAAAACGTATTTAGTGTCCAGCCAAAGTAATTTCCTCTTTTCTTCATGTTGTTATGTATGCACTGTACTATGTTTAACACAAGTAAAACTTTCAATTCACCATCACTCAGAGACACTTTACAACGATGAATGTCTGCCCAGTGTGTTTTTTTCATAATGTTGCTCAGTCTTTTTCCATCTCTGCTTTGCTTTTGCGCTTTCAGCTCTGTAATCTAATTTGGTGAGAAGCATTAGAGCATGCACATGCACTTGAATAGACACACACAAACATAGGATCCTTAGCCCTAGTGTGTCTGTCCTCAGTGTTGTTGAAGTTCCCCTCTCAGCCCAGCTGGCAGAAGTTACAGCGAGCAACAATGTGCCTGCAGGACGGGCCGGGACGGGTCCTGGATGGGGGCCCCACAGCCCTGCTGAAAGGCTCCTATTGTCCGGCCCCACCTCCATCAGGGATCATTAATTATGGGCCGCGGAGCACGGCTTTGAGTCCGATAAAGTCCAACCTCCAAACTTCCCTTCCAAAAACACTCACAACTACGCTCCCCTCCCTCCCTCTGTTACAGCATAAACACACTGATGGAGCTTAAGAGAACCCCACCCCCAACCTCAGTCCTTCTCGTCTTTTCTGGCTCTTTTAATGAAGCCAAGCTGAGTGCTGAGCTACTTCAGTTTCTGCATCTCTTTTTTAATAATAATAATAATAATAATAATTTTTTTATTTATTCTACTGTGGAGAAGGGGAGAAAGAAATCTTCTTTCTTGTTGATTTTTATCCTTCAACTTTTAAAAGGAGATTCAAGATCTTGGTGGCATCCAATTTGATCTTTAACACTCAACTGGAACCAGATGTCACAGGAAAGGAAAAAAAATGAGAATTCATACACTCAATCTTTTCGTTGGGGGCAACTCTCTTTCCAAGTTAGGGTTATACTGAAGACAAACTAGTTTACAAGCTGTCATCCAACCAGGTCTGAAGTCAGAGTCTTTATAGCTGTGCCAACTTACAGTTTCAGACTGGTCAGTGGGTTTTAAACTCTGTTTGATGATCTAACAAGTACTTCGTTTGAAGCAAACTGACCCCCTTTGACTTTACACAGGCATTGGTTTACTTCCAGCATGAGCTCAACAGAGTTTTTTAGGCGTAAAAAAAGCTTTCATTGAGCTAAAAAGGACCACACTTGGCAAAAGCCAAGACACTGATCAATCTATTTCATACATAAAGAGGATGCAATCTGAAAAAGTATGTGAAGCAATGATTTCAGCTATCAGATAATCATAAGCACAATCAACAGGAAGTTCGATGAACGTATTAGAAGTGTATCTGACTGACTGTATTGACATTACATGTGTTTAGGTATGGACATTCACTTATTTATAGCCCTAACCACATCACCAAGAAAGAAATAAAACAAGCTTCCAATTTTTGGGAAAATAAATGCCAAAAGATTTAATAAAAATTCAAAACAGATAAAATAGGGTTTTGTATAATAAAAACAATATGACATCATCTGGTTTCATTATTACAGTGCACTGTTAGTTCAACCTTAGCAGATGAGACATTACATTACACATCCCTCAATAATGCAACACCACCCAAGAACAGTTACTCAACACAAAACTACATTTTGATTTGGGCAATAACCTGTGGTCTAACTGTGCAGTTCCACCACAGTTCAATTCATGGAGCTTGATTAATTTATTCATAGCAACAGTACCCGTTTACATAATAAATGAGTTACATAATGGCACACAGGAGGCCTCAATCAGAGCTAAAAAAAAAAAAAAAAACACTGTGAAAAAGGGCTTTTCACAGGTCACATATGAATGAATTGCTTTGGGCAGAATGTGTAAAGCTGAAGGCCAAGTATGTATCATGTTCAACCATATGGGATTTACAGAAAATCCTGAGTGTGTGCTGACAGTTTATAAGACCCAGGCTGAGATTGGGTTTGTTATGAAATGTTGTCATGTCATATTTACAGAGCAGATATGAGTTTTATGCCTGCAGTGATGCATTTAAGAAACTGGAGTCGGTTTAATTTAGCCAGGTTATATGTAGCTGTATGCTTCACTAAAAAGACATATGTTACGTTAGAACAGAAACTATTTCTAACCTTAATATTACTAATTATGCAGGCTACAAATGAAAGCAAAACTCTTTTCTAATGGTAGTTGTCTAATGCCTAATGTTTTGGTTTTTTTTGCTTTGAAACCTCTGAGTATTACTTTTGTTTCCTTTGTGGAGATTGCTTCGTAAAAAACTTTTTGTATTGACCAATATCAATTCTTTGCACACTGATTTGAATGCTTGTATCATTTTCAGGTCCTGTACAGGTTCGTGAAGTTTTATTCAAATGTTTAATTTTATATGGTGTGAACTTTCTGTAGCCTGCACTGTAACATGTCATGCTTTTTCATATAGCAATGTGACCTTTTTAAATACATTGAGATTTACCCATGCGTGTTTAATCTGTTTTTTTTAAGCTTTATCTAATTTGTTCTATCAGTGCCCAAGTCTTGTATAAATGTCTCAGTCAGGTCCTGCGGTTTGGACTGTTTCAGAGGCTGAGACTCTTCAACATTATCATTCAATACGTTGACATGACGTTAGAAAAATAAACTAGTTACTGTATTAGTCTGACTAAAAACAGATATGTAAGCATGTTAGTCAGACTGAAAACAAACTAAACAGAATTTTTCAAAATCAAGTTAACACACCCTTGTAATGAGGTTGTTGAGTTCTGCATGTTTACATACACTCCTAAAGGCAAAGACCGTTCAGTGTATGCTCCACAGTTCCAGTCCCAGGCTGATTCACAGAAGAAAAAACACGTAATGATCAAAAATAACCACAAAGACATCTCAACAATAAATACAAAAATGAGATGTACAGTTAATAGAAAATGTGAGCTGTGAAGAGGTCCAAGTTTCTGCTCACCATGGTAACAAGTTGCTGTTATCCTAATTGTCTTTTAACCCTCTGAGGTCTATGATCACGTCGGCGTGATCAGATCGCATGACGTCATTAATGGGCTCAGACCCCAGAGGGTTAATGTCTCGGTCAGATGTACATGCAGATATAAATACAGATATACATGCAGATATACATGCAGATATACATACAGATATACATGCAGATATACATGCAGATATACATACAGATATACATGCAGATATACATGCAGATATACATGCAGATATACATGCAGATATACATACAGATATACATGCAGATATACATGCAGATATACATCTCTTGACCACAAATCAAAACCCTCAACAAGAAAATTGGTGAGCAAAGTGATGCAACTTTATTTCATATCTGCTTTACTGCTAAAATGGAAAGACTACCATCTGCTCTCTGTACTACTTTATGCTTCATCATTCTTTTAGAGCACATTTGCTTTAATAGTTTAACAGTTAAATATATGAGGTGCTATGAAAGTAACAAAATAGGGAAAAAAAACAAACTGCATAATTCAGAGACTTAAAGTAGTAATAGCACTATTATCATTAATTTATGCCTACTTAAGAAGACAAAGATAGTCTAACCATATGTACCATTTTGAATTACATAATGTAATCTTTAACTGCATAGTGTGATGTCAGATTGTTGTGGAATTTAATTTGTCGTTGGTGCATAATCTATAATGTGTCAGACTTTCAGTAATGAAGATGCTTTGGCTAGCTTAGCTAATTTGATAGATGTTTTCCTGTCCAATTCAACTACTTTCAGACCCCTTCAGCGCCTGTTTTGAAAAAAACAATTGACTAGCGACAAATTTAGGACCAAACCTTTAGGACAAAACCTGGCGACTTCATAAAGAAACGATTTACCAATATTTCCCCAAGAAGGATGTATCTTTGTGTCTGCTATGTCTACCAGTTTCTTCAAAAAAAGTGAGAAGTAGCCAGCAGACTCAAGTTGTATTGCCTCAAGTACAACTGAGAGAAAGAAGTGGAGTCGAAGCGTTTGTGCTCTTTTTACACCAAACTGACGTCAAGAGCCAGGGGCAACAAAAAAGGCCTTGCTATGTCTCCTGGCATTGCTAGTATCTAGGTATATGAGTAGAACTTGAACGCACAACAAAGACCCAGTCAAACTGCCAGCAAGGACTGCTCCTGTGAAAGTGGACATAACTCTCCAGTGCAGAAGTTGGCAGAAGTGTCCTTACGATATAGAAAAAAAGGAATCAAGAGGACAACATAACTTAAACAGTGCAGTGTTTGCATGTTATTACACCTTTGCTGTTTGCTTACCAGAGAAAATTTGTGTGTAGTTCGAGGATATGGCTGATTAGAACTTAGCTGCTGGAATGATGTTGGCAACATTTGGCCTGAGTTCTGCTTTAACCACTTTGTTTGCATAGTGTTTTTAGTGATGTCACACAGAGCTGGTCTATCCTGAATTACGGTTATCATATCGCCTTCTGTTTGCTCACTGTGAATTGACCCATTTTTATGAAAAGCACTGCTTATAATTGGAGTGATGAAAATAGCAAATGAGAGAAGAGTGTGTACTACCTGTTGAGTTAGTTGTTTGCTGTCTGTCATCACTTACTCTTCCACTGCCAGGCTGTTGTAGTAGATACAGTATGTGGTTTAGCATTGTTTTGCTGAAATACCCAAGGCCTTCTTTGAAACAGACGTGATCTGGGTGGAAGCATATGCTGCCCTAAAACCTTATACACCTTCAAGTGTTGATTTTGTCTTTGAAATTGGCAAATTGCATTCTAATTTAAGTTTAAACTCCCCAGCTTCCTAACATTTTGGAGTTGGTTTTGTAACTTATTCTCTCAGTGATTATCACACTTGTAAACATAACAGAAATTGGGTGCTTTTTAGTATCAATTAGGCTCATTTTGCAATTTAACAACAGAAACAAAAAGATGTGAAAGAATAGCTTTATTGGGAATTTGGAAGAATTCAATGTGACACGATCACCCATGGACATGCTAATTAGAAAGATTTGTCATATATCAACATTCACCAATATTTTTGGTTGACTTTCTCAATATTCCATCTAAAATAATAGCCTTGGTGATTGAGATACATGTTGTTTGTGAGCAGGGTAATAATGACTAAACACATTTCACAAAATCATACATAAAAAATAATATAGACCAGCATAGCTCTGCTAATGCTATGCTAACAGATTAGTTAGCATACCCTGCCACCAAAATTCCCTACATTTAACTATTTGGTTGGAAAAAGCCTCATACTTTATAAAGTATTAGACTGGTGAGTTTAATAGATAATGAAATGTTTTCTTTTTTTTAGATATAGCCACCCCATAACTGGAACTATTGCCATCTATTGCACTTCATGCAATTTTACAGCAACTAGCTACAGTATGAACAATTCCTACAATGTGATTTTCACATTACTTGCAGTAGTTCACAAAATGTTAAAGGTTCAAGCTCATTATTGATTTACAGATAACTTAAAAGGGGGTCATAAGTGCAAGCCAGTCTCAGGCTAGAGGACAGATGGAGAAAAACAAAAAATATGTTTATTTAAGATGCATAGGGAGAACAGGAGTATGGGAAATTGTGTTAATGTAGGAACAGGGAGGGCAGGGAAATTTATACATGCTGGAAACCCTCTGACAGGGGGAAAAAAGAAGAAAGTTATCATATTTTCCCCAACTCATGACATTCCTACTTGCATCTTTTTCTCTTCTCGCTCCTTGTTCTTACCCTTGCCTCTTTTTTTCCCTAGAAAGGAGGTTACATAACATAGTTCCAACACTCCCCCACCAACGCACATACTCCTGCTACACTTCATCAGTTCCTATGCCTGATGCACACACCCCAAGCTTCTTCTCGCACACACACACTTGTCAACTGTGAAATATTTCTCCCCCAGATCTTCTCGACTGGACATTAAACAGACTCTCAAATGCGTTGAGAACCTTCTCATGCCCTGATTCTTTTCTCTTTCCCTTTCCACACTGGTTCTCTTGCTCCACACTCCCCCCTTTTCTCTCCTTTCATCTCTCAAACAAACACCCTGTTGCATTAATCAGGGTTCCCCCTCCCCACCATCCCCATCACCCTCACAATGGTTCTGTTTTACATCACTGATTGGGGATGTGACCCCCCTCACACACAAAGGATGAGTAGAGTAGCCAAAAACTGTACTGAAGTAAAAGTACTGCTACTTTGTAAAGACAAGTGCTCAACTAAAGCATTAAAAGTAGTCAAGACAATAACTACTTGAGTTACATACATTGAGTTAGTCATTACACACATGTACAGATACACAAATCACCTCTTTCTCTCTCTGCTCACTTTGTTTCTCATAATACAGCAGTCAGAGTAATATAGTAGCCCAACCCCGCAGCTTTGGTGAAGGGGTTGCAGGGTGGGGTGCAGTGAGTTGACACCAAGGTCAGCCCCGGATCTAAGGGTGGGAGAGTAGGTGGCTTTCAAGGGTTGTTTGACTATTGACAATAGGTCTCCCTGACACCTGATGAGAAAAGATGCATGGCAAAGAGGCCAGATATGAATGACCAGTTTGTCACAGTGCTTTTGTGGGTGACAAGTGTATTGATGTATGATCTTCACTGGGAGGCATCAGCATCAGCAGTGCATGAGATCATGCCTAAAGTACAAACTGCAAATGCAGTTTGTATATATATGTATATGATCCAACATAGTTACCTATACAGAAACCTATATTTCAGTCTAAATTAACACTGTTGGTAACAGTGACATTGGCATCGAGCTGATTGTTGAAACCTGGAAAGGACAAGAAAAAGTATCAGATGATATACACAAGATGTGCAGGCACTCAGATGGTTATATGTGTTCAGAAAAAGTTAAACTCAGAACTACAACACTTAGTTCTGCAGTTTTCAGTGCACTGACAAATTATTAGTCACATTTTCACACTCTCAAGTTTTCCTTCATGTATGATCATTCAACATGATGATTCAAGCTGACATTTAAAAATTGATTATTTCATTGTTATTAAGTTGAAGTCAGTGTGTCTGAATACTTGAGGGCTAGTGTGTTTTGGCCATCTCTTATTTCTTGACACTCTTATTTAACATTGTGGTTAGACTGGGCTGTTACAGTACACTTTCCATAATGTGAATGGGTTTACAGTCTAATCCAGGGTGTCATGGACACATTATTGAGCATAATTATGAGTAAATATTTTGGTTACCTTAGTTTCATTATTGTTGACTTGCTCTGCAATTGAGGAGCATCTGAGTGTACGAGCACATGTATATTGAGTGTATGGGTGTGTATATCCACATGTGCTGCCGCCGATAACAAGTTTTTCCCATGCCTCATCCTTTGCTGATCCTCATGAGTTTAGCTAAACCTTTGAAAACTACAGTGAAGTAAAGCTGTGTTGGCTTTGTTAGGTGTTAGGCTGAACCCACCACAGTCTGGGTGGCAGACTGAGGGCTGAGACTGACTCAGCTGAGAGCCTTGTGACTTGTGCAGTGTGCCCAGGGTTGGACGGCCTCAAGTCTCATCAACCCCTTCTGATGGAGAAACAAAGAAGGGGGGAGGGTTTGCAGACTGGCACAGTGCTCACTCAGACTTAACATGGGTCACTGGATCAAGGGTGAATTTCCTTAAATCACTGATGGTGCAAAGATGGGGGCAATTTAATAGCAGGACTCATTGCATGGGTGGGTGCGGCTTTGAGACGTTGAAGAAGCAGCAAAGGTAGGTAAGGAAACGGAACGGGTACCATACTGTATTTTGCATCTCGAAAAGCCAGCTCTGACAAAAAGAGGCGTCAGTTTCCTTGCCTGACCCGACAATGCATGGCAGGGCCCTAATAGGGGCGCCATGCTAATGAGCGCATGCGATTAGGGCAATAGAGTGAGCTAGCAATGGGGAAGGAGGCAGTTGTGGGCTATCTATTGGTTCTTAATGAGAAATGAAGGGCTACCCCTTTCCCAGCAGTGGCCCCTATGGGCTGGTTTTCTGAGGGTCACTCTAGGCTGTGCTGCACATTAATGATGGGCCACATACCAGTGGATAGAGAGGGGTGGCAAAGGGGGGCAGTGTTGTGGTGGGGAGGGTGAACTAAGACAAAAGCAAAGCTGTGGAAAAATGCTAATTCACCATTGGCTCAGAAAAGGGTGGTGGCAGTGGGGGGCAGGAGAGGAGGCGACGACAAAGAGGCAGGGGGTGGAGGTGGAACGAAAGGCAAAAGAGTAGCGTGTGAGGGATATTTTTGGGTAGGGGGCTTAGAGTGTGTGAGTGTGTATGATTGTGGGCACGGGGAAACAAAGACAGCAAGCGAGGCCTCGGACTCAAATGCCTCCTATAAAGAGAAGATAAACCCCTCATTGCATGCTGCTCTGATTTAAAGTCTACAGACTCATGATGGATTTAACCCAGAGTCAGTTGAACAGCGACATGTGAAACATAAAAATAACTCAAACTCACCTCTGAAAGGTCCAATATCTAAGAGAAACACAGTTTTTTACTTTACACACCTGCATTTACTTTAAAAGTAATATAGACAGAGTGAAGAATTAAGTGTGTAATATAGTATTATTAAAATTGTTATTACATTTGTCTTTTAAGTAAAGGGCTGAATTTTAGGTTTTATATTTGCATGTAGACTAGCTTAAGCCCCTAAAAGATACCTGAAACCCTCGGTGTTGGTATTTCATTAGGTATCCATAAACAAGGAAACTGATATGTAATCATTTATAAGCAAACTGCCTCAAATTTAGTATGATGAGTGTGAGAGATAATGATTTCCTTTGGTCATGAAATCAACTCTTTTTAGGTTCTTCAGGACTTAGACAAATAAATGACGATTTCAAGGAGATATATTATTGAAAAATCCACTTTTTCCATTCCCTAAAACACAACCATGGCATTTTTTAGTGCCTCATTAAAGTTTCTCATTCAATAAGAAATTCAGATATTCATTTAAGATTGATGTTGCTCATCAAGTTCACTCTGCTTCCACTCCAAATCTTCGACCTCTGAGCCCCGTTCCCTCATATTCAACCTTCTAGAGACCAATGAAGCCAACTTTTTGTTGTCAGCTGTACTGAGGAGCATGCAGCTTAAATCTACCACCAGCCCTAGATGATATAAAAGCCCAGTGGATAGACAATATTTGAGGGTAATGTTCCAGGAGGATTTAACTAAAGGAGTTAGCTCTTACTCTCATTGCCTGAATTTGAACGCTTAACACTTATCATGATAATTGATGTGAGCTCAATAAAAACTAAAGCAATTAAGGTCTTAAAAATAGATGTCAAACCAAACTCAGACCCCATAGATAATTTTATTTAGGAATAGACATAACTATGTGGACACTGAACTTTGATGTGGATGGCAACTCATAGCTGAAACATGCTCATTCTGTCCACAGTTGATGTGATGACTCTACATTTATGGGTCCTAATAATCCTTTTCTAGTTTTAAGTTTGACTGTGGTTCTTTGTGGGAAGATTTTTGATTATTCAGTGAAGTAAAATATGGAGGCTTGTTTGCTCGGTTCGGTGCGACAGGGACTCACATGCATGCACGGGCAGCCAGACCAGCTGCCACAACACAGAGCAGAGAAGCTTTAATTTCAATACACAGAAGGAAATTGACTGCACTCTCTGTAAGATGCATCATGTGACTCAATTATTACAATTTAAAAATAACAAAAAAGGACGAGCAGTACTAAGTAACACCCTATGGCAACTGTCACAGCTTATAACACATGTTGTCACCCCTTCGGCTTTAATTTCTTGTTTGGAGAATTTTCCAAAGCCTGGCTTTCATCCCTTGATAAAATGTGTTTTTTCAATTTTTCTCCTCAAATTCTTTTATAGACGGTGTCTTTATTCCCCATGCTGCACTATGGACTACAACCTAATCTCATAATATGATAAATTCACCCCCATGCTTAACGATTGGAAACATAATCATTCTGCATTGTCCTCATTATCATTAAAAGTGGCTTTGAGTTGTGGTTTGGAAGGAGAACTATGAGAGAGGGAGACACCACTTGTGCTGACCAAAAATTCAAACAATGTAAAAGTTGGCGTGACTGCAGATTGCTTCATAATTCATTAGTTTTAAATACACTCTGACTTTTAGTACAATCACCAGAAATAAAATTGTTGTGCACAGAACTCCAGGTGGACATAGCTTTTCAATTTGATTTAACAGCTGCATGTAAGTAGCCTGCCATTCAGAGGTGTCAATTTGCTCATCTCAAGGGAGTACAGGAACGCTTAAGAATTTGATTTACAAATAGGCAACATCAGTTTATGATGAATGTCTTCTGTCAAATATGTATTTATTCATTAATTTAAAGTCAAGGCAACAAGACATCAGGACATCATTAACACAAGTCAAAACTTAAAAGAAATATATTTATCTTTGTGGTTTTTACTCTGTTTTAACAGGACAGAGTAATTCCTTACAGACACTCAGCCAGAAGAATACAAGGTGGTCTTGCATACTTTCAGGTGGTTCCAGTGTGGTTTCTGTTGACCCACATTCCCCTCATGTCTGCTGGCTGGATGAAACTGTGGTTCAGCAGCAACGAGGGTTCACACTCTGGGAATAGCTGATGTCCATCGAGGGAAGAGTGACAGTGGAAGAGTAAGACCACTGTAAAAGTGTGATTAACGAGCGAGTGTTGTGGCAGCTCCACAGAGAACAAAGAGACTAATCTACAGCACATGGACAGGGAAACACTACACATATGATACCACTGGCTGCGGACATGTTAACGGTGAATTCTTGGCAACTGAAGTTGTGTTACATAATGTATATTGAACATTATGTTCATGTAGCTTCAAAGTGTCTGGAGAGGAAAAAGCTCTCACTGGGGGGTTGAGTGTGCATGAACACACTCATGTACATTCTTGTGTGTGTAGAAAGGTGTGTGTTTGTCAGGCACTGATTAATGTCTGAATGCAACGGTGTGGTTAATCTTGTGGGCTCAGGCTTTGGGCTCCTGACCCTCTTCTCTGTGTGGCAGGTGTGTGTTTCCACTGAGAATAGGCAGGCTCAGTCGCTCACCTCACCTATAAATCACACACAAGAGCTAATTGATTCAGCTCCGGTTCTTACACAGCTTCTCCACCGAAGCTTTAAGGAGCCATCCAGGCTGCTTTTTAACAGAGAGTTCTGTTATGCAAGCCTAAACAAGCTGTTCATGTTCTCCTCAAAAGAGAAAAAGAACACAGGCATAGAGTTGATCGCCACGTCTGAACCACAAAGCTCTCAAGTGCTTTGTCGCATTATGTATAACAGTAAGTATAACAACTTACTCATAATGACCCAGTTTTAAACACTTCTTTTTTTAAATACACTTCTGTGAAATGGTAGGAAATCTGTGATATGATTCACATTTAGCCAACTACATCCTTACTTGTATCAAGGCGTAGAGTGAGAATGGACTGGGATTTGCTCGAGACATAACACTTTCAAACATTTACAAACTGGTGCTGACTGCAGTGACATCACTTGAAGATATTTTTTATATCTCCTCTGTAACCCCCCAACTTTTTATATTTGCTGTACACTTCACAAGCATAAAAATGACATAGTTACGTCAAATGGGTAGAGTTCCATTCAGGTTTATGGATAATTGCAGGTAACATGTCACTTTTAGATTTGTAGGTGTCATCTCGAAATTGAATTATTAAGCAAACCACATATTTTACAGAACATTAATCACCTTCAGATGATGTGAAATCCTGAGGTCACTTTTCATGTTAATTTGGTGGCAGCCATGGCACTTATTTGTCAGTCTCAGCCACCCTACCCTTTCTATCACTGAAATGTATGGTTTAATACAATTTTTTCATGCTATTTCTACAAAAATGTGCCCCATGTACAGTTGTCATAAGGGAGTGTATTAGCGACAGAGACCAAAGCCTTTCTTTATTGTTCTGCTGTTGAATATTTGCAGTTTTTGGAACTGATGTGTCTGCTGCTTCACTGCTGCTGCTGCTTCACAAGGTTTTTATTTATTTGTCCTTTACTTTAGATTTCCAACTGAGTGAAATAATTCAGAGATGTCTAAGCAACACATAGACAGCACTCTCAACACTGGACTAGAGCTGTTATGAATATAATCTAAATAAGTTACCGGCTGGTTTACGCTTACTAAGGCATGATATTGCACCCTGACACTGGTTGCCCTCTATCATTTAATATGAGGGAACACGAAAAGAAGAAACAGTAGTCACCTAATTTGATTGATAACATTGTTATTTTTGTAACATTTTCTAAAAATGTTGTGATGATATTGTAATTTCAAACTGTTTAGGGCACAATAATCATACTGTGAAAACCTGACATTGTGACAGCCTTACACTTGACTCCACTTTAACACAGTGCAGCAGAAAATGTGACAGCCAGGATATCATACTTTTGTGACTTTAAATATTTTTTTTCTATGAATTAACGACCACAGTCAATAAGTAATAATATCAGGAAGTGCACATTTGTATAGTCTGCATTCCCTGATTGGCACGTTTTTTTTTTTGGATCAGTTTTTTTGTCTGTAGTGTGTTCTACATAGCTGCTATTCCCCCAAAGCAGTTCCAGTTCCGGTTCAGAGCCAATGCCTGACTTAGGACTGACTCATTCTGTTTGTATTTCTGTTAAAGAAATATTAACAATTGTATCAGAATGCAAAGAATAAAAACAAATGAAATTTTTCTGTTTTAATGTATTGCCTGTTGTACCTCACCCACAGTATTAAGGCAACTTTCGAATCCTCTTATAAGGGAGAGATATGGGGCGGCTGTAGCTCAGGAGGAAGAGCAGTCGCCCACCAATCGGAAGGTCAGTAGTTCAACTCTGGCTTCCCCAGGATACATGTTGAAGCGTCCTTGGGCAAGACACTGAACCCCATGTTGCTCCCCCAGTGTATCATTGGGGGTGTGAATGCTTAGAAAGCACGTAGTTATATCTTATGTGAGTGGGGTGTATGCAGCATGTAGTGAAGCGCTTTGAGTGGTCAGCTAGACTAGAAAAGCGCTATACAAGTACAAGTCCATTTACCATAAACACCTCTTTTATGTATATTTTTGGTGGCATGGAGTAAATACATCTACAAATTTGCTATCAGTTTTTTTTCTAAGACGATACAACTTAAACAAGTCTCTAGAGTTTGCTGTATTGTACACAAATGACTGCAAACCTATAGCTGCCAAGTATCTGGTGTTAGATATTCAACCCTTTAACCTAGTCCTGATCTATTGTTTTGTAGAGTACATTTTTCTGAGACTATGCTGTTCCTTATTCAAAATTTGTGGATGCAAACTTGGCTGAACCATCACTTGATTTTGACATGTAATGCTAAAAGAAAGTATGTTATGGGCTTACTGTTTCAAATATTAATACTTTTACCATAAAGCATCACGTCAAACATTTGTGATGAAAAAAAAAATCTTTCGTTTTTATCTCAGTGAGAACATTAACGTTTAGCTGAGATGTAAAATGTTTGCCCAAAAGTCATCATTAACTAGGCTAAAACTTGCAAACCTGCTAGCTGGGGTCTTAAAAATGTTTAGCTTGTTGGAACAGTATATTTAGTTTTCACGTTTCTCTGCATGATGGGGTTTGTTTGTTTTCCTTTTTCTCTTTTTGAAGTTGTGTCTTGTCTGTGGGTCCAGTTGGAAGCAATCTTTCGGCTGGCAGCAAATGAAAGAGCTCCCTGGATCATCCCCGATAGTCGCCAGCCGCTGAGCCTCTGCTCTCCATGGGCCTCAGTCTCCAGCTCTTTCTGGTAGGTTAAGACCTGCTCAAGGTCCCGTCTGTGTTGTGGGCTGCCCAGTGAAAGCAGACGCTTGCAGGATTCCCTTCCCCTGTTTCCCCCTGAGTCTTTATCTTTCATGGCTTTGGCTCAGGGTGAGGAATTGCTTGAGAATTAGGTTTCACGTCTGACACAGCCTGTCTCAAAACCAAGAGTGGAAGGAGTGTGTGTGTGTTTGTGTTTATGTTGCTAGTTCTCTATTTCAGTATTTGGCATTCAGAATTAGGAGAGGCTGATTGTAAATTCTAAACTCACAAAACATTTTTCTTTGTCCTAAAATAGTTGAGAGCATTGATTCACTGTCTACTTTAACACAATTCCTGCATACAATACTTTTGCTGAAAGAGATATAGACCCAGTGTAGCAATAAAATGACAAATTACTGCTAAATATTGTTGAAAATGGGAGATACAATCTGTGGAAAGAAATGTGAAAGATTTGCCAAACTGATATGATATGCTTTGGCAGTTTAAATCTACTAAAGGAGATGAATTATCAAAGCTCATATTGTGTTGTTCTTTGTACCTTAATGGGATTTTCTTTTTCAATTCCACTGAAATACTTATTTCTAAAAGCTTTTCCCATGTTGTTTTGGGTGATGTGCTGACTAAATCCTTTCTGATGGTAACTTTTTAACATTTGTTTGTTGACATGTGAGAACAGCTGATTGAAAATCCAAGTTCTGCTTGGAAGAAGACCCAAAATTCAGACAAATTGAAGATTTTCCTCATACTGCTTGTAAGGGCGGTGCTTTATAGGACAAAATTATGAGTCGTATCTAAAGGTGTGAGTAATTGACAGATTTGACCATTTCAGTTGGAGGACTTGTTCTTGACAACAATGGAAGATGTAATTCTGGACGTGTTACTGAGAAAGAGCACCTCTACATCCTTGATCTTGATCTTCTGGCTGTGAGTTTCTTCCGATGTTGTTTACCAAGGAGGTTGATATGTGTCACCTGCCTACATTGCGTGCAAAATCATATGATTGTTCATTGCTAAACTGTCAAAAAACGCATGGGGCTCTCTGAAAATTACAACCATGTATCTCTCTCTGCTACTTTTCCACCAGTTTGTTATCTTATTTTTAATTCTCATTTTAATACATTTATCAGTTAATCAATCTATGTAGTTTCACACAACTTTTTTATAGGGGATTGATAATCAATTCAATGAAAGATTTATTTTTTAAACCCTTTTTCAGATGTCCATATTAGCTGTATAATTCATATCAGGGATAGTTGTTTATGATGAATAAATCTCAATATTATCTGATGAGGGATATCGCAACATAAAGGACACATCACTGTTTACATTTGTGCCCAATTACTCATTCAACATGATTGCCATTCCTAAAGATACTGGCCTGAATATAGACTTTACGTAGAAGATACACAAGCACTAGTTCAGACTAACTAGTCATCTAATTTATTAGATTTCATTCTAATAATTATATATATATATATATACAATATACAAATATGATGTCAGCACATCTATTTAGAAGTTAAAGAGAGCTCTGGCTCCAGTTGATTCATAAGATGTTTCTTTGATGCAACCACATAATAACAGAGGCTGCGTCTGAGCACGTAGGGCCAGTAGTACATGCTTGTGTTTGCATTGACCCAACAGCTGTTCAGCCTGCTCTCTGCTTTGCTGTCAAAACAGAAGAGGCCTTATACGACATATTACATACGGCAAAAGATTAACATGCAGTCACTGAGTTCATTTATTGCTCAAACACAGACAAATAGGTTAGCACATAAACATGCACATCAATCTACAGCGACGACTGAGTTGAAACAGACATGCGTTTGTTCGACGGTTCTTATATGCACACTGCACGAATGTAAGGAACACACACTAACAAACAAATCCAAGCTGAAACGCAGAGTAGAATTTAAACTACACTCAGTTTGTCATATACAAAAACACAGATAGACAACATATACGCCAGACACACATATACACGCACAGTTCACTCAGTCATTCCACTCTTGCGGCTGTGAAGCTGTTTTTCCATCACTGGGTTCTTAGCGTGACATGGCGATCCAAACAGCATTGAAATATTACAAGGGCCCATGTTATTAAAACTGTTATTAGCATGGCCAATTGGGGCCAAACAGGACCTGACTGTCACCATAATGACAGGGTGGCTGTGGGCTGGGAAAGAGGAGGGGAGGTGGGCTGCTGAAACCTCTGACCATCATCCACCAAACAGCCACAGTAGATTCCCCACCATTACCATCCACCCACCAGCACCCCCTTTCTCCTCAATGTGCTCAGAACTCTCTGGATCGCCAGCCACACGAGACAAATAGAATTATAGTATTGACATACAAAAAGCCACAGATACACACAGACAACAGTAATGCAGACAGATAGGGAAACAAGTACAGATCTTTTTCCACAAACAAGTGCTGACATATGGAGGCACAAATACACAAAGAAAGTCCAATTCTCATACATATGAGGATATTTTGGAGATGAACAACCCAAAGAATGACAGAGATAATCTATAGTTTTCTCTCACTTAAACTATGAAAAAAAAATCAAACGGAAAGCTCTTTGTGTGTGCTCATAAAGACAAAGATGTGATAAATACTTCCATCCATCCATTTTCTATACCCGTTTAATCCAATTTACGGTCGCAGGGGGGCCGGAGCCTATCCCAGCTGTCACTGGGCGAGAGGCAGGGTACACCCTGGACAGGTCGCCAGTCGTGATAAATACTTTAATTATAAAATTGCTCTTTAACAGAGTGCATGGCTAATTGTCTGTGTAACGTAGGTGAATATGATAACAAACTAATAGAAGCCTAGGTCAATACTAAATGTAAGCAAATAAAATAACAGTTGTGTTTAGGTAACAAGAAGCCTTAAAAATAGTGAGACGGTTCTATTTATCATTATTTTGTGTGTACTGCTCCTTTAGCAAGTGCGACGGTAACAGCCAATCGGGAAACTCCAGCGCCACTTGCTGGAGGGAGTATAATCAGGAAAAAAAGCACAACCGTTAAAGACGGCAAAGTTGAAAACGAGAAAGAGAAAGTAAATAGGAGTAAAAGAAGTGTGCTTGAGGTTTTATACCTTGTCTTCTTACATTTTTGGGAAGATATTTTCACCTGTTGTCTGCACTGGATTTTGGTTTAATTGAGTTTTGACCGAGGATTTGGTGAGTCAAAAAGCTATTTTTTTAGCATGTGTATTAGCAGGTTATTTCTTTTAGCTAAATGTGAAGACGATATTACTAGGAGCTAAGCTAAGGCAGTCTGAACGAGTGTAAAGCTGTGTATTTTGTGTTCAATTTCAATTGTGCACTGTGTAGCTGAAAGCTAAAAAGGTGCATGTACACGGTCAAGTTGACTCACAGCGGTGTGAAAACGAGAGCCAAGCCGCCATTTCAGGTCGCGGTTTGGATTTAAATTGATAGTTAACCTGTATTTCAGTGCTAGGACTTTATTTTAATTTATTTTCATAATACGTGTGAAGCTAAAATGCCTGCTTGTGCGTTGCCTTGTCTTGTGGCAGGCCAGGTTTTTAGTTGGGATTGCTGGAGTGTGAAAACACCTGGATCTGTGGAAAGAAGATGGCGAGCCACCCATAGAAAAGACGCTGATTCCGATACTCGCGGATCGCGGAAGGACAAAGCTAACAGGTTTTGGAGGGACACACAGGGAATTTCATTTGGACTGAGAGAGGACTTAACTGAAGGACTGGTGATGCATAAATGTGGAAATTCAAGTGATTCTTATATGCATTGTTCTGTGTTATCTGATAATTGAGTTGTATTTGTTATTTTATTGAACTGTGTTTTCCTTTATGGATTTACTTTTTCCTTATTGTGAGCCAAATTGGTATTACATGAATGGGTTGGGTAAAGTGAATAAAGTTTAGTAGAGAAAAATAGAACTAAATTCATCATTAGGCCTTCTGATAAAATCAGAACTTAAACTGAGTAAACTCAAAGGCGATACCAGGGACTAAACAACCGATAAAAGAAACGCGGGTACAAAATTATACCTCAACTCCAATAGGTTGTATTGATTCCCAAAGAGATACATAAGGGTAAATGGCTTTATTTTCCTGAGACCTTGGGTTAATTTTGGTTGAAGGGAAACTGAACCCTTCTTTTGCTTGTGTGTGTAAAAGTGTTTGGTACCATCATATGATTCTTGTTTTTTCCAATCAATCACTATATAAACAAGCCGGCAGCTAATACTTATTCACTGGTCTGTGGTCTGTTATTCCTGAGCACTAGCATTAATCACTCACCTGAACCTAGACTCTAGACTCAGGTCCTAGCGGTCATACTTACAGTGCTACATCTGCATCTGTTAAACTGTTAATGTTAAACAAAAAATGTATAAAGATATTTCTTTCATGGTTAAGGTCATTTTCTCCTCACACGCTCAACTGTTTGACCAAGAGATCACTCAACTCCACAATCTATAACATGGCCTGTTTTTTCCATGAGCTTTAACAGGCAATAACATTTTGACAAGACTTTCAAAATTCACAACATACATTTAAACAAGCATTTAAAAGCCAATAAGCATATGTCAAATCTTTCATTCCTCCTATTCAGCTCCCCCTCACCTCTAATGCCTCCCTCCTCCTCACGGACTGAGCCCCGCAGTGTCCACACAAGACTCACACGAAGCAAAACACATAGCAGTAGCCCAGTAGTGGCCGATGCTGACCAACGACAATGAGGTTTGGCTGAGAGACCACTGTGGTAATTGCTATGTCTTAATATCCAAAACAGAGTTATGCTCCCCTTGCTCCTCCTTTACAGCCCTCAAGGCCTCCAACATAGGCGAGTCCACCCAAACAACCAAACACCCTGCTGGTAACAAAACTCGAATCACACTCAAACTTTCCAGTTAGTTTTATTGTCTTAAAGCCTCAAGACGATAAATCATGTTATTTTCACTTGTATTTGGACAAAGGAAGCAGTGGGACCAGAATTTACTGTTTGGGAAAAAAGAACACTGTAACTAAACTTGATGCATCCATTTTCAATCAATTTAGAGCAGGGGTCGGGAACCTATGGCTCGCGAGCCAGGTGTGGCTCTTTTGATGATTGCATCTGGCTCGCAGATAAAACAAAATATTCTCACTTGTTTTAATCCATCCATCGATTTTTCACTGCTCATGTCTTGTTCAGGGCTGCAGGAGCAATTGTCCATTATTTTAATTGGATGATACTGGACTACGTTGGCCGTGGCAGCGTAAAACAGGTAAACGCCCCCTTTTGAATCAGTCTGCTCGGTCATTAGCTCAAAGCTAACCCTTCGACGAAGAAGATGGCGAAAAGAAAAAAAGATGACGAGTATCGTACATTTCAGGCCGAATGGACTGAAGAATTCGCCTTTGTGAAGAGAGCAAATTCTGCGGTGTGTCTAATTTGCAATGACAAAATTACATCGATTAAACGGTCGAATTTAAAGCGGCACTTCGACACGCGCCATGCTACCTTTGCATCAAAATACCCGGCAGGAGACAGCAGAAAGAAAGCGTGCCAAGAGCTACTGAGCTACTAAAATATATTATATGGCTCTCATTGAAATAAATTTCCAAATTTTTTGCTTTCATGGCTCTCTTAGTCAAAAAGGTTCCCGACCCCTGGTTTAGAGACTACAGCTTTTGTTTTACAGGCCTTATACGATAAAATTATTACGGATGTGTGATAATTTAGCTTATTCATAGTGTAGTATCCAAAGTAATAGTGCTCATTATGCTGAGTGGGTTTTTAACTTAAATACATTTTATAATTCTTACACATGCTTGGTAAGCATATTGCTTATTAATAATTTTATTGCAACTGATCAATGGGAGATTGCTGTTTCTATTTACACTGTCTTCTATTGGGCAGTGTAATCTCTAGTATCATATTATATTAGTGGATCTGATTTATTTTCCTTGCACGCATATGTGGGTGGATGGGTGTGTAAAATGTTAGTGTAAATGAGTTTTTTCCTGCATATAGCACCATAACAAAGGCACACTTGTTTGTGCATGGTGACAGTAGAGCAAATCTTAAACCTACACACCGACAGCTAGCGATACCTGCAGAAAGATATAGGGACAGAAAACGCACAAACTATAGTGAGATACAAAGTCAACGACATGCAATAATGACACATAGATGTACGGAGACTGACAGAATGGGGAGTAGAGGGAAAGATGCTCATAGTAGCCCTTCCATAAGCCTGGCTGTATAGCAGCATTGCAAATGGGTGGTTTGGAATCCTCTGAGCTTCATCATAAGCTTTATAAACAAAAAGAAAGTTTTTACCCTTCATCTTAGAAGCAGAAAGGCTCTCTGTTCTTGAACCCAGACTGAGAGCTGGTTCCGTATGAGAGGAGCATGACTCCACTGTTAAAAACTTTAGGAGCCACAAGTAAACCTATACTCTGAGAGCAAAGTGCTCTGTTGGGAAACTATGGTACTGAGTTTGGTACTATGAGCCAAAGATGGAACTTGGTCACAAGAGCTTTATATGTGAGAATTACCCATTCTAGTCTGGATTTCACACAGAGCCAATAGGAGAAAAGAACATATCTCCCTGGCTTGGACACATGAACAGTTGCTTTTTGAGAAACACTTGGTCATACAGATCTAAAGGAATTACAATATTCCAGCGGAGAAGTAATACATTCAATAGATATTCCTAATTTTGGCTACATTACACAGATTAAAGAAGGCAGCCCAGTGTGTGTGTGTGTGTAAAAGGACATCCATCCATCCTCTTGCTTGCACTTTTCGGAGCAACAGGTCCAAGAGGTGACTCAGACATTCCTTTCATCTGTGACACTCTCCAGTTCCTCCTGAGGACTCCTGAGGCATTCCCAGGCCAGGAAACATATTTCTTCCAGCAAGTTCAGAGTCTGGTCTGGGGTCTCCTCAGAGTTGGATTTAGAAGAAACACTCCAAAGGGAATAAACCAGGAGGCGTTCTAATCGGATGTCTGAACCCCACAAGTTGACTCCTTTCAATACAAAGGAGCAGCAGCTCTACTACAAGCTGTACGACATCCTCACCCTGCCTGTAATGCTCAGTTTATGCTTCTCGGCAACGTCGACGGTGTCGACGTGACATCGTCATTGAGCATTCAAAGTTCCCCCTAATGTGTGTGGAAGACTCATCAGTTACATGAAGACACTTGAGTCTCTCTGATAAATATAACTTAAACTAGCCTATTGCAGTTTCTTTATTCCCAATGACAAATTCCAGATATCTTGGGGAGCAGCTGAATTCTGGTGAGATCACAATTAGGAGAGAATCACACTTACCAGGCTGGAAGCCTCCTGTACTGATACACTTGGGCTGGTTTTAGACTTGAAGGCAATCGAATATACAGGAAAAATGAGACAGCAATTGGTTAGCATAGCAAGGGCTGGGGAAGTGGGAGAGAACTGTTCTGAAAGAGAGTGCAGAGAGAATCTGAGTCTCTGATCTCAGAATCTTTGAAAGTTTCTGCACTCGCCAGATCAGATCATTGTGATTAGAACTTTTCAGTTGATGGAAATACAACTATTGTGATTTATGGAAAATGGTTAAAAAAATGGAAACATGCCCTGCTCCACATGGTAGGAGTAAAGTTAATGTCCTCCTCTCATATCAAGAGGTAATAAATACTTGTATGTGCACTGTAACCATCCAACCATAGAAACCAGGGAGTTCCTCCATTCAGATCAATGCATCATTAGCAGGTTTGTGCAGAACTTAACAATCTTTTGAAGAGATCTGTGTCATCTGAATCTGGTGTGTTGAAGCAAGGAAACATCTAAAACCTGCAGGACAGCGGCCCTGGAGGACCGACTTTGGACATCCCTGATGTAAACATTCAAAGAGAAGGACAGAAGACTATTTCAAGCTCAGCCTCTGCCTCTTTACATCAGCCCATGGAGTGGATTGAACCAACAAACAAGAAGTCCGCTCTATGAAATATGAGCCCAAAAACAAAGCTATCCCTTCAGTGAAACACACCTCAGTCATAACCCTCCATGACACATTCGCTCTCACTAGACCCTTCACCTTCTCCATTTTCAACTTTTAATCACACACATGGGGTTTGCAGTGTGGGGGTGAGTTGGGGGTGACTCTGGGGCAAACACTGAGTTCTGGCTCTTCGAACTGTCGCTAGAGAGAGAACTGGTGACCGTGTGTGCACACGCGTTCACCAGCTCCAGATCTCCCCTAAGACTTATCCACAATTCTTTCCCTACTCTCTGTTTATTTGGTTTCGGGAATGATGGTTGTCACGGCCAATTGCATGAGCTGGCTGCTAATTTACTCCAGGTGGCACTTCGGCTATTGTCCAGCTTGAGAAGCTGGCCTGACCCTTGGCCCCTGACCCACTGGGGTCTTCTCTGCACCCTAACCAGAGGACAAGGATGGAGTTGTTGAGGAGGGGAAAGGCGACATGGGGATTAGACCAGACTGAGTGGTTTGTGTGAAGAAATGGATACTCCCACAACCTCAGGGCCCCTGACCTCACAAGCTCTCATCCAGTACTGATTTACATGCATCTTAATAGTGTTGGAGAGGTGAAGGTGAAGGGGTTTAGCAATAACTGATGTTCATATCTGATGTGATCCACGGTATTTTGTTATTGTTTTTACAGAATTTACGCTTTCGACAATATGAAAAAAATATTCTGGAATCTTTTGAAATTGGAAGTGTAAATAGGCTTCATGGCTCTTATTAGGTACATCTGTGCAATCTAAAACAACTGCAGAGAACACATAAACTATTCACATATTAAAAGGAACTTGTTTCCAATGGCTACTCTCAGAATGGTATGGAGTGAATGCACGTGAGATCACTCGATGTACTCAAAAACTGAACTGTACTGAAGCTTTACTTAATGACTGTGGACAGTCTGACCAGTGTGAAAACATCTTGAATGACTGTACCTGTACGCTCAGCAAGAAGTAAACAAGAGACAACTGCAGTCCAGGCTCATCAACTTCTTTTTGCAGTAAACTTTGTTTTGGGTGGAAAAAAAAGAACATTTGATATGTGTTCTGAATGAGGATCAGATGTTAGTTAGTCATGGCAACATTAACAAGTGTATTACGCTAATACAGTTTGTACAGACAGTGAATTAACTTATACGGTTTGTTCCAGATATGTATAAATTAAGTTTAACATTGACATTTTGATGGATGGCTAAACAACCGTAACTTGCCTTTGCTATCAGAATCCTCAGCTTCAAATATTCATAGTCAAATATTTCCAATATGTCATAAGCTGAAGAGTAAACCGGGCATTGTCTATTAAAAACCATAATAAAAAGGCAAAAAGTGTGCCCTCAAAACGTTGACATGATTGTGCTGACATTGTATAACATGGGCTGCACAATAGATTCTATGCTGTAATTTCATCCAGACACAAAATGTCAGCAGTGCAAAAATTTAGGTAAACTTAGTATGAAGCTGTCCAAACACAACAAGAATATCATTGGAGTCCTCATCACCTTAATTTCATTGATAAATCCTACTCTGAAGTATAACCAGACATCCATTCTTTTTTATACTATCAGACTTTGTTTTGTGCATTTTTCCAGTGTAGAAATTAGGTACATTTACTATCAGGAAACCTGGATAATGTCCAGATGTTAATATCTGTGGTCTGATGGAAGAATGAAGTTGGTGAATTACCTATTATTAGGGCTCCAGTTTGCAGTGGTGTTGAACTGTAGAAAGTTGAGCTTTATAATGTTTGACTTCCCCATACAAAATATGTTTTTGTAAAAAGAGATGGCAAATCCTATTAGAAACACATTTAAAAATAAATGAGCCCAGTACAGCACCACCATAAACAACAACCTCAGGTCATAAATCTAGAATTGCCAAAAAGTTAGAAAAATTCCAACAAAAACTGGCCAGAGCTCCTCAAAGCTATGTGAAGGTAAAAGTTTTGACAGAGTCGTTGTGCTGGAAGTGCATGTAATAAAAGTGTCCGGTCTTTATTTTCAGGTTCTCAGATTTGGTCTCCAGCTTCAGCAGAGTCTACAACCACAGGACCACATGTGTAGTTCATACATCATCTGACCTTTGCACCACCCAAACACCCTTGTTCAAAAATAGACCGGTCATGTGTGACACATGGCTAGTGATTATAGGCACGTTAATACCACTATATAAAACTGTGCTATTGTGGGGTCTTTCCAGCAATCTAACTGACACACAATGGCTTATGAGATGCAGAGTTGAAAGCAACCCTTTTTGTTGAAATAGAACTCAGTCTCATAGTATTCCAGTGTTTAATCAACTTCTTTTGATTGGAAAGCCACAAGCTTCTTTGCATATAGCCAGGTGGTTGGTACTTTGTACACACAGTGTTGGTATATGTCAAGAGCTGGTGACAGAGAGCGAGCCGGCAGGCAGCAGCTGTCACTCTGGCTCGGTTACAACCAAACGCCACCATCACTGATACACCTCACTAATACCCTGAGGTCCAAATCTGGGTCATGAACGTCAAGAGTCCACTGTGGCCTGTAACTCCAGTTGGCTCCTCATGCATCAAGCTCTGTTTTGATCCGGTCATTCTAATAGACTGGGTTTGTCTGGATACATATGCAGTGTGTGAGTTTTTCCAAATGTATTGTGACATAACGTAATTACTATATCAGAAACAAGTTTATTACCAAGTAGGTTTGCACTTACAAGGAATTTGACTTGGTGTAGTTGGTGCAGATAATATAGATATATATACACAATCTGGATATATATACACAATAGACTGTGTGTTTATGTAATGCAGAAGGTCTGGAGGGGGTAGGGAGAGAGTCAGTGTCAAGGGGGGCTCCAGGCCTTGTTGATAAGGCTAGTGGCGGATGGGAAGAAGCTGTTCTTGTGCCGTGAGGTTTTGGTCCTGATGGACTGCAGCCTCCTGCCAGAGGGGAGTGTCTGAAATAGTTTGTGACTGGGGTGCGAGGGATCAGCCACAATCTTCCCTGCACGCCTCAGAGTCCTGGAGGTGTGCAGGTCCTGGAGATATGGAAGATTGCAGACCGAATGGCACGCTGCAGTCTGCCCTTGTCCTTGGCGGTGGCAGCAGCGTACCAGATGGTGATGGAAGAGGTGAGGATGGACTCGATGATGGAGGAGTAGAAGTGCATCATCATTGTCCTTGGCAGGTTGAATTTTTTTCAGCTGCCGCAGGAAGTACATCCTCTGCTGGGCTTTCTTGATGAGGGAGCTGATGTTCAGCTCACACTTTAGGTCCTGGGAGATGGTAGTTCCCAGGAAGCGGAAAAACTCACAGAAGTCACAGAGGGTGATGGGGGTAGCTGAGGCTGAGTTCTTCCTGAAGTCCACAACCATCTCCACTGTCTTTAGAGCGTTGAGCTCCAGGTTGTTCTCCCTACACCAGGTCGCCAGATGGTCAGCCTCCCACCTGTAGGCGGACTCGTCATCATCAGAGATAAGTCCGATGAGAGTGGTGTCGTCCGCGAACTTCAGAAGCTTGACGGACATATGACTGGAGGGGCAGCTGTTGGTGTACAGGGAGAAGAGCAGAGGAGAAAGAACACAGCCCTGGGGGGAACCAGTGCTGATGAGCTGTGTTTCCCAGCTTCGCATGCTGCTTCCTGTCAGACAGATACATACATATCAGATGCAACGGTACCCAAATGCAATGCTAGAGAGTGGGCATCAAATTCAACATCACACGTGTGGTTATTGGTCAGTTTCACAGACACACAGATCTACAGTGTTCCAACAATCTCATATAAGTTTGACAATATCAAATAAATAAAATTGAATTGAATTGAATTGAATACTGCCCCAATACGTAATATTTGCTGTCAATCCAATACTTGCATTTTCCTACAGCATACAGTTACAAACTACACACCATAAGTAGATTTAATTTCTTAAAACATTTCAAACAAAATAACCATGTAAAAATGGATATGACTTATATGACACAAAACACAACATTTTTGTTGTAATGACAGCATTAAGGCAGCATTAATGAGTTTCCCCTGCTTCACTGGAACATGCTGCTGTCATGTGTCTCATATCATCCCTCACGGGACTGTCCCCCAATCCTTTGGTGATATTGATGGGTTTAAATGGTTTTATTTGTTCAAGGGAAATACGCGCTGTGTTCAGACATAGCTTTGATAAAGCATGTCTGTATTGAAATGTTAATAGGCCATTTACCAATTACAATACACTGAAGGCCTGCTTTCATAGCTGATGTAAAACAACAGAGTTCAGGAGCTGAAGTGTTCTCAGTGACCTCAACATGGAACAATTAAAAATGCTTTGATTGTGATGCAGATCTGATGCTTGAGATTAGATTGGGATATGCTTATCAGCAGGTTTAAGGTCACGACTGTGCAGTCCAGTCCAAAAATTTTAGTGGCAGCCTGCTTGATATATTCCATGAGCAGCTTGGATTTTCTTATGTGTTTGGGGCTCTTGTTCTGTTAGAACACTCAGCTGTGTCCAACTTACAACTTAAAACATCACACAATCAGATGGTTTTAGGATGTGCAGAACAATTCAAAGGTATTCTGTCTTCATGTTCAATTCAATTCAATTCAGTTTTATTTATATAGCGCCAAATCACAACAAATGTCATCTCCTAGGCACTTCAATGATACAACTCCAATTCAAGCCAATTGGAGTCCAATTCATTGTAATCGTAATCCAATCAAATCCAGTTAATTAAAATTCAAAATTAGTCCAATTCATACATAAAGAGACAATTTAAAAACAATTTCCTAGCAAAGAAAGCCAACAGATTGCACTTCTTTTTGGTCCAATCCCCCTGAGCATGCATGAGGCAACTGTGGAGAAAAACGACTCCCTTTAAACAGGAAGAAACCTCTGGCAGAACCAGACTCAGGAAGGGTGGCTTGAGAGGACAGAAAAGAGGGGACAACAAACACCATAACACCATGTTAATGACAACAATAATGCCAAATGTACATAATGTCACATGAGGAAATAAAAGGAGGAAAAAGAGGGCAAAGTGAGGGAAGGTGTGTCGTAGGAGGCCTCCCAGCAGCACCTGAGCCATCCCTAACTATAAACTTTATCAAAAAGGAAAGTTTTAAACCTAATCTTAAAGTTAGAGAGGGTGTCTGCTTCCCAGATATAAACTGGTAGCCGGTTCCACAAGAGAGGGCCCTGATAATTGAGGTGATACTGACAGTATATATATGTAATCCATACAGAGAAAGGCCCCTGTGGGTGAAATATGTTATACTGACTCATCCATCCATGTGTAAGGAGCAACTGATTGTTAAAGATGTGGTATGAACCGTTGATGTTGGTCCTCTTTTGAACTACTTGACTGTTTAAACAACACTCAGCCTATTTCATAATCTCTGTCACCAAAGTGTGAAGATACAATTAATAAGAATCATGAAATACATTTTCTGCATTTGTTCTTATTTATTTAGCAAACAGTCTAAAGGACATATGTGTTACACTAATGTTCTCATTCTGTTATTGTGTTAAACAAGATTGTGATTTGTCTTTTACTTATTCAGTTTTCCCCTTAAAATGATAAATGATTGATTCCATCTTCTGAAAATTCACAATTCAAATAATTTATGATTCTTTAAAAAAAGGAAATTCAGACCTTTTTGGATTACCATCTTCACATTTTATGGTCCTTTCCAGACCAGACTGCTAACGCAGACCTTTACCTAAAAACTCAGGCTGTAATTCAAAAGCCCCCTTGTATGTGTTACATAGTCCATCTCCACAACTAAGAGTATCCACGTCCCCCCCACTCAGTTTACTTCCCTGTTCCGCTTGACTGGAAAGGGGTAGACATAGGTCCTGTGTCTGATGGGCTTGGGTTGCACTAGCAATATAAACCTGCTGCAGACAGGGAGGTTTGAAACAGCACTCACATACTTGCACAGATTGCTGATACTGTAAACACATGCATCTTGAAATGTACAACCCCAATTCCAAAAATGTTGGACCATTGTGTAAAATGTAAATAAAAACAGAATGGAATGATACATGAAAAAAAACATAAATCAATATTTTGTTCTTACAGAGAGAAAGATGGACATTTTACTATTCATGAAAAGTACTACCACATCTAGATTTTATCGGGGGCTACACATCTGAAAAAAACTTGGGATGGGGCCACGTTTACCACTGTGTAACACCCCCTACTCTTTCAATAACAGTCCATTAACATCTGAGAACCGAGGAGACCAGTTGATGGACAGGGATCTTGTTCGATCTCCTTTGTCATATTTTGCATTTTTATAATGCACCACATGTTTTCAGTTGGTGAAAGGTCTGGACTGTAAGTATGCCCGTCCAGCACCCAGACTCTTCTACTACAAAGCCATGCTGTAGTAGTAGATGCAGTGTGTGGTTTAGCATTGTCTTGCTGAATAATGCCAGGCTTCCTTGATGATTGTGCTGTTACAGATGTGCAGGTTGTCAGTGCCATGGACACTAATGCACCCCCATGTCATTAAAGATGCAGGCTTTTGAGCTGAGCACCCATAACAAGCCAGGTTCCTCTTCTCTTTAGTCTGGAAGATGTGGCATCCATGATATACAAAAATGCATTCAAATATGTATAGAATTGGACTTGTAACTTAACTTAGTTAAATTAATGCATAAGAAATGATTAATATACAACAAACATGCAGACATACAGTACAGTCAAGTGCGTGTGAGACCATTTCACATGGAATAAAAGTGGAAAAAGAGGGAATGCAAAGGGTTACTAGAGAGGATGTCTGGAGCAATAAAGTCTGGTAACAGCATTTAGAGTTTAAGGGCCAACAGGGTTTCAGATATGAATCTCACCCAAGCATGGCAACCTCTGACCTTCTCCCAGAAGCCCCTTAGGGGTGCAGTGGAGTTATTGTCTTCATCTTTCTGCCTAAGCCCCCTGACCTCCTCTGTCTTTTTATTTCAACATCCATTTATTTCAATGCTCCAACAACTCTCTGCACAAAAACTGCTCTCTTTCTCATCTATGTTCTGTTCACTCTCTTTGGCGTTCCCGTCTATTCATCGGCCAAGACACAGCCATCGATTCATTGGCCGGACATGACTGTATTGTGTTAAAATGTGAGGGTGAGAAGAGGAAACTGAAAGGCAAAAAATGGCCTGAGGTCAACATGGAGGGTAGAGGATGTGGGCACATGGGCTCAGCACTGGACCAACTTTAGGCCATTCTGTCTATCACTGGTATATCACTTCAGACATTTTATGAAATATGTCAAAATGACTCCACACTGGTCAAACACCAGTTAGACATTCACTGTAATCTCAAGAAGATTTGACATTATGAGTTATGGAAAATATCTTCTTATAAAGCTAAAATTCATTAATTATAAATGATCTAGATAAAAGGAAAAAAATTCTAAATGTCACGAGAAGGCCTTTTGGGTTTTCCGCTGTCCTACATACTTTTACTCATCTCATTGTTTTCTGTTTTTAGTTTGCTACTAATGGTTAGAGTTAGCAACATGATTTAATTTGTGTTCATATCTGCATCCAGCAAAATACCAGTTCCAGACATCTCTTTAGACAATTGAGGAAGGAAGCTGCGGGATAGAATTCAACAGATTACAGTACAATGACTTTTGTTGTCGGGATATAAGCAGCAGCTCGCTTCAACAAGACTGCACTGTCCAACAGGAAGAAGTTCCATTGCGTCTGTCGCCACACTGATAGGACTATTTGTTCTGCTCTCTGAAATCCGTCCAGGATGCACATTCTTTAGTGGTAACCTGCTGTTTTTAAATGTAAGATCTCTGGCTCTGCTGTATTCTTCAAACCTCAGAGGGGACTTCCTTTAGTATTTATTTCAGCTGCTCAACACTTAATAATTACATCACTTCACTGCATAACAACAAACAGAGCGAGATGTTACTGGATAACCTTTAAGCTTAGGGACCATCACTAAGACTCTTGGTGATGGCTTCATCCAACTCCTATAAGACATACTCCTCCTTCCTTTTTGGTCTGCAGGGACCTTAAAGTCAAAGATGAAGGGAGGAGGAAGGATAAACTAATAGTTTGGGTAATGCATTTGAAATGCATTGAAAACATACGATGAACAGTTTTGCCATCAACTTTCAAGTGGCTAAACCAAATGTGTATTTTTGTGTGTGAAGTGTTTTTTTTTACCTTTGGCTACTACTGTGTACAACAGTGTATACTTACTGTAGTAAAACTTGCTGCCTGAACAGTTGAGGTCTTCCATCTCTGCCCTGCCTATAGATATGATCAACAACACACATTCCAGAGCATTATAGGCCACATAGTCTCACGGCTTAATGAAGTTGGAGGTGAGGTGTAATGAAGGATGAAGTCATCAGGAGACAAGAGGCGATGGGAAAACAGCAGTGGGAGTCATAAATCAGAACTCATTGTCTCTGTTGAAGAATGAAGTGTGAGAAGGGGTTGTGATTGGGTGGATGTGAAGGGGTAGTGAGGGTTCAGAACAGGGCAGCGGGGAGGGGTGAGGAGGGGGGGTGTCAGTGGTGGAGGATGAGACGTGAGGGAGATCAGGGTGCGGTCACTGTGATGTAATCCAATGGACATCTGTGTTTCAGTGACAGACAAGACACACTGTGTTCTGAGTCCTCAGAGTCAAATACACACAACACACACGTACACACACACACATACACACTTCCCAGGGAGTTGCAGTGCTGTCCATGTCTGGGAGCCAGAGGCTTGGCACTAATGAGACTAAATGAGGCTATGTGAGGAGGTCACAGCCTGTCAAACAGTCAGTCAGACAGCTGGTTATAATATTGGTTTAGTTGATGCTCAACACTTTAGCCACATGTTAGACAGTCACAGTCAACCAATTAACATACTTCCATACCTTATTATTTATACTTTAAGCTCATTTACAAGTTAGAGACAAAGCAACAAGCTAGTCAACTAACAAAAAGGCAAACGGTCAGTCAACAAGGCAAGATGTAAAGGCTAAGCTCACATTACATGGCTGAAGTGACTAATTTAACTTTTTCCATTGATATGACTCATTTGAATTTTTTTTCCAGCTGGTGTGAACACAGAAACTCATTCGATAACTTGATAAGATTTTTTTTTTAAATCTAATTTCAGTCACTTTAGTATGTGCTCCTTGATCAGATATGTATCTGATATGTGGCTATAAGACATGGATGAGACACTCATATCAGATTTCAGGCGATTTTTAGCTTTTATAAATGTATGAAACATTGTCTTGACAAACCTGCAGCATTACAAGTGCACTGCTATCAATAGCCACTAAAGCTAATAGCCACTTGTGATTAAAATTAATTGAACTCCAGTTGGCTTGAATTGGACTATATTATTCAAGTGCCTTGAAATGACATTTGTTGTAATCTGGGGCTATGTAAATACAACTCAACTGAATTGAATTGAAAAGCAGCAATATTTAAAATGATAACTTTTCTTGTCCTTCTCACTCTTTTTTCTTTAAGCCTTTTTTAAGCAGGACAAATGTTTGCTACTATGTGAAGCAAATACCATCCACAATTTTGCCATGACAGTGTCTAAATCTAATATCCTGAGTAGTTTCACAATAAAAATGTTTTCTGTTGTTGTTGTTGATACATGACACATACAAAAAGCTGTCTAGTGCGCATGTGTGCTGTTTCAGTGCATAGGTACTTACAAATAAAAGTTAGATGCAACACACCTGAAGTTATGAATGTAAACCGTGAACATATACTTTGTCGTGCATGTTCTTGTACATGTGGCTGAACTCAAACCTTACTAATGTCCTTCAGTCAGAAATTGCTAATTCATAACGTTGCCAACTACAAAATTGGCTAGCTCTTATCTTAGCATGTGGCTAATTGCACCTTTTATCCTTCAGGTAATCATATATTATTCAATAAAGCAGCCAAACTGCTGTCTGTTCACACACAAGAAGCCTGTAAACTTGTTGGGCATTAAAAAAAAGTTGGGTAGTTGGTCTTTGGCTGTGCAACCAGGGTAGTTGAGTAAACAGCCAACATTGAGCTCAATTATATATGGAAAAAAGTCAACCAGACAGCCAAAAGAGGAAATGTTATCATTCAATCACTCTGCTTGTCAGTCATGAAGCACTGAGTTTAGCCATGCATATGGTGATTAAAGCAATGAGGGGGATGAAGGGCAGGCTGAGTATGGGGGTGGTGCAGGGTGCATCAGGTTTAGGCATGAGTTAGGCCAAGCAGAACTGACACAGCCCAGGCCTGAGATTGCCTCAGCATGGGGCAAAATTGTGCTGACCAAGGCTGCAGGCTGTTTGAGACTCCAGGAGGGACGGAGTGCAGATTGAGTGAAGTTTATTTAACTTTGGGTAATATAGGTTTCCCTCAAAAACAAACAAGACTAACTTTGTTTGCTGTGTGTTTTAGCAGCTGTGACCTTCTATATGACTAAGCCTCACCTCATCTTCGCACCCTGTGGGGGCATTCCTGCTCCTTAAATGTCCCGCAGTGAATGGCTGAGGTTACTTTATATGTGTAAACTGGAGGTTACTGTGTTAGAATTTGTATAAAGGAATAGGTAAAACTATGCTGTGGGAATTGTGTGGTCCTGTTAAGGTTAGGGAAGGGTCCTTGGTGCAGGTGCAGGATAAAAAGATATGATAGACAATGGTCACCACACACTCGCAGTCTCACATTTACACACAAGGTCTTTTATAGCTCCAAAACAGAGACAACACAGTCACTCTGGCCCTTTTTAAAGCCAAACCAAGACTTGGCTCTGAATATTCCCATGACTTAAGGGCTGGGATGATGATTCCACTGTTGCTATAGATACTTCAGATGACAAAATATTGTTAGTGAAGTATTCATGACAAAGTATTACAACAGATGCTTCAGGACCAAAGAAATGTCCTAATGGAGAATTTGAAATTCTTCCTAGTGCGATTATAATCATACAAGTGAGCACTAAAACAAAAGATTAGTCATTTTATTCCACAGCACGCTCTTTTATCATTCTTCTGAATATCACTGAATCACACAGCTTTACATAGAAAATGTGCCAGTACACAGGCACAGATTCTCGATTTAAAAAAAAAAAAGTGAAAAGAAAGAAGTATACGTGGCAGTTGAAATATGTGGATGAAGCTGAAATGATTACTAAAATACAAGGACTTTAGCGTTTATCAGTGGAACTATCAGTGGAAGTTAAATATCTCAAGATCAACTTGAAACGCATACGCATTGGGAAGAGTTGAAATGTCACTTAAAGTGTGACAAATTCCAGTTAAATCAGCTTGAAGAGGTAGGATTAATACGAGTAAGAATATATTTGATCAATTAATATGTAAACATAGATTGGGAAATAAATTATCACTGGAGATTTAAAGACCAAGTAAAGCAGCTAGAAATATATGTTATGAGTTAGTCAACTTTGAGAAAATGTTGTAATCACCACTATGTCAAACATGGAAGAGTATAAAAAAAACAGATTTGTGTTCTCCGCATTGCTGAGGCCATGACTGACGAAGACCCTTATTGACAGATCCCAGATTAGAGCAAACAAACTACAGCCCACAAACTACACTGAGTTCATTTTTACAGAACCAAACTGCTCAGATGTGAAATCACAAACGGACACCCCAGATATTAAAAGTTTCTTTTTTATAGGGCTTATAGTTCGGGCTGCTACAAGCTGGGGAACCTCACCCTTTCTGCTCTATTTACTTTTTACTTTCTATGTATGCGGATGTCATTCTTGTTGTCATTAACTTTCCCTTTTCCATTGCAGATATTCCTGGCGTTGTGTTTGTTTGTGTCTCTCTACTGTCCTCCATTCCCCGAACCAGTCGATGGAGATTGCATCCTTCCTGATTCTGTTTCTGCTGTAGGTCTCTTTCTATTCAATGACATTTCTCCTCTCTGCTGTCATGCATCAATGCATGCTCAGTACAGGGGACCGAATTGAAGATTCAGTACGATCTGTTGACAATAATTGTGAGGCAATTTTTTTGTGAATTGTCATTATATTGATCTAACGAATTGGGCAGATTTGGATCCCTCTGAGGATTTTGTTAATATATTGGCACAGTGTGAGAATGACATATCTGTACACATTTATAGAACACTTCTAAGTCTGTCATTTTCATTTTTTGCAGTACTTTACCTGCAGTACTGCACTTTACCCTCAATCATAAACACATTCATTCATCCACATACTCATGAACATCTGAGATAATGTGGGGTCCAATTTCTTGCCTAAAAATATTTTAACACGTTCAATTCAGTTATATTTATATAGCACCAATTCACAGTAAAAGTAATCTCATGGCACTTTAAGGCGAATTCAATCAAATTATAATCAAACTTAATGCAAGTCATTATAATGCAATCAAATACAACTAATTGAAATCCAAATGATTTCAGTTCATATGATGCCAATTCACAAAAAGTTAGCTAAGGAAAATAGCGGATCACATCTTTTCTTCAATTCAGTACCTTGTCCTGGCTAGCGGAAAAATCCCCTTTTAACAGGAAGAAACCTCCAGCAAAACTAGACTCAGGAAGGTTGGCCATCTGCCTCGATTGGTTGAGAGGACAGGAAAGAGGGGTCAACATGCGTACACCATAACAGTGGGCCAGGGATACCTGCTGAGAGAAAGAGAGAGAGAGAAAAGAGAGAAACACAAGTTATTGACAATAATAATGTCATATATAAAACCTGGGGAGAAAAGTAAGCAGATTAAGGAAGCTCAGTGCATCATGGGATGTCCCACAGCAGGCTAGGCCCATAGCAACATAGATAAAGGCATGGTTCAGGGTCACCTGAGCCATTCCTGACTGTAAGTTTTTATATATAAAAAAAGTTTTAAACCTAATCTTAAAGGACAAAAGGAGCCTGGCAACTGAAGGGTCTGCCTTCCATTCAACTATTAGAAACTTAAGGAACCTCAAGTAAACCTGCACTCTGAGATCAGTGCTCTATTGAAGCAGTCTTTTGGATACAATGATACTTGATAAAAGCTAAACGTGTAAAAATATTATCTTGCCTGCTAATTCTCATCAGAACTACTGTAATGAGGAGTTACAGTAGTTCAGTCTTTAAGCAATAAATGCATGGAGCAGCTTTTTGGACACAGGATGTTCCCAATTTTGGTAAAATCATGAATGTGAAAGAAGGTGGTCTTAGAAACCTGTTTTATGCATGATAGATAATGCCATCTAGAGTAACAATATAGCTAGAAAACATCCAGAGACAACTACTTCAGTTGCGTGTGAATTTAGAAAAAGAAAATTCATCAAGGGTTTTATGGCTTTAAGACAAGCTTGTAACTTGTAGTTTGACCAACTGAGCTTCATCTGGCTTCATGGATAAGCATAGGTCAGTATAATATGCGTAACGATGGAATTTTATGCCATACTGTCTAAAACAATCACCAAATGGAAGCATGTACAGAGTGAAAAGTATCAGTCCAAGCACATATCCCTGTAGAGCTCCATGACTTATTTTGGTGTTTTTAAAGTTTTATTATTTACATGAACAAACTGGATACTATCAGGAAAATATTAATGAAACCAGACTACTGTGGTTCCTTTAATCCCAATAACAAGTCCAAGCCTCTGTCGTAGAATGTTGTGATTGATCATATTAAATGCAGCACTGAAATCCGACAGGAGAAGCACAGACATGAGTCAACCATCAGAGACCGTGGGGAAATCACTGGTAACTTTCACCAGTGTTGCTTCAATGCTATGATGTGCTTTGAATTCTGACTGATTACATAGTTTTGCTGCAAGTATTTCAAGAAATCTATATGTATAAGAGGGAGTGGATGTAGGTCACATTTAAAAAAATGCTGAGATTGCATTCCCATACGCATACATTTTTGTTTAAAGTACATAAAAAATAAGAGAAAGACATGTCTCCTGAACAACTTGATTACTTTTCATGGTTTCACAATGCCATGCAGTCACTGTAGGAAATGGATGGGTGGTTCTTAATTTGAAATTTGATCTGCTGTTCCTCTGAAAAGGAGCAAAATTCATAGTTTGTTCACAAGCCCTGAGCCAAATGAACAGCAAAAACTTCAAATGTTTCTCACAACTTTCGCAGTCTTTTCTCTGTCTAATGCGCGCATAGTGGAAAACAGTAAACCCAGCTGATGTGAAAGATAAACAACAGAATGCCGTCGCTTTAAAAGACTGATGAAAAAAAAAGACCAATCCATTAATGTAACAGATCTTATGTCTGAAAAAAGCTGAAAATAATGTCAAAAGTTGAAGTTGGAATAGATAGACAGAGAGAGAGAGAGAGAAAGAAATTAAAGACATAAAAATAAACCATCTGATCTGTCTTTCTTTAGAAGACTCATTGGAAGTTCCCCTTTGTCTTTTTCCACAGGATCCTGTCACAGGTCAGCCATGTACACATCATGCAGGCTATGCCTGACAAATAATCAAAGGAACAATAGTAGGGCCAAATTTAACCAGTGATCACTGTGTGGTGGCTTCTTTTGCAACTTGTCATGATTAATGTGTTCACTTTCTGTAAACCTGTGACACAGTCCCCTACTATAAAACTACAAGTATTTATTCAAGCAAAGACATGAGTGTACACTCCTGTCACTTCATTGGTCAGCAAATAGACCAAGGTCGGTCCTCTTACTGCTTTATGAGAAATAAGTATCTAAGACAGGAAGGGATAATACGAGACAGCTGCAGGTGGACGTTTGTCTGATTTCGCAATTTACCACTCTTTTTCTTTTTCCCTCTCTCCACTTTTTCATTCTAATCCTGCTAATTAAACTTAGAGAGACTGCAGGGCTCAGCACCCCTCCCCATCTCTGTAACTTTCTCACAGAGAGCATAAAGGGCTGGAGGAGAGTAGAAAGGGGGATAGACAGAGAGGGGAGAGGAGCGAGAGAGCCTGAACAGAGGCTGGATTCATGGCAGCTCTGCTCTGCTTCTTATCAGTATCCTGCCTCTGTGAATGAAGCTCTTCAGAGGAGCTCCTCGCCCTTCGATACCCAATACGCCTCCAAAGCTATCTCTAATCCCCTCTGCATGTGCACACACACACGTACACACATGTAAGCATTATGTTCTCTACAAATAATAGCAGACGTGAAGGTGAAAATAACCATTAGTGAATGCAATGGTGCAAAATAGAGCTGCAGCTGATGATGACTTTAATCAATCTGTTTTTAGAAAATGAAGTATATTATTAAAATCCCTGTTATATTTACTAAGAGCTCGCTTACATTTTTTTTTTGTCTTTTTGACCTGTCGTTGGTTTATCTGCCACTATAGACAATATTGAAAGTAATTAGCTTTGAACACACTTTTTAAAACATCTCAAATAAATCTTTATAAGTTCTCTGGTAAACTGCACATTTGAAAAACATAAAAGTCCTGCATTATGTCATATGATCAAAAGCTCCAGAACAGATTGATTCAAGACTGACGACTACCACTAAAGCATCAGTGTCAATGACTCTGTGGAAGTTATGAATCTGTCACCCTGCCAGAGAGGATTATTATGAGGGTGGAAGAGAGTTTGAGGTACCAGAATCCATCGACCACTTCACCCCAACCCATCCCATGGTCCTGTCCCTCCCTTAAACCCAGAGTTTATTTACTCAGGATGCCTGCCCTTAGAAAAATGACTCTCGCCACAGTCACCTGAATCTGCCAACAACAACCTTGCCTCTTTGATTTACAGCGTTGACTAGGAGAAGGTAAAAATGTACGTCAAAGTCATTCAGATCTCCCTGTGTCCTGGTGATGGGACAAGGCGACATACTTTATAAACTGAATTTATTTGTATTGGAAGAGGGCAAAGCAAGATGACTTACTATTTCCATGTCTCTCCTCAGATCAGGTGTTTTTGTCAGTGGATGCTGAAATTACATGCTTCATGTAGTTTATCATACATGATGTAAGTTCAACCCAAGTAAACTCTGAGACAACACTGCTACATTAAAGATGATTCACATGTGGAAAACACACAAGATAGATGCCAGTCTTCCCAGGAGTGCACATTTTGGCAAGTTCACCCCAGGGTCAGACTGTGCAATACTCAGAGAAAATGCAAAAAAAACAATAGTTACATCTCAGTCTATCTGCGCCAGATGATTTTTTTGTTGTTGTTATTTCCTAAAACTTAAAACCTTGGCATGGAAAATAACTTGATTTCTTGTTATAAAAGAAGAATCTTGTAACAAACAAGCTTATCACTTTGGTAATATCTTCCAGAAAGATGGAACTTTCTGGAGACATTTATTATTCATATCTGTTACAGAACGTCCACACTAGGTTGCAAACTTGTTTTGTGATGAAAATGTAATTTGAGTCTTGAATAAAATAACTTATGTTCGCATCGAGTTCCAATGTCATGTCAGCAGCTTAGGTCCAATCAAACCCTACACAAAGTCATGCCACTAACCACTATGTCATAATATTGATTTATCAAGCAAACAACAGCCCGGAATCTTACTTCCAAAAGTTCAATGAAACTGACATTCTGTCTTCCTGATCCTCTTGCATAGTCCACATTGATGCTTATTTATCCAATTCACAGTAGCCCCTACTTAGTGGCCTGTGTGTAATGAGGGGGGTTGTTGTTAAACTATGCACTGGTTAGATCCAAATAAGAGAGGGGGATATTGGGTATCCTTGCTTATTTGCGGTGTGGGCAGCCCTCTCCCCCTTCCATCCCCCCAGTGGAGGCTGTTTTGGAGATGAGTGGTAGGCAAGGGGGCTTATATTATAGGATATTAAATGGTAATGATGGGCCTGGAAGCTCTGGGTCCGTGGGAAAGTGGTTGATGTGTCTCGCTGTGGCCCGGCGTCGGTTCTGAAACTCTGGAAGGCAGAACCGGGTCACCCTGCCGCAGAGGATCATTATGGGATGGGGGTGGGGGGCGCCGGAGATGCCAGACCCCACTGACCACCTCACCCCAACCCACCCTATAGTCCTGTTCCTTACCAAACCCAAGGTCTGCAAACCTAGGATGCCTACCCTCTGGAAAATGATTCTAGCCGCAGTCGCCAGACTCCACCAACCCCAGGCCTGACCTCGTCGCCATATCGACCCAGCATCAACAACATTGAGCAACCTTAAGGCACACAGAAAACCACCAGCGCCATGACAACTCGGGGTAAGGAGTAAAAGGGGTCACACTGCAGTGCTCATCCTACTGTAGGAGATGGTGATGAGTGGCAAACAAAGGTGGAGTGTGGATCACTGCATGGCACAAAAAAAGGAAGAGCAAGTAGGAAAAGGGCAAAGAAAGCTGAACAAGAGAGATGAAGGGTGGAGGACGAGCTCCTATTTCACTACATTCCTTTAATCCAACCAAGCAGTTAGCACATTACTAACAAAGCCCATACTGACAGCTCCCCACTGTCTGTATGTTTGTGTGTCCGAGACAGCATGAATGTGTGTGTGCTTGATCTTCTAAACAGAATGCTCATGTGAAGCTTCTCTGTGTTAGAGACACACAACTCTAACGAAGTCCATTATGTAAGCAAGAGCAAGTTTGTTTTTGAATGTGATGCAACAGTCCATTACATTGTGTGGGACTATATGAGGCGTGTTGGGTAGTGAGCTCATGTGTTTATAAGTTTCATAAACATAAATCACAGTCTCTTCCACAGAATATAATCACTTGGAGTTTGTTTCAGGGACTGGAATACATCATACTGATAAAAGTCTTGGAAGTCTTCTCTGTTCATGCATTTTTGCACATAATCTTAAAAGAATTTAAATGTCAAAATTTGTGAGTGTGGTCCATTCTGACGGTGAATATTTATATTGATGTTTGGGTATTTTTATTTCCTGTTACAATATCATTGTGGTCTGGAAACACAGAAAGGTCAGCAAAGTCTGAATGCTGACTTATTACCAGCCTGTGTTTAAACCACAGCGCTGGTTTAAACACAGGCTTATGCTTTCAGAGTTAATGAAATTGAAAAAATAAGAAAAAAACATTGAAATTCACCAAAAATAGTCAATGTTATAGGAGCTCCAAGAGATGTTAACAGATCTCAACCCCCAAATTCAGGAAGGCTAATCTGAGGCAGCCAAAAGAAACGCATACTTTACAGTGAAAGTGAAACTTTTTGTGGAGAGGGGAAACTAAATCAAACTTAATTTACATGGGCAAACTGTCAAATGCCACAGTGATGTTGTGCTAAAACAGCTTTGTAGAGAGAGGATAGCGGGATACTTAAAGTGGTTGATAGGAGGTTTGTTTCTTTGAATTTTTCAGCATGCAGGATTAATGTTGTAAAAAAATATTTTAAACGAAACCAATTACTTTTCTGGGTTTTTGTGCCTAAATCTAACCACACATTGTGGAAGACAGAAACAGAAAGTGCAATGCTGCTGGACAGTATTCACAATCACACAAACCACAGTGTTCATTGTGAAATAAAAAGGAGAAAGAGTGGTGTCATGAAGGGGGGGGGGGCACTGCACCTGCACCTGTCACAAATCTTATATCAGCAGTGTTCCTATGCCAAAAAGAGACGGAAGATTACACAAAAACTACATGACACTTGCTTGTCACTTTTATAAAATCTGTGTACTTGCAGTTTTTTAAAATGAAGTCTTATATATTTGCAGTGTCACTTTAAGCAGTATAAATATTAGGATCTGGCAGAATAAACATGGTTGTTTTGTTGAACAAAAGGGTGGTACTAAATGGATGAATACAGTTATTGCCTCTGCTGAAGATGGTTCTAGGCTGTATCATCTACTAATGATTGCTAGTAATTGTTTTGCTCTGTGGCACATTCTGCAGCATCACGGAACTCACCACTGATGCTGTCGTTACTCAGCCAATTCCCCAATGCTGGCTTGATATGTGTAAGGACACAGCCATGTGGGGCTGCTCTTTATCTGTTTGGCATGAGTGAATCGTGAGGAGGAACAACAGCGGATTAACAAAGTTGTCTTTTTCGCGCTGATAAGGTGCAACCCATGTGGGAAAGAGGCTTGAGATTCTTCCTAGACGTGGCTGGCTGACAGCACAGTGACTACTAATTCTACTCACCTGTGTGTCATCATCAGTTTTTCCCCTCTTTGCCAGTTTGTCAGTTTACTTTTGCCGTACACAGCAGGTCAAGATTTAGTCTCATGCCCAGTGAAGCTTCTGAGATTGTGTTGTTAGTTTGCTTTCTGAGTGTCTCAGGAAAACATCAGTGCTTACCTGTTTGTCTGCTTCACCGCTCAACTCGCCTGGATGTTTGAAGCCATTCATCTGTGTGTCCACAGCCACCACAGTCAGGAAAGCTAAGAAAATGGAAATTGTTTCAATTGCCTCTCATCAGTCTCCTTTTGACTCTTACAATTAGAAACAAGTAATCTTTACTATCTTAGTATCACTTACCTTGTGACTTCGTAACTTATGATTCTTACCTTCAGTCCATTTGATGTCCACACTTCTTACCTACCTATTGACAAGCAGTCCTCAGTATATTGTTTAATAAATCTCTTATACCCACCTGTCATTGTAAAAACGTGCTGAAAATGTTTCAAATGATCATACCAGTTAGAGCTGAGTTCCATTTATCCAGGATATCTAAATCCTTCAAGTTTTACCATCAATGAATTTTGTTACACCTTTAGCTGTTGTTCATAGGCATCTTAGACATTAAGTCAAAGAGAGTAATGTTATCGATGTATACGGTCAACTTGTCAGGACATGTTTGCATTGCTAAACAGAAGCCCCTTCCAGACATGTAATGTTTCCCATTATTTTGGAAGCATTTGAATGTGTCTGTCATGTCTGTATGACCCCCTCTGGTGCTTTCCCATCAGACTAGCTCAGACCTGTGCCGATTAAAACAAGTTCATTGATCAAGCCGACATGTTGTCACACGTTTCACATAGCAGTCGATAGTTTAATTAAATTTTCAACAGATTAAAAACCCATAATGTGTACTGATTACTGTACTTATTTCACTTACATGTAATATATCATAACATTTTTGTATTAGGAATGGTGGACAGCATTTATCCGTTTTGTTTAATTTTGAAAGGAAGGTAGATTGAAAACATATTGCTGAATATATTTGCAGTATATATACACCAATATTTCCTCAATGTAAGCATAATTTACAATAATGAATTATATTCTGTGAGATTAAAGGGGTTAGGACATTGTGGGTATGTGGTACATTCTTTAGAATCTGCAATGAGGGCTTCATCCACGGTTCCTCTGTGAGTGACCTACACTTCTATCTGGTGACAGGCAAACTCCCTGATAAGAACAGTACCAACAGACTTACAATTCATTATCACAGGTGCAAAGACATATTGCAGTAAAATGGTGACAATATAATAGAATCACTATACTGGGAATTTCAGACATAGAGGGAAGAAAGTATAGTTGAAGAAAAAAAGATTGGAGGCTTTTTCAAAAATGATTTTGAAATTCCTGAAAAGTGATCAGGTGAAATGAATGAGTGATTCTGATAGATAAAACAATCAATTGTGGGCAAATATATTTTCAGTTACTGTAGGTTATGACTTCATCTTATCTTTGACCCCTAAAAGTTCAATGCCAATGGTTCCAATGAAAATATGTCGCATGCAATTTGCACCAATGTACGTCTTTAGTTTTGATAAGTAGTGTTATTTACAAATGGCTCAAAAATAATTACATAATAATGTGTTGCCTAAGCTGAAAATCACTATTGAAATGTCGGTACTTTTAATATCCCATTTAGTCTGAACACAACATCCTCTGCAGCAGGCTTTGTTTGGCATCAGTTACCATAGTGTTTTAGCCAGATCATAAAAAGTCTGGCACTGTAAAATGTAGCATGTACTGTTCAAGAGGTCAATAAGAATATAAAAGTGTTCAATTTCTTGTTTTCTGCAAGATTAAAGCAAAGATATGACTACCTTTGTGGTACAAATTCTGTATCCTCTGTAAACTATTTACATTTACTATTTATGGGTTATCATTGACTTGAGGGCTCATTTCTATGAAGCCAATTTGTACATACACAGCTGCAAGTTTTTCATGTAAACGTTGGATTTTACCATGTGATGTTTTTATGATCACTGTAATGGTTCAAAAGAATGATTGATGGTGTTGTTTGTGTTTGCAGATTATGTTCTGATGAATGTTTCTTCTTCACAGGTCTTTATTGCAAAAGATTTCTAATTTCGGTGTGACTGCATGATTGATTACACATGGAAATTGGAAATGATCAAACTAGTGCAGTGTAACTTACTTACTTTCATTTCGTTATGATGGTATGGGTTTGTTGTTCGGATGCCTTGCTTCAGCTCAATGATTATTTCTGATGATAAAGTAAACCATTTCTGACCATGGCATACATTCTGGCTTTTTGGATCTTGTTTAGATAACTTGTTAGGTCCTAGCTTCCATGTTTCCATATACCAGCTTTTCCACAGAGAAATATCAGTGAGCCATCTTCGCCCTCAGACTTTGCTATGGACAAGCACATTTATACATACATACCACATACTGCTGATCTTGTCAAGTGTCTCTGGTTTACTGTCTGACAACTGTGTAAATCTGATCGAAGGAACAATAAGTCAAAGAAAAATCTACAAAAAAGCTTTGTATGCTAATAAAGGGCTCGCAGTCTCCGCTGTAATTCATCCCAAAGTGTTCTATTAAGTTGAGGTCAGGACTCTGTGCAGGCCAGTCAAGTTCTTCCACACCAAACTCGCTCATGTCTTCATGGACCTTGCTTTGTGCACTAGCGCGCAGTCATGTTGGAACAGGAAGGGGCCATCCCCAAGCTGTTTTCACAAAGCTGGGAGCATGAAATTGTCCAAAATCTTTTGGTATGTTGAAGCATTCAGAGTTCCTTTCACTGGAATTAAGGGGCCAATTCCAGCTCCTGAAAAAAAAAACCCACACCATAATCTCCCCTCCGCCAAACTTTACTCTTGGAACAATGGCTTGGATGCAGCTGCTCGGCCATGGAAACCCATTCCAGGTCTTCTCACACCCCTGCTTCCTGGTTGCTGCTCGGGCAGGAGGGGCCAGGAGAAATTATTCTGCTGGTTTGGGGTCTGTGGTGGCTGGGGGGCTGCTGGCCCCCCCTGGTGTGCCTGCTGCGCTACACCCCAGCGGAGTCGAGGGAGGGAGGACGTGTGGATGTATGGGACGTGAAAGTGTGTGTGGTGATGATTGGGCCTGGGTCTGGGACTTGCTGTCATCTGGCCTGCCTGTGCTTCTCCCGATGGGGGGAGGCGTTGCCTCTCCCCGCTGCTCGCGACTTCACCCACCTGTGGGCACGTCTTGACTCCCAGGGCACTTGGCCAGGGGCGCTGGGGCAGGCGCTGACCCACTGTGTGGCTGTCTGGGGCGCTTGGCCCTCCCGGGTATTGGGTGGGGGCTCTGCCGGGGGGGTTGGGGGCACACGGGCTCCTGGGGCCCGGGTCCAGTGCACGGCCCATGTCTGGGTGGCTGGGGCCTGGCGGGGTCGGTGGGCTGTTGCCCCTGGCTCTCGGAGGGCCTCTGCCCTATGCTTATGGGGGCTCTGTCCGGGGGCTTCCTCTGCAGTCTTCTGGGTGGATGCGTGGTTGTCCCTGTGGTGGGCTTCCTGGGTTCTGTGCTCCGTGGGGGCTGCTGGTGGCCTGGGTCTTGTGGCCCTCTCTGCCTGCTTCTGGTTGCTTGGGGGGGCTGTGGATTGTGGCCGTGTACACTTATACACTCATAACTAAGCACGGTTATCATGTAGGTCCTGTGCCATGGGTGTTGCGTGTTCTCACACACACACACACACACACACATTCATTAGTCCAGTAGCATGGTCGCTAAGCAGTTGATGTATTATCATGTCGTCTCAGGTCATCTATATCCACAGTTGTGTTGTATGCGATTGCTGCTACTTGTGCTTGTTTTTGTTTGTTTGTGTGTTTGTTTTTTCTCTGCTTGTCTGCTTTCAGGTGCTCCTGGTGGCGCTAAGGCTGGATTCGCAACAGAGACCATGGATTGTTGTCTGTTTTGTTTTTTACAGGTGTAGCAGCTGATTGTCTGGTTTTTGTTTCTATTTTTGTTCTGTTTCCTCTTCTTTCCTCTTCTTCTTTCCCGGTCCGGTTCAGCTTTGTTATATATTGTAAACAAAAATAAATAAATGGGCATCAAGGGGAGCTTTACATTTATAAAACTTCCCTTGGCAAAGCAAATCTGTTTGGCATAAAAGGTATTCAGACTACAATTCTGCTGCCATAATGCTGAAGAGGACAAGGGGGGGGGGGGGGGGGGGGGGGGGGGGGGGGGGGAACCCATTCCATGAATCTCTTTAAGCACTGTTCGTGAGTTAATCTGAAGGCAACATGAAGTTTGGAGGTCTGTAGCGATTGACTCAACAGAAAGTTGGCGACCTCTGCGCACTATGCGCCTCAGCATCTGCTGACCCCGCTCTGTCATTTTATGTGGCCGACCACTTCGTGGATGAATTGCTGTCGTTCCCAATCACTTCCACTTTGTTATAATACCACTGACAGTTGACTGGAATATTTAGTAATGAGGAAATTTCACAGGTTGCACAGGTGGTAATCCATCACGGAGCCGCACTGAGATCCTGGGAGCGACCCATTCTTTCACAAATGTTTGTAGAAGCAGTCTGCATGCCTCTGTGCTTGAATTTACACCTGTGGCCATGGACGTGACTGGAACACCTGAATTTGATTATTTGGATGGGTGAGTGAATACTTTTGGCAGTTTAGTGTACCTCGCTTGTTTTACCTCCCAATGTCACGCAAATAGAAAAAAACGCATGTCCAAGTGACTCTCTTCTGCACTTTCACAGGCATATCTGAATGAAGCCAAGATGATCATTACAGCAAACCAGTGTCTAAAAGACTAAATGGTGCTGCATTAAGATTGATTGATGAAACCATATCCGTTTGGCATCTGTTTGAAAAGGGCTTTAAAGACTAGAGGCAGGAGTGCATAACAAGCATGAATTTTCAATTTTACTACCTAAAGTATTTTATAGAAACTTTTAAGAAGATTTAAACTACTATTACAGGGGTGTAATGTAAAAGTTGATTAAAAACAGAAATTGTTCACAGTTAAGCAGTTTAAAGAGCCACACAAGGCCTACAACAAACTTATAAATCATTTTAGAAAGTTTAATAGAGCTATCACCAAATAATGGTAAATGCCAACAGCTACAAACTTAGTCAAAGTCACTTGAGGAAGATTAAAATCACTGTTAACTCACCACAGACACATTAAATATAATATATATATATATATATGTATATATATAGATATAGATAGATAGATAGATAGATAGATAGATAGATAGATAGATAGATAGATAGATAGATAGATAGATAGATAGATAGATAGATAGATAGATAGATAGATAGATAGATAGATAGATAGATAGATAGATAGATAAATAGATAGATAGATAGATAGATAGATAGATAGATAGATAGATAGATAGATAGATAGATAGATAGATAGATAGATAGATAGATACATCACTGCAGGAATATTATATCTGAGGCAGGGGATTTAAAACTGAAGATAAATTATAGGGTCACTGTAAACTCAGCACTGCATATGTCAGACACACTGTAGGCACACATCAAATCGTAATCTTACAGGAACGTTACAGTGACACTAAAGACTGGGGAGGACAATAAAGTAATATAGAAGTAGAAATATGCTGGGAATGTTGATTTCGAGGAGAATTAAAGAGCTTACTAAAGGTATCACTAGATCTCTTTAATCTTACTTTACAGACATACTCAAAAATTCCTGTGAGAACATTAGAACTTTTCCTAATAGGGATCATACCATGCAAGCATTCTCCCCTCCTTCTTGCTCTCCTCTTCCCTCTGCTGTTGTATCACCTCACCCTTGCAGCAGTATCTTCGACCCAAACCCAAGCGTCTAACGTGATCCCATATAATTAAGCTGGTTTAAGGCCAACTGATCCTCTCAGTGAGCCTTGTCTTCCATACATTCCAATTAAAAGCGATTACACACAGTGGTCTTTTACTGCAAATAGGACTCTGTCAACTCCTCATCACCCCATCCACCACAACAACACCCCCCATCTACCAACTCTACCCATTCCCAGGGTTTCAGCTGTCACCCAATGCCTTAACACATCAACCTCTAGACAGATTTTTCCAGCATTTGTTTTTGTTTTTTCCCCTCGTCAGCATGTTAATTGTATGTTTCATGTTGTGTGCCTGTGCTAAGCTAGCCCAGATATATTCTTCTTTCTCAGTTATTTCTTTCAAAATCTCCTCTGTGTTTGGTTTTACGATTGCTAACTTGCATGAATACTAGATATTCACTCCTAGAGGGAGGCAGAGACAAAAGCTTGAGCCAGTCAAATCCTTAAATCTTGTCAACTTTCACTCAAGCCACCACCACCCATCCACCACCCACGGCCCACTACCCTCCCCTTTCGTATTCTTTTTGGAAATGCATGCAGGGCGCTGAAAAGAAACCCCGCATTTCCACATGAAGTGAGCAGCCAGCAGCAATCTTCTCTACCCTGGCAAAGTTTACTTTTCTTCTAGTTGTGAGAAAGCTTGGTGAGACTGTGTTTATGAATATTCATGCTGGAGAGTCCCTTGTCAATCAGTCAAAGAGGCACTATGGGGGGAATTTATCCCTACAGTGGTTAATTTTAGCAGGGGAAGGAATGTGTGCTCATTCAGGTTAAGGCCAATCTGTTATAACAAATCCTATATCCATTATTATTAATCAGTGGAGGTTGTCACGCTACAGTTCCATGTTCTCAGTCGTTTGTATTTAATTTGTGACCATATTCATTCCTCTGCAAAAAGTTGGTCAGTTGTTAAAAAGTTCATGATAGGTGATTGACATGATTGCATTCAATGAACTAATAAAGATGCTATATGGAAGTGTTATGAATTAATAATTGCAATCCTTTGTGGATGTTCATGATAAATCATGATATCTCCGTACTCATACTGTCTAAGAAGTTTGAAAGCAGGGAAATTCCCATTTATGAGGTTTGTGTCACAGTTAAACCTGTGTTAGAAAATTGAAGTTTAACTACATTTGCCACTGGAAGTCATGCCAATTGTGCAATGTTTTCAGCATCAAGCTAAGCAGCAGGTCAGCTCAACCACAACCTGCATTGATACATTTATTTGAAATGATGTTTTATCACCTGACCACACACATCATCAAGCCAGAGTTTCATAGTACAGAGAATAGAGTGTACGACTCAGCAGCCAACCTGGAAGGAATCATCTGGCACTGAGTTCTGGTCAGGAATCTGCTGTTCTGCTCTGTGACTACCTCCAGTGCCCCTTTAAAAGCTAAACCAATGCTCCCGACATTCTGTCTCTGTACATTTTACACAGAACACCAAGCCACAATAAAAACAGCAATCCCGAACTGATCATGCTGTGCGAAGGGGCTAAGTGAGAAACCTGGCATAATATTTCACATTTTAGCTCCAGTTTTCATTTGTTTAAAAAGTGTCTCGAGTACTTTTCATGGATACAACTCCTGGCTACACAAAGAGTATCTGATGTGGGCACTATTACTCCTGACTCACATCTCCCATCTGTTTAGGACCTTTCTTTCGTCCCTTGCATCAGTCTCTAAAAGTTACAGCAAGTGGTCCTTGTGTGGGTGTTCCAACCAGGTGTAAAAACCTCTAATTACAGGCAGGATTTGACAGCAAGTCTAAAGAACCACTTCTTAAAGACTGCGGGTTGGTTTTTGGTCTCTCAGAACTGGTCATATCAAATGTGTTTATAAACTTGTCTGCAAAATGGAGACAACGGTGCACATTTAAAGGACAATGTTAGTTTTGCACTATGTTGAGAAACAAATGGGAAAAAAAGGGAGTTGGGGAGAAAAGTACTGGGAATTGGATGAGGATAGCTGTCTTTTGAATTTCCAACATCAGAATGGTGTCTGACTGTTCCATTTAAGTGGATTCACAGACCTAAAATAGGCCTTCACTGTGGTGTTCAGGTGAGATAACACAGAAAAGTTCCTAACACGATTATCAGATCTGAAAGCAGTTCAGTGAGGCTTTTATAACTATGATTTTATTTTATGTTGTTATCTCTTGTTATCTTGCTTTTTCTTATTTTTTTCTGTTTTTTTTTTGGACCTGGCATCATTTTAAGTCACTTGGATACCTCTAGATTAGCTTTGCACCCATCATCATCATCACCAACTTTTAATAGTTTGCTATAATTTCAGAACAAGGGAGAGTCTCCTCCTGGTTGAATTGCGTTTCTGGAAACAAAGGCTACTCAGCAAGCCCAGCCAACAAATGTACTATAACAAAGGACTGATAGCCCCCAAGCTGACGTTTGACTCTGTACCCATGTTTGCACTAAAATGCGTTCATACACTTATTGCCAACACAACACAGACGTTTTAAACAGTTTTAGTGTTTCAAATTCATGGCCATTTAGTATTGGAACAGCCTGAACTTTCAGCTTCAGTCTCCTTGCAAAGCCAGCATCATACTCATAAAACAGTTGTCCTTTAAGTGCAACGGAATGAATCTAAACATTTTGGCAGCTGCACAAACTGCATCCACTGATTGCTGGGTCTTTAGGGAAGCTAAAAAGGGTCAACTCTCCAAAACAAAAACAAACTTGCACTAAGAAGTTTTGGTGGTTCATTTCTTCCCTGCAGTGTTAAAATTTTAGTTTATAGAATGGTCATGGTGGATAACGTGCATGCTTCCGCCTCACATTCATGCACTGCCTGATAAATCTGACCGTACAAGGAAATCTGGGAACTATGAGGTGATACTTACCATATTGCTGAAAAAAAGTCACGAGTTTTGCATGAAAATACTAAAACACGCATATACCTCTTATTTAAGGTGATAATACCTTACATTACATGCATTAACAATGGTAAAACATGTCATCGGGTCTTTGAAGAAGACATTTTAAGCTCTTTTTCACAAACAGACACATTTTCAAAGACATGCTTCGTTTAAAGGACCACAGAAATATAATACAACAGCTTTTTTTTTTCCAACATGAATTTAGACTTCTTTTCACACTGACCAGCACACACATTAACCCAATCTCCGACTAAAACACACAAAACTAACAGATAAATACAGTATTTGACTGGCAATTTAATTCTCAAATACTTCCTTTCCTTTTACTGAAGTCTGGCCATAGATGACACAATCTTGTGGCAAGCCATCCTTTGAACTAACCATTACAGATAAGTTGCCTTAAATGCCAGCAATCTAGTTAATACACCACCAGTCCAAAGTTAAAGATGGCAAATTTAGTTTAGTGATGGCAGAGTCCCTGGTTGTGCATTAAATGACAAAAGGGAAGTCAGAATTTCCCTTTTCTGACTGGAAAAACATACAAGAATGCTTACAAGAAGTTAGTTGTCCTTATTGGAATTTAAAACAATTAAATTAAACAATGACCTGATAGAGCATTATTATCGAATTTATTTATTTGCGTGAACTGACTGTCTTCTCACTTCTATGTTACAGCATACGGAGCCATACTTGAACTTGAAGTTGGGTGGAGATGAAGATGCAATTTCTGGATAATTCTACTCTAAACTGAGACTATAACAGAAATTTATTGCAAATTGGAGATATCTTCAAACCTTGGGGAACTCAAACAAAGTGCCAGGAATGTGTTTATTTGGTAATGGTAAATGGACTTGTACTTGTATAGCGCTTTTCTAGTCTAGCTGACCACTCAAAGCGCTTCACTACATGCTGCATTCACCCCACTCACACACATACATTGGCACAATTCATTCATACAGCACGTGCTTTCTAAGCATTCACACCCCCAATGATACACACGCTTCGACATGTATCCTGGGGAAGCCAGAGTCGACCACCGACCTTCCGATTGGTGGGCGACTGCTCTTCCTCCTGAGCTACAGCCGCCAGGTGTTTCTCTGGTTGTTTCGCTGGTTGTAACTTCTGACACACAGAAAATAGTCATTTTTTACAAAGAATTGTACTCTATATGGGTTTAATTTATTTATTTTTTCAGAACTCCCAGCATCACCTCTACATTCTTGCTCATAGTGCACAATATGTCACAGAAATATTACTGAAAACCAAAAGCAGATTTGTGTGAAATGTGTGCAAACAAGAGACAAAGAGGAGGAAATTTGTGTGGGACAAAGGGCAAGGAAAATAGAGAACCACCAACGAGCACAACACAGTTGGTGAAGATGAGAAAGAGAATGAAGAACAGAGAGAGAAAGTCAGAAAAAAAGCACTGTTGGGCACCAGTCACAGAGGCATAAATCCAGGCACTCACAATTGAATTCAAATGCAAATCTCATGCTGAGCAGCTAGTGGAAAGGCCAACTTCAATTTAGCCAAGTCTCAAGTGTATGCTACCCCCAACTGACAGGAGCACCGCATTCTCCACACTGTGTCTGAATGAGAGGGTGTTGGTGCACATGCACATGCCTATGTATAAATATGCATATAAATCTTCTATTTCTATGAGATTAAGACAACAGCATCTCATTATTGTATAAACGTCCTGAGGCATATTTTGAAGGAGTCAGAAATTAACCTAAACTGATTAGGAGTCAAAAGCAGTCACCAGGGCAGGTGGAAGCAGTTGCTGGGGCAGTAGTTGTTTACGAGGGGGTGGGGGGGGGGGGGTGGGGGCTCTTGGTAGCCCTGGTAGTTACCAGGAGGCAGTATGTTTGTTGCTTGGGAGTTCTGTAGCAATCGGGCCAGTGTTAAAGTCATTAGGAGGCTTTACCATATGAAAGGATGGATGGGTGTGGCAAAGCTGAAGATGAGTCCTGCAAGGATAGCCCCACTCTCAAACAGCAGGAGCCTTTCAAAAGAGCCATTTCAGTGGGTCATAACACACACACATACTCACACAACCTCCACGCTGGGATGCGCTCCCCATTCAGAGCCAGCGACCATGGCCACAGAAAAAGGGGGAATTCCCTCTTTAAGTAAAGGAATGACAAGGCAAACAGAGGAGAGAGAGAAATCTCAAAGGAAGATTAAAGAAAGAGAAGGCCTAAAGCATAGCAACGGTCCACTAGCTTGCATGGAGTTCTGTTTTCCAATGAGACAGCATCAAGGCCGCAGCTAGCAGGGAGCCCAGTCCAACTCCTGGGTAGAGGCTCATTACTGGGGGCAACAGCTCACTGGCACTCTCCAAACTGTCCAGGGGAAATCTTTATTTCCCTCCTAGTTACGAGCAGAGGTACTATTTACTATGCAGTAATGAAAAAAGCACATGGCAACCTAAAAATAGTCTGGGCTAATACGACCCAAACAACCAGGAAAGGAAATCTGGGTGTGAATAACTGTGAGTAGCAGCTATGTGTGTATGTATGCATGGACACAGCCGCAGGTATGGGCAGCAGTGGGGAGAGGCAGCGTTAAAGGCCAGACTCTGTTTCCTGTCCTTAACTGGCTAATGGTGGGGATTTACTGCCCTTTTATAATGATTGCAGCAATTAACTGTAAAGCAGCACAAGACCAGTCCTCGTAACAGCCTATTTGTGTGTTGTTTTCTCAGTCTCAGTTTCACTTTTAAAATCCCTGCCAAAGAATGGCTGCAGTTTAAAACTTTGCTAGAAAACAGAATAATTTAGTGCAGTATAAGAGTCATACTTGAAGTTAAAAGAAAAAACACTGACCAACCCCCTTGTTTTTTTTTTTTTGTTTGTTTTATTTCTTATTTCCTTACTTGATTCAGTCGCTCTTGCTCTCTGTCTACTTTTAAGCCAACTGTTACTGTCAGTTTTTCATTTCTCTTTAAACAAAGTTGATCAGTGTCCAAGCCTCATGTCGATCCAAACATCTGTGCTGAACTAATCTCAAGGAGGGAGCTGCATTGTTGGTGTAGTTATACAACCACTCACCACATTTTGTCATGTCAGGTCAAAATACATCAATTATCTGTCCACATGTCATGATAAAGGTTTTTAAAATAAGCACGATAGCATCTTGAATTCCTTCTCATTTGGGGGTTTCCTTTTGTTCTCAGTGGAGACTGGGTTCCTATTGTTGAAGTAGACACGGGGGAGGCTGACCGCTTGTGATCCAGGGAGGGAAGAAAACAACATTCGGGGAAGCTTTGTTCAACTTTTACTGCGAAACCATTGAATGAACAGTTGTACAGTTTGATCCAACTTGTCTGCTAATTTCCTGGTTATGAGTCAGCAGTGTGGATATGTGTGTGAGTCAGTGTAATGGCTGGTGTGTGTGGGCGTCTGTGAATGGGACTAGTACATGTGGGTGTGAGCCCTGTGGTCGGGAGTATGACTAAAGGGGCAACTTTTGAGTCTGTGCATGCATGTGTGTTTGTGTGTGTGTGAAGGGGGGGGGGCAAGAGGGGTGTGTTTGATATGGTAACATGTGATTGGCCAGCTTATGCAGAGCCAGGGACTGTGCAGACACTGACTACAACTGAATAAGATTATTCCCTCGGCCAAGCATCAACTTTTCAGCTTTTACAGTAAATGTTGGAATTTGTGTTGATGTTTTTTTAAGCAAAATTTTGTAGAAACACGAAAAATGATGGTCTTAGATGTTCAGTACTGCTGTGTAGAGCCAATCAGCTTTGCTTCACTTTTATGCTTCACTTAAATACAGGAAGCCGAGGAAAAACTACTTGATAGAAAGCAGTGAGATATCAGTAAAAACAAAACTTTATGTGCATTCAATTCAGAGAGTATGAACATGTTGATCAAGAAGCTGTAGATTTGTTTATAGGCAGACTTTGTCTTATTTGAATGGGCCAGGGTAGCCCCTTTATACTCAGCTGCATATGCTAAGCTAAACTAATCTTTTCCTGATAGTGGCTTCCTTTTATTTGTACAGACATGTAACCCACATGAGCATGGTATTAGTTTTCTCAACTAACTCTCAAACATATGACCACACTCCAAAGATTTTTTATAAATATGCATTAATAGTTTTTGGATCACTTTTGGAAACAGTTGTTTATTAGCATAAATTCCATTCCCTTGCAAGACTATATGATATTTGGATGATGAAGAACTTGAAAAGGACATTGAACTGAGATCATTTTGTAGAATTTTTCATTTAAAATATATTGCATTTAATCAAGGCTTTTCTGTGACAGGACACATTTGAAGGACCAACAACAGCACCAACACAAACAGGGGCAGCCCAGACCCCAGACAGTTCCACATGTCTACATTTGTCTCCTAGTGGCAGCAGGTAAATGGCAGTGGCAGTAAAAGTATTTTTATATAGTCCCACTAAATGGGATTTTTGTTTTCAAGACTTCATCCTAATGTAAAATACACTAGGACCAGTTTTGCTATGTTAATTTAGATGAGTAGATGTTACCTTAGAGTCCAGTGCCTGGTTCTTGTTAATACATGCAAAATTAAGGTTTAATATAGCTACTGACATTGATTTTTATTTTCTCACAGTTGTTGTACTGAACTTCAACAGATGTTGACCAATGTGGCACCGGATTTTGCATATCTCCCAGTGGAGCCACAAAAAAGCTTCTACAACTTTGATGCACAAAGGAATGTAGAGTTTTGTTTATGTATTTATTTCTGCTTCCATCCACCAATTCAATAAAAAGGTTAATCAAGTCAAATGGCTGGTGGCACCAGTTTCCCCATTCTCTTAAGCCAATGTAGAAGTGATACACAATGACATAATTTTTTTTTCTTCTGTCTCTATTTCTCCAGTGAAGTGGATGTAGAATTATCATGCTCAATATACATGACCTTGAGCTTTCCAGAAATTTTTATTTTTATGTACTAATCTAGAAAAATTCCAAAATATACTGAATGGCTACAAGCCTTATATTTTAGAATGTACCAACGTACGCATGAACAAAGAAATTGCATGCATGCAAGCTATAAACCAACGATCCCACGAAAACTTCCTGAGGAAGAATGAGTCAGTTTTGGTGAGACTTTTGAATGGGTGTAATTGTCTTATGTCCTTGTTTTGAACCCTAATAGGAATATGTTGAGCAAGAGTTGTAAAAACAAAAGCATGTGCTTTGAAATATGTTCTGCAGTCCCAAAAGAAAATATATTCTGTTAAATGCTCAGATGTAACGGATACAAGAGAACGCTTATACCCAGTTAATGCTTGTTTTATAGCCACAGCATATTGTATTCACTGAGTCATGGAACAAACTGCATTCTGGCCCAAGATGTGAAGCTTGACTGGTTCTGTTCTGAGGGGGAAAGTCCAACAACAAGGTGCTGGCATGAAACAGCAGCAGACTGGTGATGCTGCCAGTTGCTAAGTAGTGCCTGTGTAGTGGGTCCTCCACTCCTCAGTGACCAGTAAACACAAACATACACACACCCTCACACACTCACACACACACACACAGCAGCAGTAGACAGCAGCAGCCAGAATGATTAGTCACGGGGTCCCATTGCCTCCCTGAATTTATCAATTAACACTGAGAACGTGGGAAAGGGACGCAGAAAAAATCCAGGGGGATTAAAAGACAGACTGACAGCAGCACATGTTCCCCGACTTCTTCCCCTTCTCTGTCTCTTTCCTGTGTCTCCTTCTTCTTCATCTGTCCTTTTCTCATCTGTCCATCAGTGCAAATCCTTCAACAACATAACTGTTTTGTTGTTTCATGGCTGTTGCCTTTCATCGATTTTGTCCAGTAAACATAAAGTTGAATCTGCTAATGGGAAATAATGTTGATTTTTGAGAGAGTTAACACCAGCGACCCTGTAAAGATTACTAGAAAGTGTTACGAGTCTTCAAGTCATTGCAAAATACCGTATAATGTGAATGATGGCTTGATCCACATAAATACAGGCAAAGTCTTGCAGCACATGGACAATGTTTCTGTTTATATGCTTTCAACTGTTGGAGCAGGGTTTGGCACTGTTGAGTTTGGCTGTGTTCCCCAATGTGTTTCAAAAATAAAATCATGTTCTAAAATGGGGATAAATGTGTGTTGATGTACTTTTCTAAACGCTACAAATTAGGTTAAAACAGAACCAAAGTGAGGATATATTCAGAGGCTTGTTGGAGTGCCTAACCCTTGGGTCATTTTGGAAACTATAGTAATGTGCAAAAGTCTTGAGCCACCCCTCATTTTCCTTTTATATGGTCAGGAAACAGGTGCAGAGATTTTTTTTAAACACATGAAAATGTGAATAGAAATACAGTATAGCAGTTGTACCTTTTTAACTAGCTTGAAAGTCAACATTTGGTATGACCACCTTTACTCTTCAGCACAGTATGACCCCCCTTTGAGAGGCTTTCTTGAAATTTCTTTGAGTGCTCTTCTGGAATAGTTCTCCAGGCTTCTTGAAGGACATTCTAAAGCAAAACTCCAAAACCCCCTGTGACCATGAACCCCTCCAAACAGTTCCACCATGGGAAACCACTTCTCCCATTAAAGAACAAAATAACATCTCTATGTTTACGTTTTCAATATCCCACTTTGAACTCTACTGAGCTAAGTCTGTGGGAGAGGAATGTGAAGGGCAATATAAGCTTTACTGTTGTTACCAATCAGCCATTTTGGATCCATAAGGCCCCACACAGAGCCAGCTGTTTCTTCAAGCCCAACTAAGCTCTTGGTATTGGAGCTAATTTGACCCATGGAGGGAAAATTGGGACCAAGCAGGGGAGTCGAGCTTAGATCACTGGAGCGAACCAGTGGCCAATATTGAGCGGAGCCATAAGGGCAGTATCATTCTCTAAGCCTAAATTCTCTTTCTCCTTCCCTTTTTAAATTATTTGTCATGCCATCCATCCCTTTTCCTTTCTCCCTTTCTTTGATTTCAGTCCTTCCCCTTTTGTTTATCTTCTTTCCCTAGTTTTGGTCGCTTGTAATTCTTCTCTTCCACATTCTCGAACCAACTGGAATTACTGAAAGTTTATCTTATTGTGTCATGCATCGCTCAATTTCTGCTATTTTCTGTAATATTCCATGACCCTCTTCACTTTTATATTATCCTCTCATTCTCTCGTCCTCATGAGGAGTCACTTCAGCAGTGTAGCAGCCAGTAACCACGTGTTGGTCCGGGGGATGACGGCGGCTCAGAGGCCGGTTGTCCTGGTTGCTGGTGTCAGGGAGATGGTGGGTCATGCATACTGATGCTGTTTGAACTTCTCCTAAAGTGATTATTTATGCACAACCAGACTCGCTTGGCCGAGCCAGGATTAACTTCATGAAAATGAAAAAGGGCATACAGGCAGGCACGCACAAATACACATAGGCACACAAATGAATATGCACACAGTGGCATGCTTTCATGGCCCAGTGCCTGGCTTTCCCCCGCTATCCCAGCCTCAGTGGTTTGAGGACAGGGCGCTGCTGAGCCCCCACAGAGTCTTCACACTAAAGTCTCCATGGAGATACTAAAGAGATTAACACACTATGTTCTGGTGTGTACATGTGAGAGTGTGTAAATGTGTCACCCATGATGAGGGCAGTCACAACTCCGCACAATTACAACTTAAACTTTAACCAAATAATTTTTTCTGCTATCAATCAACTGATTGCAATGAGAAAAAAATGAAGAAAGGGACGGACAGAAAGAATGTCTTTGTCTTCCACACACGTCTTTGTCCTAAAACAATGGCTCACAAACTGACTCACTCACAACATGCGTGACTGACAGGCACGTAATGTCCTATTTATCCATCTGTCCCTGGATTGATTCGGGTGTTTATGATTGCCTCTATGTCTCAGTTGATGGAGCACTTTAAGGCAATTTGTGGTTGAAGTCGTACCCACAGCCATCAGTGCTGAAGACGTCTGTTCACATGTTGCTGTGGTTAGAAAGTTTTCTACCACCGTAAGGCATACAGAAATCAACTGATGAATGACTGCTGTATACTGTTCATATAAAAAAACGTAACCAGATTATTAGTCAATGTCCTGGTCAATGTCAAGGTGGAAGATGTTTCAGGAATACGTTGTACCAGGGCCGTGCTAAAATTAAGAGTTGTACCTGTATCCAACAGAAAAAGCAAAGAATCACAAAAGCATCTTTCAGACATGGGATAGGCTAGATTAACGGTTTAATCAATCTCCTCTGTCATTCAAATAAAAGTCATATCTGGGGGATATTGGTCATTCAGATGAGATTGGACAGTTTTAAGTGAATTCTAATACAAGAGGAAAAATTATTTTCTGCCATTCGGAAGGTCCATGGCTCAAATCTTGGCTTCCTGGACCACAACTTTTCCTTGAGTAAGACACTGAACCCCACATTGCCGTCAGTGCGTCCATCATCTATCAGTGTATGTGAATATGTGTAAAGTATAGACTAAAAAGTTTGATATGTGTATGTGTGTGAAAAGGGGATTGTGGCTTGTAATTTAAAAGTGCTTTGAGTGGTCACCTATGATAGAAAAGTGCTTCATAGATTCCATTTACCGTTTATTACATCATATCATGTTACCATGACGCTTAAGTGCAGTACACACTGTGTGATTCTCGGCTGTCCCAGATGAAAATATTTTAAAAAGTTAGCATGTCTGCTAAAGTCATTACGCTCATATTCTGGGAACCTTTAGCTTCAATTTGGGCAGAAACCGAAATAATGATGTTAGCCAAAATAACCTTTACTTCACATGGTGGCTGGGCTCACCCTTGGATCCTTTTTATCGTTGAAAAGAAATAAATCTGTATAATTACTCAAACTTGGTTACAGCTCCACTTGTTTAAGGCTCCAGAGAAAAAAATGACATCTCACTTTATCCCAATCAAGGCAGTAGATACCAGATGCTGTTTTCCAAGAGAAAGTTATGCATTTACTACAATTGTTAAGGTTCTGACATTCACACCTGAAGGAAAATGCACTGACCAATCAAATCCGTACAAGTACCACTTTCTGTGACAGCAGATAAAATACTTCTTTCTCTTGTAACTTAGGTAACAGATTCACCAACCAGCCCATTGTTTTATCACAAGGTTTTTGGTCTAATTTCTCACCCAGAGATCTGAAGGTTTCAGCTTCCTCACATCTGAAGAAACCAGTAGAGGCTCAGGAATCTGAGGATGCCTCCCTGTAGGGGTTTCTGAGCAAATTCAACTGGCTTAGACGATACATATATCAACTTCCTTAGTCGTGTGTTACCAACACTGATAAATATGTGTTGAGACCAGTAATTTGACCAATGGGTGACTTACTGCGATATATCTTTTAGATATGTTTTCTCCATCTTTTTCTGCTCCTGATTTATATTACATTATGCAATATGTCTTTGTTTGTGACTTTCAACCGACTAGCAAGAGCGTCCTGAGGGACAATGCAGGCAGCAAAGCAAAAAGTGATAAAACAAAAACCTTTAAAATGCTCCCCCATCACACACAGCTCGCCCTCCTTGTCCCCCCCTTTCCACTGTCTCTCCCATTGGGTACTGCCTGTCCTCTGCAAACACAACATCCTGAAAGTCTAACCCCTTACCCTCAGTTTCTCTGGAGGGTGCAATGGCAACAATCTCATCCTCTTTCAAGTGTCAGACAACGGACTGAGACTGTATATACAGGCACACGCAGAAAAACAAGTACACACACACACACAGTCAGCCTTGGGTAAAACAAGCGGTGAAGCACATGAGGTACGAGGGAGCCGAGTTATTATGGTAACCCCAGAGAGGCCTTCCTCCTGCACTCCCTTCCCATGGCACTTCAGGATGCTTTGAAATGAGAGAGGGAGAGTTGGGAGAGTGAATGTTGTAAAAAAAACAATGCATAAAGAAGATGAGCAAGATGTGGGGCAGGAATGGGGTATCACAAAGAGCATATAGTATCTCATGTTGAAAAGAGGCTCCCACCTCCCCATGGAGAATATTTTAAAAAACGCATAAAATGAGAAGGGAGGGAAAGAGAAACTACTTCCTCTGCTGGTGAGAGAGACATAAAAGGATCAAGAGAGAAAGGGAGTTGGAAATGAAAGGACACTCAACTTAAGTGTGTAACAGAAGCTGCAAAACTCTAGTTTGATTTCATCTAAAAAAGCTGGAATGCTGCGTAAAAATGGAAGTGAAAACAAAGAGCAATGATTTGCAAACCATTGAAATTCCCAGTCGTCCAGAAACATCATACGTACTGTTTTTTCTCTGAAAATAAATGTCCGTTTTGAGTTTTCTTCCTGCAATGTGTTTTTAAAAAAAAAAAAAACTTGAACAGGGGCAAAAAGAATTGTGAAACTTAGAAAAAAAATCTGGTGGGAAAAGTCACATCTAATTAGGTAAAGCTGTAACAGGTCAGTCTCAACATGATCAGGTAGAAAAAGGACATTGAGAAAATAATGAAGTGAATCCCCCAGTCAGTCAAAAGATGTGTGGGCAAACTACAATTCAAAATTGTTTGATGTAATTCTTGATGTAAACAACCTGTGATGAACTGGCGACCTGTCCAGGGTGTACCCCGCCTCTGGCCAGATGAGCGCCGGGATAGGCTCCAGCCAGCCCACCCCTCTGAGCAAGCGCGATTTAATCTACAACGACAACTTTCCCTTTTTCAAGTCTTGGCAGCATTTGAAAAATACTTCAAGAAGTAATGATAAGTTGTAGCTCATGGGCTCAAATTAGTCTTTTGTGCTTTCATGAACTTTTGTTTTTTGTGAAAACTCACATCTCAAAGATCACATACCATGTGTGAGGTTAGATAGATTCTGACCCTGTATATATCTCAAACTGATTGCTAGGCAGCAACTCAGTGAACAATCAAACCGTCAAACCAGGATCGTTGACTTTATTGCTTTCAACTTAGATGCAGGTCCTGAAAGTTAAGAAAAGTAACCAAACGCTTCTTACATACTCAGGACATTAATGTTCGTTTCTACAGTACCACCCTTTTTGCAATATCTAATTCACATATGCTAACTTTTTGTGGCATTACTGAAAAGTGGGATGACGAGGGTGTGCAAGCTCCACCAACGAGGACAGACAGGGATCATTGATAAGAAGTAGGAGGGACACCAAAAATAAAAGAAAATTGTTACTGCAAAGACATCATTAGAGTCTATGCTAATTTAAAAAGTCTTTAGCATTGCAAAAGAGGGAAGATGACAGAAGGTTAGTGGGTTTGTTTTTTTGTCAGTGTGTTCATAAAGAAGGACAGGAAGGAAGCATCTTATGAAGTAAACTCCACTCACTGTGCCAGAGCTATTACAGCTGCATTGTTCTCATCAGCCTCTGCTGCTGGCTATCGTCTCTATTATGTCACCGCTATTGTCTCAGAGCCCTTAGGTGATGAGCCCAACGACCTGACGACAACTACAGACTCACATAACCTCACACATGCACACACGTGTAGACACAGGGTATCATAGTGACAAAAAAGAGGACTCACTGAAAATAGAATAGTACTGGCCATAATATGTGTGTTTGTGTGTGTGGTTACCACCGTTGGTTGAGCAACAGTATAAAGGCCAAAACAGGACAGAGGGCCACTGTCAAGTCATTCTGCTACTGGTGTATATCTTTCCTCCCTGTATTTGTTTCCATCACCTTCTTTCAGTCAATGAACCAAGTGGCTAAACACCTTAAACCTCCTTCTATTTACAAAAAACCCCTTCATTTTAGACCAGAGGAACTTTTCTTCATGCCAGTTTTTTTTATCTTTCTAATCAAGTTGATATTTTTTCACCATTGACAGGTTGGAAGACTGAAATAATACAGTCGCTACAGGTCAAGATTAAAGTACACCAGACAGGTACAAGTGCTAAATGCAGTAGAAGCACTTTAGAAGTGAAAAAGACCTGAAAAAATCCTCCAGCGTTCTATGTAAGGAAATTTATTTCCATTTTGGATGAATGAAAAATTCACTTCAGCAGGTGGAAAGGGTCATTTTACCAGTTAACCTGTCCAGTTTTATTGAATATTAGCATAGATTTACCATGAGAGGCAAACACTAGTAATACAAGGGAAGATGTAAGTTAAAAGGAAGAGTTATGACAGGTTGGCCGCCACGTGATCTATGTGTAAAAAGCATTGAGATATATGAACCATTATGTATACCCTCCTTAAATTATACAGCCTCCCAACATTTCCATACCTATGTTGGTTTAATACAAATATTAAATCCTTATGTCAATTTGTTCACGTATAATGATCAATTTGACTGTCAAGCTTGTTCAATACTTTGTTTATCCAACTTCAAGGCATACAATGCAAATCTCTTTCCAAAATTCACCACAAAAGCTAGAATCAGCCATCAATACGGAGGATTTCAGCTTTGAACTGGCAGAGCACAACCTACGGTTTCAAAGGGTGAAGTCAGATAGTCTGTATGTTCTGTGTAGAAGATTGCAGGAACCAATCCTGACTACTTGTGGAGTGAGGATTTACATGTAATTTCCATGCAGTGTAAAATGAGGGAAGAGTTTGTTGACTTCACATTGACTTTATTTGACTAATCTACCCTCTGTCTTAGATCTCAATTCAAAAGACTCACTCCTAAAATAATCTTTTGCTCCTTGAAAAAAGCCGGGGGCTTTTGGTTGAAATGTGCTTCATTTGAACCAATAAAGACCTAAAGAAACATAAAGTTATCTGTGCTCCCATGTTTAAAGGGCCCCTCAAGTCTTAATTTGATAAGATGAGTCTGACAAACAAAATGTGAATAACTTGAAAAGGTCTGAAAACTCTTTGTCAGGGCTGTGCCTCCCCTTTAGCTCCCGTCTTGTCTGAAGTAAAAAACGCAAGTGTACAGGATTAGATGCTGTATAATACTGCAGAACTCCAACAACTTTCTTTTTCAAAGCCACAGTGCAAGACTTAATAAAGAGAAGATTATAGTTGGGGTTGAAAACATCAGAAAGCAGTCATACAGTGCATTCAGTGCAGTCTAGGTGTACCAAAAACCAAACTGGCCATGTGCCTTTTAAGCAGGCAAACAGCATGCCATTAGTTTCTGTGGCCTAAATCAAAACCACTGCTTGTTACAATACCCCACTGTTTTAGTGCTCTCTCACATGTCTTTCCTTTACATGCTCAGTAAGTGGCTGACAGTTTTTCTTTAAAATCTTCCTTTGTCTTTTCTTTTTAAGGAAAAGGCAGGGCAGAAAAACACAAAGACCCAGAACTTTAAAAAAAACGTTTCTCTTCTTCTTATCTGTCTCTTCCTGACAACATACAACAGAGTGGACTGGACAGGAGCAAAGGGAGGTGGGTCGTCACGTTTTCCGCTCAGCCATAAATAAGTCCGTCTCTGCTCATATTTTATGGAATCCAGAGTCTCTTTATCCCTTCCATGTGTTCCCTATGAGCCAGGGCCCTGACCTCTGGCCTCTGGGCTCTTGACTCGGTTATCTCAGGCCCAAGGGAGACAGTGTTTGTGTGTGTGCTGGCAGTTTGCATTGAATCGTGGTTGATTATCTCATGACCCTGTTTCCCCCTCCTCCCTACATTACCTTGCCCCCATCTTCATTTCACAGGCTATAAAGCACACACATACTAAGACACACAAACACCATGTGGAGTGTTCAGCTGACACGTCACAGATCACCTCCAGGACCGTCTGACCTCGGCCATTTCATGCACATTTTTTTCTTATCTTTTTAATGAAACAAACACACATGGACTACTCTCGCAATACTGTTTTACGTGTGTTTACTGTCTGAACAGACACGCCATCTTCTGAATAGTCTTCTATTGATGAAGTCAGTGTGCTTATGTTTTTTCAGTTGGAGTGATGTTTGACGCCTGTGCTTGACAGGCTTGATTGACACTTCAGACTTCTTTACAGTTGATCTAAGGACATGATAAGCAGTGATTTTTCTCCAGGCACACAGTACTCCTGCATTACAATAACAAGACAATCACAAATTGTTACTCAACAATATTTTAACAAGTCTTATATTATTATACTGTCTCTGTTAGCACAGTGAAGCTTAAGTAGCTCATGATAGCTGATGTGTGAACTGGTCAGTCTTTGGTTTAAGGAAGTTCTGTGTGTGTGCAGAGTGTGAAAACCAGTTGCCCTTTGAAAGTTCTGCTCTACATCAGCTTCTAATCATATTCTTGGATAGTAGCCCATACTGTCAACCCTGTGCATTCAAAATTCAACTTGCCCCATACCTGTACACATACCTGTACACCCGTAACACCTAAATAGTCTAAAAGATGCTTTGCTGCTGCACCTACCCTCAACAAGACCAAGATTTTCCATTGTGCAAGGCAAGAAAAGAAAACCGTAGATTTAGTTTAGATAAATCAAACCAGCTGTTTAAAAGTACTAAAACTAAATAAAAAATGCTGTAAAGTAAAAAACATTGTAATTTCAGTCTTTAAAGCCCTCTGGACTTGTCGTTAGACAGTCATGTGTGAAGTAGATACATCCATCTATGCGTTTTTCAAAGCAACAGACAAAAAAAGTCATTAAATTTTGCAGCACGAGGGGGTTGTTGATCGACTTGGTTCTTCTGTGGTGTATTAAAACATCGTCCAAAACTAACCTTTTAAAACACCAAAGTAATGCAATAACATAACAAGACTAACTAACTGAAGTGTTGGTAGATTAGGAACATATATTTCCCGTGAGGTATTCCCAACACGGTCACATTATACACCGCTGTCACACTGTAATGTCCCTCTGGAATTTAGCCTATTCTTACACTAAATGTGACGGTGTCAGAATTCATCTTTGGGATCATGTTGGCTTGTGAGAAATAAATGCACTGAAAACCTGTGTGGATGAAAAGATGGTGTGTTGGTTTCTATGCCACCATCACAAAGGGCCCACATCTTCTGAGCAAAGCAAAACTAAATATGGAGTTTTGAGGAGGAGTGAAATCACATTAAAACATAATCCAGACATTCCATTTGTATTTGCAACTAAATGCTGCCCAAGTTCAGTCAATTTGATGAATACCTTTTGATACCACTTTTATTTGCTATAGTTGCAACACACTGGGCTCTCTCATGCAGCTTTTTATAGATGTATCCAAATAGTAATTAAACCACAGCACATGTTCTTTGAGAATTTGTCAGTTGATTGCATTTCTGTAACTGGCTGCAATCCTGCTTTTTCCTATTTTTTTCTCCTCTATCATTTCCTGCACCTATGGTACAATTTCCCAACTGGAATGATGAAAGTTAATCTTTTTCCAGTGTAAGTATCATGTCCCATGGTCAACTGGCTGTTTAAGAGGCTTGCCTTGCCAAGAATAAGAATTTGGGGGCGACCGTGAATATGTGTAATTCAGTGTGATAGATGCTGCCAAATGTAGATATGTACTAGGACACGATATTAGTTCTAAAATATGTCAACATTTGAAAGCTTAGATTTTTTTAGGTTTGAGCATTCAAAAGTACTGATTGCACTGTGATGTGTCATTAACATATAGAAACTCTTTGACAGCATGATTCCTTAAATGCTCTCTTGTGAGAGGGAGAGCTGGTTAGAACACATAGGACCAAACCAGAGGGTGGGTGAGTATTATGTGTGTGAACGTCTGTATGCGCACGTGTGTGAGCTCTGGCTAAAGATTTAAAGCAGCAGGGAGGCCAAGGCTGCTCTGTGTCAACAGGACACCATCACCGCTGCTCCACCTATACACACACACACGTACACACGCAGCCGTCTGGCTCATTTAGTGCCTCTTTCCAGGTTACTCTGATCTAAGAGGAAAGGGGCTAAAGCTCAAAGGTTAAAGGTCATTTTTACAAGGACCAGTCTCTTTTTACCCTCAGTTCCTAATTAGGCTTTAATCAAGCTAATTAGGCTTCATTAACTGGCCAAGGGAGCTGAGACTGCTTAACCTAGGCCAGACCTCACCCCTATTTACAAGATGCAGGGGGGTGAGGGTTGGGGGTCTGCAGATTGAGGAAACAATAGAGTTTGCCCAGAAAGTGTGGTTTTCTAACTCAGATTAATCTACAGTATGTTATATGACGATGAGGAGAAAGAGAGAGATGTATGCATGTGGTAAAAAGGGAGCAAACATGAAACGAACTTTTGATTCTTTTTAGCACATAACAGCAGTGTGTTGCAGTCTTTGTGTGTCTCCAAGTATGTGTGTGCTCACTGTCTTTTGTGACGTCCTGCGCTGCCGTAGACATGTAGACCAGAGAAAGGCCTCTTTGTGTCAGACTAGAACCAAGTGGCCACTTCTGCACTCTTGGCTCCCCCTCAAGCTCTGGCTGACCTCCAGATCCCAGGACCAGCCAGACCTTGCATCTCTGCAGACCCATCCCAGACAAAGAAGCTCTACACTGGGCTGACTCTTCCCTCAACTCCCCGCTCTGTTCCCTTCATCGCAAACTGGGTTACGACAGTCAGCCCAACCATTAATGCTGGCATCAATACCTTTCATTGATCCAAATGTAATTTTCCCCACTAATGCATCATTTCCTATTGAATAATGTAATTTACTTTTAGGTTCACAATTTATTTGAGGCATGTTGCTCTGAGCTTGCCCATCATTTTCCTGGAAATACTGTTTTCTTGAAGACAGGATTGAAAAGAAACATATAAGCATGAAGCATTTGAAGAACACATATAATTCTTTCCAGCAGCTGGAAAATATTGACTGTATATGCTACATATGCAACAGACTGCTTGGACTTGAATACATTTGGGCAAGTCATACAAATAAATGGCTCATAGTCAAAACTTGAGAGCAAATCCAGGTTAATATTGATATGGATACACATATTTTGCACACACTTACTTAACCACAAATGTTTGTGATGAGACCAATAGAATGTTGCGGTACCATATGAATTAGATTTCATTGCATCTAAAGTGCCACAAAGACCCAGAGAAACAGCAACAGTTTAACCAAAAAGACAGAGGTGAGAGGTGAGAGGTCAACTTCCTCTTCGTCCAATGTGGAGTGAGATGTTCCAGTCAAGGTCTACATCTATATTAGTGTGGAGCTGTTTGAGTAAGATTCATTCTTGGCCAAGGATTGACTTTGTGCACTAGAATTAAATGTTGTTTTGCTCAATTTAGAACATAGTGCTAACAAACACACCATAACAGATTCCAGTAAAAGATTCCAGTGCTCCAGAAATGTTTTGGGAAATTCATGAGGTTTTCTTCCACAAGAATTTTCTAAGAGCCCAGGAGATGCACCCAGAACTGATCTTTTTGTGCCAAAAATATCTTTATATCAGCTGGAAAATCAGATTTTTATATGTGAGGTCCAGCTGAATGTGGATCAAATTTAGTGTATATTTAGGCCATGTAAGCCTTGCCAAAGCAGCTCCTAGGTACCGTACAATACTGTAACAATACTTACAATACTGTAAGACTCTTTTTTTTCTGTCAGCAGAATGAAAAGTTCAACTTTCATATACTAATGGTAATGCAGTGGGGAAAGTGCCTTCAAGTGCTCACCTTATAAAGATTTTATGATTCAGAACCACAATATTCCTTTTATTTGTTAGCTCAAAATACAACTTTTGTTTAGAACTCTGTTTGGGTTTTGTCACGCTTGCTATATCTGGATTTAACAGTATAAGCTTACTGGAGTATTCGCAGTAGCGTGTACATTTTTTTATTACTGTGGATTTCCCCTCTTACAGTGCTCGTGAAGCGCTTCTCCTCCAGAGGAAATCAGCCTGCTGGAGAGGGTTCTCTGGTCCTAAATGCAGCCATAAATTGCTGCACCTTAATTATCCACATCCAAACCTACAATTACGGTGCCACTGAGCTTTTTTTTACTTTCACAGAGGAAGAGATTCACACCTCAGGTGAGTGTTGCGGCAAAGCTTTTTTTTTTTCCACCTCTGAACATCATCCCTGGCAGTTTTTCAGCGTAATTTGCAGGCACACTGCAAATTCCACAAACCGAGAAAGAGCCTAAAGATACACTGACATCAGAGGTAGTGATAAAGAGTCTTTGCACAACAAAAGAGGAACAGCTTCAGCTACTATGTGCAAAAGTTCTGCAACAATGAGTGGCAGATACATTCAATCTACCCACAGGACACTGAGTTTTCCAACACTGATTCTCAAGAATGTGAAGGAATTAAAAGGCACACACACACACACATACATACATACATAAACTGTCTTTGCACACTTTTATACTTTTAGCAAATTACTATCCCTCTTCCCACTTTACGCCTTATTATAACATGTTACTCTTCCTCTATGCACAATTCATGGTACATCATGAGTTTGTGTGTGTGTGCTCCATATGTGAAGGGGTTTCCCCATAAGTGCATGGTAACCAGCCAAGTAGACCTGTACATGTGATTTGATTGTATACATTTGTTAAAATGAGCTCAGTCACAAATTAAAAGCAGCATTGTGTCCAAAGTCGCATGTGTTGACACATAATAGCTATCTTGCACGCTTTCGGAGGGAAGACAGACACACACACACCCATGCACTAGTCCGCCTAGTCCAGAGAGCGTGAAGGCATGGAAAAATCCCCCCTAACAATTGCAATTCCACACCTTTTTCTGTTGTTGTCAGGCCCGTCAGACACGGCTGTCTGTGGATATGGGCAGAGCAGGGGCCGGTTACGCTGTATTGTGTAGGGTATAGGGGTATAAGCTACGCCCCGCACATCCATTCTTCCTTCCACCAAACAGGTTCTCTCATCCGTCACGACCCCCCCTCTCAACAAGCAGGCTTCCCCTGCCACCTCTGATCCCTCTCTCAAAACAGCGCCAGAGAAGGGGGGAAAAAAAGGTAGGGGGGCATAAATGAGGGATGATGGAGAGAAATGGATTTAAGACACAAACCAGAATAATAGACCACTATTACCAACTTTTGGCCATGGGAGAAATACTGGCCTAGCTGCAGCAGAATGAGTGCATTTCACGGGGCTCCGCTAAAAATAGGACATCTGTTTGGCATTTGTAACTTAATAACCCCATTTATATATGCACTCATTCACATTAGGTACAAAAACAAGGAATAAATACATCCAGGTCAATGTTTCTACCCTATCTATTGATCTATTTCTTTCTTGTTTTCAACGACCACACAACACCTGGTAAGTCTGTTAAAGTTCAGGCTGATGAGACTGTAAGGTACATTAAAAAAGGTTCTGAAACATTTTTTTCATCAAACTGCATGCAGTACAGTACATGCCAGCTCCCATTCACCCATACTCACAAAGGCAGAAAAGAAAAAAGAGACAGAGCTCAGTTGGTCTCACTTACTAATCCAAATTAAGTGAGATTCCGTTACCAGAAATGGTAGGAACAGCAGCTTTTGCTTAAAGCTTGGCACTTTCAGCCCGGATGCCAGAGGAAAACGGTTCAAAACAGACCTTGACTCAATCAGTGAGCCAACCAGGGAGCAGTGTGTCACAGCTAATGCACCTCATTTCATCAGAATCCTTCTGTATGAGAACGTGCAGTGGGGCCGTGGCTCAGGAGTTCGAGTGGGTTGTCCACTGATTGGAAGTGTTGTGGTTTGTAGTCCATCTATGGAAGATACTTAAATCCAAAACTATGTGTGAGTGTGTGTGTGAGAGAGAGAGAGATAGAGAGAGAGAGACAATGCCATGCGTATTGAATAAATAAAGCTCTGTATGGACTTGTGCATTGAATAAACTCTGGTATGGGTGTGCGTATATGGGGTTTGTGGTATATAATAGCCGGAGAAGAATAAAATGTGCAATGCAGATGGAGATTCCTTACAAATAGCATCAAGTCACTCAATTTCTTTGGGCTGGTTTGTTTGCAGAAGAGAGGGAAGGAGGATTAATGTCAACCTACAGTGATTGTAGAGTTCATGGTCATATTTCTTGGCAGAGCCTGTAATGATAAAAAATATAATGATGATAAACCTTTTTATCACAGCAGGGCTGTATACCACAGCAGCTGCTCTCACTAACTTCAACTTGCTGTCTGAATAAAAACTCATACCTACTCAGGACCTCAATTCTTATTGGAGTTTTTGCCCCACAGTTTGAGGAGCTGCACCACTTTCGTATCAGTCCATGAAATATAAAAGGCAGACTAATGGTGTTTTTCCATTTTTTGGGGGTTTTCCACTGTAGTACATAGTATGTTAGTACCATGTAACTGATCTGAACTGATTGTTTTTTGTTTCTTTTACTGCCTCAGCTGAGATTCCAAGCAAGCTTAGCTGATACTATACAGTGATGTGGAAGCACAGCAGGCCACTGTTTGGGAGGAGAGAATCAATCACCTGTGGGTGTAACCAATGACATCTCTGCAGCACACTCACTCTCACACATTTCCTTGTTCCATGAGGCCATTTAAAAGTCCAGCACACAGATTACAACATGAAAATCTCATGGATGCCTCATTTGTACATGGATTTCCAGGTATTTTTTTTTCTTTATCTGACCTCAATTGACCTTTCAAGCTCTTAGTTGTTGCAATCCCTCCCTAAAGTCTTTCATAAAATCAGTCAGCACAATAACCATTCTAGACTCCTCACTTGTAAGTTGCTTTGGATAAAAGCACCAGCTAGATCAGTTTAATGTAATAAATGAGACACACATCAAAGTTGTGTCCCTGCAGATAAATACATCACTGCACACTTCTAGTGAGTTACAAGACATGATTGAGAGAGATTGCTTTTTTTATGAGTATCTGTAAGTATGAGTATCTTTTTTTAAGAATACTTTCCTCAACCCGGCTGACAGATGTAACCAGCAGCTTAGCCCAGCTCAAAGAATCAGGGGAAATAGCTTGTTTTTCCAAAGTCAACAGAATCCACATAACAGATTATCTCTCTAGTCATCATTCTAAGTTGCTTGTTTAATTTGTATCTGGTTTTGTCGCAGCTTTACCAGGGTTATGAGGCTGCCTAGTTCCTGGGTGAACTCCGCAGCACATTCCTATCGTGAAACACAAAAGCTGTTGTTTTACACTTTTTTTTAGTTTGGCCCTCTATACTATCATACTTATGACTCTATACTTCCCCTTGTATTTTCACTGCAGATGTTTGTTAGTTATAAATTGAGGTGTAAGGCATCCTCGCAAGTATTGTAGAAGACGTTTATCTTAACGTGGTCTGTTTCCCAATTATGAATACTGTGGCTCTCTGGATGCAAGTGAGGGTCCCACACATGGAGGGTCCTCCCTTCTGACACTGTAGCAATAAATTCCTGAATGCTTTGTACTTGAGCCTGTGTGTTCTATCTGCTGTTCACTGAAGGTTCCAGAGAAAATTGCGGACTTACAAAGACTAACTATGATGGCTAAGTGCACCACAGCTCTTGATGGTTTTTCAGCAAGTGAAATGAGAGAAATCAGTGACTAGTGGTGGTTGGAGGAGGGGGTGTTATGGGATTGCTTGGAAATGACGTTACAAGTTCTTGTGTGTGTTTTACACGAGTTCAAGAACATGTTCAATAACAATCTCTCCTTGGCGTACTTTTGCCCATAATTTGTGTTTATGGCTTTTCCTTGTGTGTGCTTTTTACGCGGTTTGCATGCATAATTATGACCATGCATGACCGTTCATTTCTTTCTTTTAATGGCTTGTGGGCAGATGTTTGTGACTGTGTGTGTGTGTGTGTGTTTGTCAGGGTTCGTAGGTAGGTGTGGCTGCCCTCTACTCTACATCGGGTCACCTGCGTTACAGGGCAACATTGCCTCATATTCCCTCATTTGGAGGCCATTAGAGAGGAAATGGGGCCGCCAGCTATCTGACCTTCCTCCCCCTCCTCCCCTTTGTCTCTCCCCAAACTCCCCTTAAGATTTCAGTCTCCAATCATCACCCCACACCCACCCCACTTCTCTCTGTATTTTCACAGTGTTAACAATCAAGCCGTGGCCCTGAGTGTTCCGGGGGCCTAATTGGGCCGACTGCTGGCGTTGATTGTGATGGATGTGGGGGCAGGGCGTTGGAGCCAGGGCCTGCTGTGGATACTCCTTTCATCTGCCTACTTCAGCCTGTACAGCAAGAAGTGGATAGAGAAGATGAAGTCCTGCTAAGTTGTGGGTGTTTAACATTAGACAATAGGCCTTTGAGTCTTTTACTGTTTCAGTTTATTAGGGACCAATGTTGTCGAATTCAACAAATTAAAGTATTCAGGGGATGTAATTTTGAAGTGCTGATAAACTGGACTTTACTATCCTTGGGATAATCCAGTCTATATTTGACCAGTGTAAGTAGTATTGTAGCATCTGGATTTGGTCTAAGGTGGTAAAGATCCCGAAAAATCAATGAAATGGCCCTTTTCTGTCTTTCCCCTAAACTGGAAGCTAACTTCCATGTTGTAATATGCCATTGCAGTGACTCCAAGCGCTTTCAGTCTGAGGAGATTGATGAGAGACGTATGTAACAGAAACAGGAAATGTCATTAATCTGTTGTGACACACAGGCTTTGTCCAATAACAAGCAGAACTATAGTCCCAAACTTTTTTGTAAAAATGAAAAGCTGCGTTCATGAAATGTGTTTTTGTGAAAAATGTTACATGAAATGTTAAGATTTGTGTCATGTTGTTACTTTTTGGACGTCAGGGCCACCATACATTGCAGCTGTGTTTTGATTTGTATGCAAACAGCGAGAATAAATGCTGTTTCTGGAACACCCTGCTTTGTTGTGCCAGTTTTACATGTGTTTGTATTCCAGTGGTGTACCAGAGTATGGAAAAATGCAAGCAAAAAGCATGAAAGTATCTACAAAAACCTTTTTAGATAATCCACTTTTCCCGTCTTTTATTCATGCTTTCAGTATGTTCTAAACAGCTAGTACCATTTTGAACTAACTCCACCCCACCGCTTTCAGTCTTGTGACAGAACCTGTCAGAGGCATTACACCACCAAATTAGTTTTTTTCTTAAGCAGCAACTAACTGCTTCTTCCATGTCATATATTCATCACACCTGCGACCCTCCCCTTATGATACACTGCCTGCTTTGTGCCACACTGTCAGTTGTTTACATCAGACCTGAGCACGAGCAGACCCCTCCACCTCCTCATCTTTACAGAACATGCACGCACAACTACTCAGGCTCTTCCTTTTGGCAATGCACCACAAAATTCTCACATGAAGCCAGTCTTCATGAGTGATCACTGAGGGCATCTCGGAGACACAGTTGAGAGCAGATCCAGTCACTTGATCAGACCTCATGTGGAAGATGAGAGAAGACCAAACCCCACCCCCCTTCTGTTTTATTATTTTTTATTTGATTCCATAGAGGTAACCGGCTGTGGTTAAGCAATGAACACTTCTGAAACGAGGCCAGTGTTAACTGTGTTTGTAGAGCACTTAGGGCCATTGGCGGCCTGTGGACCATTTGCTTATCTTTGGGGAGAGTAATGTCTGTTTGTGTGTGTCTGTGGTTGAGCCTGGCCCTGGCTAAAGTCATCAATCACTGCAACCCTGGGGCTGATTGACTCACCGTGGCCTATAGGGGTTAGGATCCTTGTATTAAGAAAACGAGAGTGCACATCAGTAGAGGCAGATATAAGTATGCATGTTTGGTGGGTTTCGGTGGATGTGTCTGTGTATGTGTGTCTGGGTCAAACAGGTGACATGAGAGTCGTCACTCATTTGCTTATTCAAAGTTGTGGCAAAACTCACAGCTATGTGAACATGTCAGCTATGGTTTGCATAATGCAACTGCTGACAAAAGCAACACTGTGTGGTTTGTTTATTTGATGACAAATAAACAAAACAGGCAGAAAGGCCTCTAAATACGCCTTGATCTGGTGATCTTGATGGTGAAATTTTCCACATGCTTTCAATAAGCCTGCAGCTCTCGTCTGTCTAGTGTCCTCAGCATGTGTACACGGGGCTGAAGTAGAAAGTGAAACTGTGGAACACTTTAAACAATGTTCTAATGATAATAATCACAAGTTTTTGAACATTTTCAACAGACTTCTCTGGTGGACACTCAGTTTGTTACTATATCTGCTGAATATTTTGCATCTGTTGCTTGTTTTCTATTATTTTTTTTATAAAAAAGTTGAATCATGGGGCTGCACGGTGGTGTGGTGGTTAGCACCGTCACCTCACAGCTAGAGGGTTCCAGGTTCGATCCCTGCCTGGGACCTTTCTGTGTGGAGTTTGCATGTTCTCCCCGTGTATGCGTGGGTTTTCTCCAGGTACTCCGGCTTCCTCCCATCATCCAAAAACATGCATGTCAGGTTAATTGGTGACTCCAAATTGTCCGTAGGAGTGAGTGAGTGTGAGCGTGCATGGTTGTTTGTCTCTATGTGGCCCTGTGATGGACTGGCGACCTGTCCAGGGTGTACCCTGCCTTTCGCCCGATGACTGCTGGGATAGGCTCCAGCCCACCCGCTACCCGATTAACGGACTGTCAGTATAGAAAATGGATGGATGGAAGTTGAATCATCTGGTTCAGAATTACATGTTTGCCAAATCCCTTATAAAGAAAAGTCAAGTAGAGTCATGCAAAAAAGAAAGTAAACTCTCTCTCAATTCTAAGGCTTCATGTATCAGGACATACAAAATTATCAGACTAACAGGTCTTAGAATGATGTAAATACAATACATACAATACAATAACAATACATCTTACACTGTGCCATTATTTATTGGACATAAAATAAACCAAAATATAGAAGCACTGTGGTAAAAACTAAGTATATGTCATGATTTGATAGCTTATAGAGCCACCTTTATTTGCCAATAAGTAACTGTTTTCTCTATGACGTTATCAGCTTCAGTGTGGAGGAATTTTGGTCCACTCTTCTTTACAGCATTCCTTCAGTTCATTGAGGTTTTTCATTTAAGAATAGCTCTTTTAGGTCAATCTTTTCTGTTGCCGATTTGTTGGTGTGTTTGAGATTTATATCCTCATTGCATAACCCAGTTTTGGACAGGCTTCAGCTGTTGGATAGATTGCTTCACTAGAATGCTTTCATCATACAGAAGAGTTCACAATGTACTCAGTGAGTGCTCAGATCCTGTGGCTGCTAACCAAGCCCAGATCATCCCCCCTCCACTACCATGTTTGACAGTTGATAAGAGGTGTTTGTGCTGATATGCTGTGTTTGGTTTTCACCAAAAGTGGGCTGCACGATATGGCCAGATATCTTAACTTTAGTCACATCTGTTCAAAGGACATTGTTCTAGAACTCTTGAGGTTTGTACGATGCAAATTTTCAAACCTAAACTGTGCTGCCATGTTCGTTTTACAAACCAGAAGCTTTCTCAGCATCTTGATTAAATAATGCTTTTGTCAGTCTTTCTCTAATTGTACTGTCATGAACATTCAACGTGCTAAGTGAGGCCTGTAGAGTCTTGAGATGTAGCTCTTGGGTTTTATGAAAAACATGAATACTCTTTGAGCATTGCAGAGTCTGAATCTGGGGTGAAATTGCCAGGATGTTTACTCCTCGGAAGATTGGTATCTGTCTTGAATGTGGTCACAATTGATCTCTAAGATAATTGCTGATGTCTTTCCTCTTTGATATTATCTGAACACACTTGAATGTTTCAGACCAGCAATCTGGTTAATGTCTGCTCACATGAACTTCTGATGGACAGTTAATCAGTTTGATTGGCAGCACCTACCTACCCTGGTATAATTCTATGCAAACAGTAAGGATGGACTCACACACTGCTTTTACACTTTGACTTAGTTTTTGTTAAATATTCATTGACATGACAAATATGTCAGGTGTTGTTGGTCATCTGAGGTTTTGTTTACCTAATTTTAAGAGTTAGTAAAGACCAGATACCAAAGTTGATACTTTTTACACAAGACTGTATAAGAATATGCAAATGTTTCATTTCTCTCTGTTTGTGCTGAACTGGTTCCCACACGCTGTGTAGGCTGCTTAATGAACCATGACTGACTTTGGATGATTATATTTACTTCTGTGATTACATACTTACATGCTTCATAAATAATGCCAAGTCATAGCCACATGAAATGATTGTACCTCAAGTTCATTGGAGCTCTGGCCCACAATTTGCAGAACTGTTTCACCTTCTTAGCTGACCATTAATGCTGAGCTGTAGCCAGTAAACAACTGACTGAGCTCAGCAATAAGCTTGTAAACAGCTGACAGCTGACAGGGCAATAGAATACAGCATTTATAACGCTCTCTAATTCTGACTTGCTTGTGTAATCTTTCCTAAAGTGTAAAAAGGACAGGCTGAAGTTTTTTGTCAGATATGAGCTTGACTGTGTGGACACATATACTATATTGCCAGATCTTGTGAGAACAAGTAAACAAGTCCATGAAAACAAGCCAAAGAGGAGTAATTGAGGATTCAGCTTTGCGCTTGTTTCAGAGGTTACGGTTCATGGTGCTGTATTATTTTGGCATTGTTGTTTCAGCCAGTGAGGTCAGCTAAATAACAGAAACACATTTTTATTTAATTCAAAAAAGTATAACTGGCTGCCTCTCTATTAACTTGTTCAACATACGATGACCATTATAGCAATTTCAGTTTCTAACCAAATAACATCAAGTGAGTATGAATATATTGAGGTTTTTCATTGGTAGCCATTAAAATTACAGCAACTTGTAACGTTTATTTTGATTTCTAAAGAAGATTAGCAAAACTGACAAGCAAGCAGAGGATAATTTACAGATATACTGTCTGATCTGTTGCCCTGGCATGATGAACATGATGGCTCTATCCTGTTTTTCAGTTAAATTCTGTTTTATTTATATAGCGCAAAATCACAACATGACATCTCACGACTCTTCACAGATAGTCTAATTCAAGCCAATTACAATACAATTTTTTGCAATACAGTCATAATCCAATCAAATCCAATTATTCAAATTTAAATGAGTTCACTTCATACAGAGCCAATTAAAAAAAGCTGTCTTCCAAAGGAAACCAACAGACTGCACCGAAACTTCTCTTTGATCCAATCCCCCATCCACAAGGTGATGGTGGAAAGAAAAAAATTCCCCTTTAACAGGAAAAAAACCTCTGACAGAAACAGACTCTGGGAAGGCGGCCATCTGCCTTGAGCGGTTAGGGTTTGAGAGGAGAGGAAAGAGGAGACATCAAGCAACACCAGACCAGGGATACCTGCTGAGTAAGAGACACACAAGTTAATGACAACAATATCATATTTACATGAAGAGTAAAGAGAGCAGATTGAGGAAAGGTGCATCATGGGTGGTCCCCCATCCCTTAACTATGGGATGTTTCAGGGTCACCTGAGCCATCCCTAACTATAAGCTTTATCAAAAAGGAAGGTTTTAAGCCTAATCTTGAAGGTAGAGAGGGTGTCTGCTTCACGGACACATACTGGCATCTCTTCCACAGGAGATGGGTCTGATAACCGAAGACTCTGCCTCTCATTCCACTTTTAGAAACTCTAGAAACTGTCATGAACCATTTCCATATATGATGTTTATCATTCTGTGCTGCTTCAGCTGGTAATTTTGACATTTATACAAAGCAAATACTGTAATATGATGTGCAACCACGCCCATGGGGAAGATCTTTGCATATTCATGCCGCTGATTGAACTTCCCAAACCAAAGTAACCTAAGGTGAGGAATGAAAAAAGATTCCAAATCTAGAAGAGTTAAAGAGCAGACATCAAGGATGTAAGACAGGAGCAAAATGGAGAGAAAAGAGAAGGAAGTTTAGGAGAAATATCAAGTCATTGGCAGATAAAATGGACAAGCTCAGCATATAAGAAAGGCTTATGATTATTTGTTAGTACTTAGCTGCCCTTTGTCACAGATTCTGTTCATAGTTTTTATGGACTATGCCTCTTGGCTGACCTGGGAACTCCTCGGGGTCCCCCCATAGAGCTGGAGGAAGTGGCCTGGGACAGGGACGTCTAGGCTTCTCTGCTCAAGCTGCTGCTCACACAACCTGACCCCTGGAGAAGCGGCAGATAATGAATGGATGGATGGAGTACTTAGCTTTGTTTGTGTTCTGTCGGCTCTTTAGTTTTACAGTATTATAAACTATTTGCCTCACTTCTATTCTGTAGACTCCTTGTATCATGGCGTTGAAAATGAATCTAGCAAGTGTAGGCCTAACCTTCTTAGCTGAACTTCCAACTACTCTTAACTCTGCCTTGTGTAGAAAATGATGGTCATAAAGCATAAAGGCTTTTTAGGGTTTGTATCGTTGAGAATACATTTTTCCAATCATTTGAATAATTACACAGAAAATGGACGGCTTGTTTGATTTCTTAGTAACAGCTCTGGAATTACTAATACACTTATATTCATACCTTGCATATTAAACACGTTAACACATGACATTTGTACAGTGCTGCACTTTACACAATCTACCTCAGACATGTCTCACATTAACTGGCAAAGTCTTAGAAAGGCAAGTGCCATTCGTGTACTACCTCAGAGAGAGAGGGCACCCCAGAGCTATCCACAGAAATTAACAAAAGATGGCAAGTGGAATTAACAACAACATAAATCTGTTACACAGCCTTTAACAATAGCTAAAGTGAAGCCTGAAAAAATTATTTCTAAAAAAAAACTATGTCTGAGTTCTCAGCAAGCTGTCTGTGAGCGCATCTGCTCTGTAGGAGTTGAGTGTGAAAACATTTAACAGCAGGTATCTGAAGGCCTCTCAACCTCTGCTTCCTTCTCCAGGCCTGCTGAGCTCCTCAACTCTCATTTGTTTCATATCAGAGTCATATAAACTCTCATCACACTGGGATCTGTTGGAAAATAAACAGGCATGCAGGGAAGCAGCCACACTGACATCAAGGAAGAGGATGGGATCTGATCAAAAACACATTGTTGCAAAGAGCAGAGCATGATATGATGGTCGGTTTTATTAGTAGAAACCCATGGTTAAAGATTATCGATTATCATTTCATGCATTAGATTAGCAGCTACTGTTGAAGTTCTTCTGGGTTGAGCACTTATTTCTGCAGTGTTTCAAGTGACACAGCAACAGTTGAAGCCTGTGCAGGGCATCTCCTTGGTGTGATTGTGGGGAGCAGTCCTGATGATGAAGGGAGGAGGATCTAATCAGAAACACACGCAACAACTGAAGAGGGTAAAGAACTGGAATGTGAGCTGATCAATATTCACACTTGGATATGATGTTAGAAGAATGGTGGGTAAAAAGTTCCAGGTTAAATTTGGGCTGAGGTCAAGGGAAAAATCAACTGAATGTGAAACTTTGTAATCATAGAAGCCCTGTGGTGTGGAGTAATAGCTGATCATGTAGTTGTGTCTGTGTTTGTGCGTGATATTAGCCAGATGCCTGACTATTCAACACTCAGTATGTTGTGTTGAGTGGGTGGGGCCTGCAGGTTGGAGTGACAGATCTGGCACTTAGAGGGATCTGACAGGAGGTCAGCGGTTATCACACTGAGCTGACCAACACACTCCCCGAAACACACACAGCACATGTGTATTCCCCAATGCAAACTGTATCTCATTGTATATTCCATTTAAAAACAAAGACTTAAAAAACATCAAGCCTGCCCGAGCCTTGAATGATTTTCTTTTTTTCAAATTTCTTTTTATTAGTGTACCACCAAAAAGCACTGGCCCACAGTGGCTTGGACTGCGCACGATGTCTGAGGGTATGCTGCAGCATTTGGCACCAACATGTTACAAGCAGATCCTTCAAATCTTGGGAGTTGAGAATTGGAGCCACAGTGGATCAGACTTATACCTTATACTCAGTACACTGTCAGTAGGTCATGATTTGTCCTGTAGAAGCGGTACTGCAGAAGCATGGTCATTTCTCTCAGGTTTTCCAACGGTCCTTTGTGCTTGCTTTGCGTTTCCACAACAAAGGAAAAATAAATAAAATGAGCCCACTAATTAGTCCACTGCAATAAAGTCCCGTGGTTTCTCATTTCTGCTGGACAAAACCAGAACTTCATTGGCGGTCCATCTTAATCACCGTCGACCACAAGCCAAAATTTTTTTAAAAGAAAAAAACGGTTGGCTACATAACAGTGATTTGGAAAATCCACGACAAATCAGTGAAGTTAAGAGTTCCCACCAACAAAAGTTCCTGAAAGTTCAGGAAGTACATTCTGCACCAAAGCAGGGATTTTTAGGGGACTCACTGGGCTTTAATGCATTGATTCAGCAAGTGAAAATGCAAGAAGGAATATTTTTCTCCTGGTAAGGAGGAAGTCAGTTCTCAAAAGGTACCTGTTCCTTAGGAATACCTCTTGCTTAATTTACTCAACAAAACATTTGGCTTTGAAGAGACTGACAAGCAAACAGTCAGATACACTAACCAAAGTCACCCCACCAGTCCCCTGAAACAAATCTTTAAACATCAAACAACACTCTGTATGAACTAAACTTGCTCCTTTTGCCCCACGGTTTAGCCTTTGACCCAGTCCAGAACCTCCCCAATAGCAAACCCTCTTAAGCCTCACCCATGACCTCACACTCACACCCAGCACCCTACAAAACATAAGCTGGGCTTTCCATCGTAGCTTGGCTCCTCTCATACTTCTCTGCTTCTTTTATGGCTAACTCTGCCGCTTAGACTTCTTCCAGTGACTGTCACCTCCAAATATAGCAGAGACCCGTATCCCAATGATTGATCACTACAAATTAAGAGGATGCCACGTAATTTCAACAACGAAAAAAATGTCCCAAAATTTGCATTAAATTTAGAGATTTATGGAATTGCAACAAACTACTAATATACAAACTCAATTCTAAAATAGTTGTGTTGCTGCGTAAAAGGTTTAAATGTAAATTCAATTTTCAAGAGATTCGTTACAATGAAATTCTTTCTTTGTTGTTCTTTAGACCTGTGACCCATGACTAAAAAAAACCACACAAAATAATCAATAGAATAAAATAGAGCAGTAGAAATATAACATTTAAAAAGAGTAGCTTTAGCTTTAGCAAACCTCAGAGACCAATGTTTTATTAACAATAGAATATAGACACCATTGCAAACATTAAAAGAGATATTTTGCTATTTCATTCATAATTTTAGCATTTTTTTAATCTGATGGCAGCAAAACATCTAAAAAAAGTTAGGATGGAGGCTGGACAATTAAGTGGCACTAAATAGAAACAACTGGAGGAACATGTTGCAACTAATTAGAATAATTGGCAACAGGTCAGTAACATGACTGGGTATAAGGGTGTACTGTTACATCAAAAAAATCTGCAATTTGATCATTTGGAAACTTTGCCTCTGATACAGAGATACCATTGGAGACAAACAAACACGCATAGAAGCATCCACCCACAAAGACAAACGCGCGCACACACACACACTGTTTCCCTGTCCCGGGCCACATGACAGTGAGAGCCGAACTCACTGCGCTCCGCATCCCTATCATAACGTGTCCTCAAGACACCCAGGACGAGCCTACTCTGTCATTGGCTCTCACAGCAGACCGCTTTTCAACAGCAGTGACACAACAGCTCTCTAATTAGCCTTATTTAAAGGTTACTAATCTCAGTAAAGATGACTCCCAGTGACACACACACACAACCCCCCCCCCCCCCCCCATCCCTCCCCTCTCTGTTGCAAGTTGCCTGTTTGGAGCTTCTAAATCCCACAGACATTGTTTGTGGTGTGTGAAACTGAGAGAGTATGTGTTTGTGTGCATCTGTTTGGTCCTGATATGGAAAAACGGTGAAGATGAAGGCTAACTGTATGGAAGCAAATGTGGGAAAATTAAATTTTGTGGCTATTCAACAGTGATAGTGAAAGTGTGTTTGTCAGAACATACGTGCATGTAGGTGTGCTTATGAGTGTGTGTGCGTGGGTGTATATGTGTGTGTGGGTGTGTGTCACTCAGTAGCTTGGTAAGCTCTGCTCAGGAAGGCCTGTGATGACATAACCTTAAAGACTGTGATTAGGAGGAATCTACTGAGTGCATACACACAAAAACACAGGATCACACACAGCAGACTCCAAATCCCAGACAACAACTGTGTATAAGTACACAAATACACACTTGCCAGCAGAGGCCGTGCTCACAAGCACTGACTTGCACAAACCAAAATAAAAAAAGAACAAAAGAAGCACACTACACACACTTACTCTTACACTTGGACTGTAAAAGTCACCTCTCTGGTTGGCCTCTAATTTCCTCAAAGTGAGCTGGTGAGATAAGTCATGATGAAGGATGGCTCATCACGCCACAGGGAACTTCATTCCAAGACAGTCACACAAACTCAGTCTTGTCTGCATGAGTCAAATGCACAAAGTCGGGGGAGTTAAACTGGAAATGATAATGAGAGGTTCATTTGCAAAATATATTGAAACGTGCTATTTTAATGTTTTCACAATGCAGGAATATGCACATGCTATGTACATGTGATTGTTCAACCAAAACTCTGAGACAAGTCAATAGTATATTTATGAATAATATTATAAATATGGATAGTGTAGAGGTAAGATTGCCTCCTTTCATGTGGGTGACATAGGTTCAAATACCCCGCATGAAAGGTACTACCTCCAGTAAGGGTCCTCAGGCAAGACCCCCTTACCCTGACTACCTACCAATGTAAAGCAAACCAAAGCAACTTTGCTTTGGATAAAAGCATCTGCTAAATACATTAATGTTTCTTCTTCTTGAAACATCCATTATCCCACACAATGAAAAACAAATTCACAAACTGACGTTGGGGCATAAAAAGTGTTGCCAACTTAGCGATTTACAGACCGTCCAGACCATGGTCTCTCCCTCTCTTCAGGTGTAGCTCTCTGTGCTTCTAACCTTCTGCTCTGTCAAAAGGCAGCAGCATCTGGGAGTTGAATGTGCATGTACACATGAGAAAGAAAATTTTTTGCTTCCAGGAGAATATTGTCTGTGTTAATATATTTACAGGGCAGACCTCATTAACTTATGTGGATGGTGATTTTGTCAAATGATGCTGCATTTATAAAATAAGAATTTCATTTGAGTGTCTCATAATGTTAAAACTAGTGCCCGCCAATGAACATGTAGCATAAATTGCCTGTTTTTCAGTCATAACCATCTGGTGAAAGAAACTTAGAGCAGATTTTTTGGAAATTTTTAGTATGCTTTCAAACAAAGAGTTATGAGGATTCTCAGTTTTCAAGGTCATGTAATATTATCACTTTGCCCTCCCTGTCATGGAGAGTATGGTTTGGACTCTAATACGAACAGCAGGCAGACAGATTTATGACTAAAAGAAATTTATTGAAACTTACAACTGAAGGCCGTGACAAGTAGAGAAACCAAACTGTCCACAAAACAACCAACACAACCCAAAGAGGACCAAACAAAAAAAAAAGGGAACTAAACAGAGGCTAACTGGCAAAAGAAAAGAAACTTGGGATGACAATAAACAGGCAACAAACAAAGGAAACCAAGAATTCTGAGGAAAGTAATGATGAACATAACACAGGTGTGTAGCAGTGACTAAAACCATGTGTGAAACACAAGATCTGGAAGAAAAGCTAAAGAGAATGCACATGGGAACCACACTTCCTAAAAAAAAAAAAAAAAAAAAAAAAAAAAAAAAGAATTAAAAGAAAAAACCCAACAAGAAGAAAAGCCAACCATCTGGTACAGATGGAAAGCTTTACTTCAAAATGAAACTGAAATAAAGTTGACTAGAGTAAAAAGAAATCCAAAGAACAAAGTTAACACTAAAACAAGGACACAAAACATAAAACCCTTATGACACTGCCTTCCTGTCCCACAAAAAGTAAGGACCCTATTGCCTATGTTGTAAATGCTCAAAATGGAGAAATATGGCAAAGTCGTCTGTGCAAAGGGTGAAATGAGATCAGGCGACAATCTAAGTTGAATATGATGACAAAAAGTCCAAGTCGGGTGGTAATCTGGCCGGTCAAATTCCCAAGGTAAGATAGGTAGATTGGCCATATTTTGTCCAAATGAAATAGGTTATTTTCTGAAAGCTTCCCTAGTTTATATAGTTTCTCTTCAATAAGGAAAAATACAAGAACTTCATTCGACATACCAGATGAAGGGGTTAGTTTTATGACTGAATTACATTTGTTTGAGGAAGTTTTTGATGGTGAAAGATTGACTGTAGTCCATTTGGAAGTAGATGTAGTTTAACCAAATCCCCTAATAGAACAATAACAGAACAATCAAAAGTAATATTGTCAGTGCAGCATTATTTCAGAGTGCAACAGACTAAAATTAAAAGTCACTGCCTGGAAAGGTATTGTATGCTCAAGTAAAGACATAGTATAAAACTGACACAACCCACTGTCATTGCAAATTATTTCAAATATTATTTTCTATTCTAATTCAGTCTCGTACTTCACAATCCTGAACACTGCCCACAGCTTCCCCCATAGCTTAACGGTGAGTCACTCACATTTGTAAAACTAGCTATTTTGAGAGATCCCTGTCAATTTTCACATCTGCCACATAGATATTTTTAACCATATGTTGCTATAAAACTGGTCAGTGAGAAATGTCTCGTCAGGGTGCTTTCAGCAAAACAAGTCTCCAAAACAATATGAGATAGTTAAGTGCAGTGTGCACTCTTATGATACAAACAGGATTCAGTATTTACATCTTTTAAAACCCTACAATCCTTGCTAGCTCTGCAAGGGTCTGCAGGGCACCAAAATGGCCAACCTCCTGTTCCCATGGACCTTAACTACAGGCTGCAGTAGAAAATGACCACTCTGAGTCTGCTTCGACCGCCCTGCATGGCGACAAGCACCCCGGAGACCCGTGATTGGCAGCCTGGTGACAGATGAATGCAATGATTGGTGAGGGCCGTAATTCAGGCTATAATTTGCAAAGTGGAAATGTAGGTGACTGAGGAGTTTGTGTGTGTAAGTGTTTGAGTGTGAGAGCAGGCTAGACATGCACAATTTACAAGGTGATCTTGGATAGAGTTTGCTTCGTCCTTCTTCTTTTTACCCTCCTTTTTCAACTAATTAATGACACGATTATTTACTTAAGCTTCCTTCAGTTTCCTGCCTTCAAATGGCCTCTAGCATGAACAACTGGCATTTTGCTTAGTTGGATAATTACAATTCAAGATTTAATTCATGATTGAGTTACTATGGGTTCAAGGTTAAAGGTCAATAACAGTCAAACATGTAAGACCATAATGTGTGCCTCATTGTCGGGGTGAAATTGCACGTATCTGTGTATACATGGAATTTTGTGTGTGTGAGTGGCAGAGGTTAAATGGCAAAGAAGCGTGCTTTTCTGTGAGAGGAAGCAGTGGTAAGAAAAGAGGAAGTGTCTCCTTATTTTCATTGGCAGCTTGAAGATAGCAGTCCAGCTGCAGTGCTGAAAGATGGAGAGCTCAAAACACACACAGAAATTTCCCCACCTGTTTCTCTGTCACATTTGATAGCTTTGATGCTTGGAAGTGTGGGGGAGAGACAGGAGCATTTTAGTAGAGGGTACATGGCCCATTGGACACGTGGATGTCGGTGGCACTTTAATCCTTGTTACACTTACATGCAGCAAACCATTCTCTGGAGGCGGTACCATATACCATCTATCGTACCTCCTCCTGCTTAGTCCTCTCCTCTGCCCCAGCGCTGATCCTCAGGGACAAGTGAATCACATAGTAGACCACGGGAAAATGGTAAATGGTCCACACTCATGTAGCGCCTTTTTAATCTTGTCTAGGTTCTACAAATCACTTTACATTTGTTTCTCATACAGATACTCATATCATAGCGCTTCTTATTACGTGGATATGCACACTGTATACAGTGTGCAACGCTTTATCTCAAAATTACACATCAGTGAACATATCGGACCTGCCACTATTTTTCCAAGTGTCATGTGAAAATGCTCACTGTACTGAACTTCCAGTTGAAAAATGATTTTCCTGGGAAGCCTGTCCTAAAACACAGCGATACTGCACTGATTTATGCATAGCTTTAACATATGCTTATAAGTTACAGACAAAACTGCATGAACAATGTAGGTGCCAATATTCATCCCTTGCACTTTTCTTATGGCTTTATTAACCCTAGATACCACTCTATAGGCAACACTGCATTAACTTAGAACATCTATACCATTATGTGGTGTGCCCAGTAAAGTCGGGCTACAGCTGGTGAGGCTAGCTGGAGGAGCTAGGCTTGCTGGCTTTAGCACTTCATTCACTTGCACAAGCACAGACTGCAGCTGTAATTGTATAATATACCAATTGTTCATAATTACCCACAAAAAGATAAATGTTAAAACAAAACCCTTCGTAGACATGTGCTTTTTGAGCCAGAGTTGCAGTTCGTAACCAAATGCATTTAAAAGACAAGCTTCATCACAACTTATCCCTGAAGCGTTTACTGTTCAGACTGACAACTTCGGTTTAAATAATGCTGTGGTACATACTGTACTCAAAACCTTGTGCTCAGGCAGAGGACCAGCTGCAATGTTGAGATATGAGGAGTTATGTGCACGAGTTGTTAACAGGTAAGGAAACCAAGCTACGGATATTTGCGTTAGCGCACTGTCAGCTGCATATGTCCTGGTCACAATTGATGAGTCCATTTTGACAGACTAGGTGTACAGCTTTCCCTTTGATGTACCATGTGATAAGTCTATAGTGCACTAAATTATGGATGAAAAGAAAGTGAGGGAGTTGCTACATAATGCAATATAAAACGTGGACTAATTTGAGCCAAAACTTGATAAACTAGTCCGTCAGTTGTGTCCTAGAAAAACCTCGTTGTCTGTACATTTCCATTCGTTTTTTGCTACATGGTCTTCTCTTTACGCGTTTTTGAAGTGCATGTGTTGTTAATCCAAAGAGGTAATGCGCTTTATTTGCTTGTGGTTTGTATGCTTTTTTTAATAAAAAGCATAAGTGCATTGACCTCTTTCACCTACCATGCAAAGGTCTTTGAGGTGTAAACTAAAGTGTATGACAATAGCGTAATAAAAGTCAATGACGACATTTTCAAAATTTGATTGTTTTGCATTTTATGGGTTGAAAGTAGCATTTACTGCTTCAAATCATCCTTAACACAAGTCAACACTGAAATATAGTCAACTGTTTAGGACTTCCTTTTGCATTAAAAACCCTAATGCTTGTACAGAGGAGTTCAGCTCACCTCCTCTAGCACAAGGGTTTGGTTTGGACCCAATAGCAGCACAAAGACAAGCTGGTATTGTTGGTAACAAACTTTATTAGCACACGTCAAGGAAACAAAGGCAGCAGGCAAAATGGTCCGTCTTCTGGCCGCTGGCTTTTAACATCTTTAGTGAGGATTGGAGGTTAGGCCCAGTCGACCCAGACCAGGACACTGGTGAGTAATGTCTGTGAAACTCAATCTTGTACTCACTCAGTGAAGGAATGATCAGTCACAGAACTGCAGGAAGCCACAGAGGAGACAGGAGTAACACTCATTCCGTAGAGCTGAATGAGGTAATCACCAGATAGCCAAGGGAGCAGACAGGCAGAATCCAGAAAGGGACAGACGAGGATCGTGGTCGGTAGGCTGAGGTTATTTGAGGAGCTCCATGAGGCAGGGTAGTCAGAGGCAAGCAAGGTCAAAACCAAACACTCATGCAGCGAACTGCTGGAGAATCTGGTGCAAGCATCGAGAACAATCTGGCAATGAGGGAGTGTGGAGCTGGGGCTTAAATACAGCCAGAGCTGAGCAGAGAGCACAGGTGAGTGGAGTTGGCTTGATGAGAGGGGTGTGTCTGATTGGCTGATTGAAGCAGGCAGGTGCAGAGTGGTGAGGCAGAGATGAACTGTGACACAGTCACAAGTGGGAGTCAGTGAACTACAGTTTATTTCCAATATATTTTAGCATTTTATATTAATGTAGTTCTTAAAGTTAGACTCAGAAACTTGGGGTAAAGTTGCGTTTTGAATTCCAATTATGACATAAAAAACTTTTCATCAAAAGAGTACATTTGTGTATTGTTTCCATCAAATTCTTGTTAAGAAGGTGAGTATGCATATTTCTCAAAATATATAAATATGACTCAAATGTTTGGACACCATCTAAGATTCAGTTTTGACAGTTGAGGTAGATTAAGATTAGGTAGATTTTAAGAAAAGTATACTATACTTCGGGATTAGATTTTTGTCCAATCAAAGTTTACAACAACTATAGTTTGTTACATAATTCATCAATTGTCTTCCGTTTATCCAAGATCCAGTCGCAGAGGCAACAGGTTCAGGAGAGAAACACAGATATGGCTCTCCAGTGCCACTCTAGGCCACTCTCCTCCAATAGGATCCCAAGGCATTATATAATCCTTCTAGTGAGTTATGGGCCTCTTCCCTGTTGGATGTGCCCAAAAAACCTCCAAAGGGACGCTACCAAGAGACATCCTAACCATATGCCCAAACCATCTAACGGACTCCTTTCAATGCAGAGGTGCCAAGCTCCTCACCCCATCGTAAAGGCTGAGCTTCCAGTCAACCTCCAAAGGAAACCCATTTCAGCCACTTGTATCCGCAAACTCATTCTCTACCCAGATCTTTACAGTCACTTCGTGCATGCTCAGGATGGGGGATTGGATCAAAGAGAAATTTTGGTGCAATCTGTTAGCTACTCTTTTTTAATTGGCTCTGTATGAATGAATTGGACTAATTTGGAATTTAATGAATTGGATTTGATTGGATTATGTTTGTATTACAATGAATTGGATTCTAATTGGCTTGAATCGGATTGTATCTTTGAAGTGCCTAGAGATAATATTTGTTTTTATTTGGCACTATCTAAATAAAACTGAATTGAATTGGATCTTGTGACAGTGGTTGAGGGTTGGAACAAGGATGGACAAGTAAATCTAAAGCTTCGCCTTCTGGCTCAGTTCCCTCTTTACCACTGGAGCAGCACCCTCATTACTGCTGACGAAGCTCCAATCTTTCTTTCTATCTCTCACTCGAACTTGACATCACTTGTGAACAAGATCCCAAGATGCTTAAATTCCTCCGCCTGAGGTATGTACTCACCCCCAACCCGGAGAGAGCATTTCACACTTTTTTGGTTGAGAACCTTGGATTTGGATAAGCGGACTCAGTGCGTGCAGAAGGTCTTTGCTTGAAGAAGCCAAAAGAACCACATGAAAGGTACCTCCGCATGAAAGGTACTACCTCCAGTAGGGGTCCTTAGGCAAGACCCCCTTACCCAATCTGCCTATCTGTAAGTCGCTTTGGATAAAAGCGTCTGCTAAATGCATAAATTTAACATAAACATACATCATCCGCTAAAAGCAGAGATGCAACCCTGAGGTTCCTAAACCAGACGCCCTTCTCTCCCTTCTCTGGAGTAAACTTTTTCAGGGAGGCTGATCCCTCTGTATTTGGAACACATTCTTCCCTTTCTTAAAAATGGGAACCACCAGCCCGGTCTGTCATTCCACAGGTATTGTTCCAGACCTCTATTGACATTCGAAAGTATCAAAAGTGCATTTGTTCATCCAGGTCCCTCAGTGGGTGAACCAGTGTTGTAAATTCACCCGTTCCCAGCCTCGACCGGTTTAGTGGTCGTACAGACCACCTCCGCAAACGTCTTCTCTGTCGCCCGCGCTTCAACATTTGCAATATAAGCATTTGTTTTTCAATATTGATGAGCTCCAGCTGCAAATACAGCTGCTCCACCTCGGTTGCCATTGTTAACTGTTGTTAACTGTGACTGGGAGAAAAAGCAAGGATTCGGCTATAACCCCTGAAACCACACAAACACACAGCCACACCCCCTAGTGGCATGGTGGTGAATTGCAGAGCAACGTTCCCTCAACGCAGAACTTCGGATGCTCAATGACAGCGTCTCATCTACACCGTCGACGTGACAGAAAAGCATAAACTAGGTGTAAGTCTTCCTTATAAGATATACATAATAAATTATGTGTTTCAATTATTTCATCATTGATGATTTTCCCAATTCCCAATTCTTTTTTCTCATGTGATGAATACAAAATCATTTTAAATGTATGAATGTGTCCTATCTTTTTCGAAGCCTACTGTTGACAGTTTTCCATGTATGTGATAGTATCTCCCATACAAGCTCATTTTTGCAACAATTTGCACTAAACATAATTTTAACCAAGTGTACATGAACAAAGTCAAAGAGATATTTGAATGTATGTGTAAAGACATGCATGTACACATATGGATACTCACGTACACAGTCTTGTAAGGGTAATTCAGTAACATCAGCGTGCCTGAGCATAATCAGATTTATGACATGTTTGGTTCAGACAGTTGAAATATGTTCAGGTTGAAACTAAAGAAGCCTGTCAAAGTAACCACAGCACAGAGGAGAGGAAACTGACAAAAATAAGCTCAACAGACGGAAGGTAAAACAAAAATGTGAAAAAAGCAGTCTGTATGTGCGCGTTTGCTGTTTCAACAACAATCAAGGCCAATGGATGTTTCAGAAGATAAAGAGCAAAATGAAGGGGTAGAAAGAGAAACCAACAGAGAGAGAGAGAGAGATGAAAGTAGAAAGAGAAACCCAGTCCAGAGTGTAGAGGACAGCAGGGCGAACAGTGCATCCATTGTCCATGTGGCCTGGTTAACATTTTAATGAAGGAGCCACATCCAGAGTCCTGCCACAAACTATACACTGACCCACACAATGATTAACACTCTGCAAATACACAAAGACAATACTGCAACTAACTGGAAACTCATTGACATGAACACATATGGACATATTGTGGACCCATGCCAATAAAACACACAGGGAGACACTCATTCATACAAGCCCCTAACTGCAAACACACACAGGGGTTCATGTGAATGGATATTTTAAGGCTGATCCCAATTTATCCCAATTTGAACCTCACTGTTAAAGTTCCAAGAAATTTTACAGCTACAGATGAAAAATAGCATTTTGGCTTACTTTTAAATTATGTGTAATACCGTACTGTACTGTACACTGTACACTATGTTATGAAGTATGCAGCAGCAACATAGTTGAAAAAGAATAACTGGTTATCAAGTCAAAGCTGCAGATGCCAATATATTCTGGGTCGTTTTTGGGGTTCCAAACCCACAAACAATATATTGAGGAGTGAGTATATTTTGTGTGCAACCAGCTTTTTATGTAGCATTAGTTACATTTCACTGTGACAGTGCCCTCTAGTGGTCTCTATTATTTTCTATTATAATTCTGCCACAAGGGAATATTTCTATTAAAGTAGCGCTGTCTTGCTTCAAAATGTCTAAAATGGATTTTGAGAAATGACTTGAGGAGGTTAACCCTAGCTATACGACCCATAATCCTCATTACAAGTACAGTATACTAACTGCTGACGTAAATTAGTAACTGTATTGTACCCTTGTTAGTAATGTAAAAATTTTTGAATATTATAGTATACAACCCGAATTCCAAAAAGATTGGGACGCTGTTTAAATGTAAATAAACGTAGAATAAAATTATTTGCAAAACTCATAAACCATTCATCTGTTCACAGACAAACTAAGAAAACACATCAAATGTTGAAAGTGAGACATTTGACTATTTTATGTAAAATATTAGCTCATCTTGAACTTGATGGCAGCAACACGTCTGAAAAAAAAAGATGGGCCATGTTTACCACTGTTTAGATTCAAATCTTTTTTCAGTTTATAAACATCCAGGAAATGAGAAGAGGAATGTTGTCCAGTTCTTGTCTGACACATGATTTTTTGTCTGGGGTATTCTTTCTCCAATTCTACATTTCATTCTTCCATTTTCTACAGCCACTTGATCAAACTTAGGGTTGCAGCTGTCAGTGGACAAGAGGGATACACCCTAGACAGGTCACCAGTCCATCACAGGACCACATAGAGACAAACAACCTCACTCCTCGGGTCAATTTAGAGTCACCAGTTAACCTAACATGTATGTTTTTGGGCAGTGGGAGGAACACGGGGAGAACATGTGACCTCCAAACAGAAAGGCCCACCTGGGACTCAAACCTGGAACCCTCTTCGTGTGTGGCGACGGTGCTAACCACCACACCACTGTGCAGCCCCATTTCATGATCCACCAAATGTTTAAAATTGGTGAAAGGTCTGGACTGCAGGCAGGTCAGTCCATCACTCTTACTTTTCTGTCATGAAACCATGCTGTTGTAATAGATAAAAGTATGTGGGGTATAGTGATATGGCGATAGTGTCTCATATCGCTTGCTCTTTGCGCTTCATACTCAGTTGTATGAGTTTTTTTTTTAGGTTGAATGTAATCAGAAAATAACTCATATATGGTGGCCTATCAACTATGTAGGTTGTTCTGTTTCTATGTGTGTGTGGATTCTCGCTCTGTGAACTTTTTTTCAAAAAAAGTTTACTGTTTCAAAAGAGTTTACTGTAACCAGTCCTTCCTATTGCTCCTGGGACATGCGACACACTTTATTTGACACCCTGCAGTGCTGCGATGAAGAAGTCTTTTCAGCTGAAAAGGTCAAGGTAAATGGACAGGTCAACAAAACTTTGACAAAAACACAGCAAGTCAGTGTTTATTTTTGGGTGAAATGAAACATTTTCTCTTTTTTCTTTCTTTTTTAAAATAGAACCTTTTATTCTTTTGTAAGCATATATAATTGAAGATTCTAACAAGTTTTTTTTCCTCTCATATACAGTAAATCAAACTCTAGATATATATTCGTATCAATAATAATATAGATGACTGAAGGAGACCACTTTGATTCTGTGGTTAAATCTGAAGACTTGCATGTTTCAAACATGAAGACGAGTGAATATAAATGTCGCTTTTTCTTTTCCCAGAAATACAGTTGTCTATGATAAATAGGCAAATTCTGGTTTTAATGTCCTCTCATAATGTGGTGAAGCGACCATAAAGACTATCATCAGGGTGGAACTCCAACCCACCACCCATATAGCTCAATATACAGGAAGTGAAAGAATGGTGAAATGTTCAAATGTATAAGAAGGACTTTCCTTTTGAATAAGCACAAAAGGACCCCCCCCCCCCTTCCGTAGACACATGCAAGTGATGTAGATCTGGAGGACATGTGTTGAAGGGGCTACATCGGGGTTGTTTTCAAACCAGATCCAAATGCTTTTGAGGGCAGACTGCAGAAACAGACGTGTGTGTCTGCGAAAGTTCATTGTGTTTTCTGCTTCCACTGTGTCAAAAGCTCCCTCTCGCCGTCTATCACAGTCTTCCCTTATCTTCCCATTTTCTTTCACTCGCACAAACACCCCCAACCACACACACAGAATAACATAATGTCTTCTGCAGCTGTCTCTCTGGGGCAGGACGTCTAAGTGTGATATGATGAGGTGGGTGAAAGAGAAGAGAGGAAAGCAAGAGAGAAAGAGAAAGAGGAGGGGGAGTAAATCTTGGGGGTCAGTGCCTCTGGAGTTGGATTCCTACACACCAGTTGCTGAAAGCTACTTTCTGGAGACGTGTGCACACAAACACACATGCACTCGCAACAGCCCCGACTACTACTTGTGTATTGAAGTGATGGTGTACTTCGGGGTAGATGGGTGGGACTGGTCTTGACCAGGTGTGTTTAATCACACACACCTTGTCCTGCAAACCACAGACCCCACCTTGGTAGCCAAACACACAGGCATGGAGATGCGGATAAAGAAAGGAAGCAGACTGCAGGAATTTTTTGAGGTTGAAAGGGATACAGCAGCAGGTGAGTGGGGGGACTTTCCCACAGCAGAGAAAGAGTGCAATTGACTCGCAAACTCGCCTAAATCCTTTAGTTACACCCCTGAAACCTGGGCACCTTATTAAAAGTATTCTCCCCTTTTCTTTATCCCAACCCCTCTACCATGGACAGTTAAATTAATGATTCAGAGACCTCTTTTAAAGCTCAATTTACTACTAGATAAGAGGAGGTAAAGTTTCAAAACAAGACAGTCAGGAAGGGGTACAGAGGTTAGAAGGTGTAATGCAACACTGGAGTTGGCTACACTCCCATTAGTGTGTTGCAATAACAACTGAACACCCAGAATACAAAGCTTTTGCCAGTTTTGTTCATATTATAGATATGCTGTTTACATAGAACACAGGGAAATGTGGAAGTATGCCCCAAATACATGATAAATACTCCGGTTCTGGTTTTTGGTAGCTACCCACTGTTTGTCCAGGAGCCTTTTTTGTAGATTTAAGATAATTAAATTAACTGTATAGTTGTTGGCCATTCATTTTCGTTTTTGGTAACTTGTTTTCTCCAACCTGCCTTCAACACTGAATATCCAAAAGGCTCAAATACTGCTCTCCATCACAATTAAAGTGAAATGGTTTTGCTGTCAGGAAAGTTAGATTTTTTTATACATCACTTGGTGTAGGATTAACGATGGGAAAGAGCTCTGCCACCCTGCTGACAGTGCTCACCTCTGGACAAATGAGAAAGAAAAAAATCCTTTATAGCTCAGAAAGCATCTACCTCTAAAACTGCCATTGTAAAAGAAACATTTTCAAAAATGCGGATGGACACCTCTAACTAGAAATGCAAAGTCTTTAAGCTAACCATTTAGTGGGGTGAGCAAGGAAACATTAATGCATAATGGGCGCACAACACAAAATCAAACCATATCGCCAATAAGATATTAGTTTTATAATGCCATTGGCTTCATAAAAAGTCCTGTTTGAAAATGAAAACACATGTTCGGAAAAACGTCTCATAGAAAAAAAAAGCCAAGTGAGCAAAGAGGACAAAAATGCAGTGGTTGGACCACTGGACTTCTGAGAAGTTTGACACTTTTTATTCTTTGGGTTGGCTTTGAACAAAATCAATTCAAAATGAATTGGAGAAAATGATATCGATTTTAGTATTAAGATTTTATAAAACAATTTGCAGGTAAGGGAAACAGAACATAGAACTCGATATAGAACATACATTCTAATGAACCTTACTGTGGTTGTTAAGACTCGATGTCTCACCACTGCTGTCACATCGACATGGCAACAGAGTCACTGTCACACCAGCCTGTCCCAGAATTTCGTTACTGCTGCGTATGGATGCTATAACAGTCTGACAGCTGTCCAAGTTAGCATTTATTGGTACCAAGATCACTCTCCAACTATTTCCGTTGGGTTATGACAATACTTTTTTAATGATCTGGTTTCATATGATTCATTGATAGTTTTAAAAGGCTTCTGGAATGTGGTTTTTGAAATCATGAAAGTACTCCCAAACCTTTTTAACGCAACTGTGCTTTAATGTGCTTCTACTTTCTTTGAATATTTCCCTTAAATGCAATTATTGTACTTTTTTCTCCACCATAATTATTTTACAGCACTTAAAGTTCACTGCTTTGCAAGATTTACACAGTATTCACACCGTTGGATCGTCTTATAGAATAAAATGTATTTATGAGTTCGATTTAGGTGGGACTGCTTGACATGTTTTATCTGTGTGCAAAGTGTTATTAGTTTCACTGAAAAGGCTCATTTTGATATATTTTTACATGCTTTCAAAAAGGCCAAAGGGATGTGAAGTTACAAATAAATCAAGAAAGTGGAGGCAAAAACTGATTTTTGTTGCAGAACTTTTCTTTGAATTATTTTTTTTTCCTCATTCATTTCAGTTGCAATATTTTTATGAATGTATAGTACCTGACTTGGGAACCTGGGAGCTATTCTGCACCTGTATTAACAGTCTATCCTGTGTGAAGGTTTTGATAATTAAAGTCTCACTCCTCTAAAAGCCCAACTGGTTTTCCTCTAAATAGCACATTTCAAATATTTTACGACAAAAAACTTCATGACTATAAAAAATGGGATGGGTATGTCTCTACATGTTATTTCACATTTAATGAATGGAAACTGGAGTTCGTTGTCTTTTACAACTGTGCTATGCTATGCAATGGCCCATTCCAACACTGGGGTAATTCCGCCATACATGAAGACAAAGCTATATCATACAATGCTGTATGCAAGTGGAGGTATCAGAATGTATTTCCTCTCCTTAGTTTCCATTATTATCAAAAATGTGACAATATCAGAAACTTTGTTAGGATGAGTGGGACAGAGAGGAAAAACAGAAACTCACAAGCCCCTTCATTCTTGCAGTGTTGACCAAATAAAACAGATATTTGAGAGGACTCATAAGTGAGCTGGAACCACTTCTATTGTAGTTTTAACGTAAAAAAAATATGAAGGCTTAAGGAATCTGATTTTGTGTGCCACAGCCATAAACACAACATGTTAGGTCAGCCATATTCAAAACAAGTAGCTTTCCCACCTTGCTTTTGCTAATTTCTCCTCATAGCTTACTAGCTTCTGATTTTTGTTGGATCCTCAGAATTGGTTCAGCAAATTTGCTGTCAACCCCACCCAGTGAGTAGTTAGGATTGTTTCAGCGTAAAACATACAGGCTGTCTGACATTGCTGCTCTGTAGGTGGAGCTTGGCAGATTCAAAGCTGAAATTTTCAGACATCTCACTAATGTCTGATCTTGTTCATGACGTTCATTGTAACATTTAAAAAAAAAGAAAAGAAAAATTTATGGACATGTTAACAGAGTTTAAAGCATAATCTCTATTAAACGGGAACTTTGAATAACACTTTACTGATCATACTGTAGTACCTTTACTTGCATAGGATTATTAGAGAAAGACTTGTTTTTTAAAAATAATTTCTCAGTGCATTAAGTAAAAAGTTAATTCTTGCGGCACCGTGAGCCAAAACGATCAGTCTGCTGAATTCAGAGCATTCTTTGATTATGTGAATCATGCAGAACTTGAAGAAGTCATTCACAATGATAAACATTTACAATATTGGCAGAACATGTCATAGCACCTCTGAAGGAATATTCAGTAACATTATCAGAGCGTACTTTGAAATCTTGAACTTAATGTTCTTTGAATGGATCATGATAAAATGCTGTATTATGCAATGTAACAGTGTACGTGAGTCTCCGTCATGGTACTTAATGTACTGGCAGAATGGAATGTTCTTGTAATCACTGTGCATTCATGAAGCACACCTTTACCTGACACCAACGGTTCATCAGTCGGCACAGAGACTCTGTGGGTGACCTTTTAAACTGTACATTTGTTAATCTCCAATGCAAACCATAGCTAAAGTCTAATTCCGGGTCTTAACCTACAAATAACCCACTGAAGGTATGTCACAGAGTGAGTATCAGCCAATATGTCCCCCATTCCAGAAGTGTCCGACGCATTCCCTCAGACACACGGTGTGTGCTCGTGTGTTTGAAGACAGTGTTTCCTGTCTAGAAATCAGGGATTAGTGGCATACATTTAAACCACACACAAATACACACGTACACTAAGAGGCCAACACAGACTCACATGCTTTGAGGTTATTTTATACAGGCTGTGCACACAAACTGGAGTTAGCGCTGACAGGTACAGTGTGTAGACTTATAGGACACCGGCTGGTGCAAGCACAAGTTATTTGAAGTCACACCACACTGACAAGCACATATGTGCACACTCAGAGATCATACACACAGTGACTGAGCATGGCTGGAGGTGCCTTGTGTTGTTTTGTGACTCATATTACAGCTCGCTGAAGCAGCTCCTTCTGCTGTGGTGGTGGCTCTCATTCCTCTGCAGCCACATGAAGGAAAGCTGGCTTCCCTGCTAAACAGACACTTCAATGCAGCTTTGCTGACGGGTCCCACCAACTCAGAGTAAAAGAAACAGAAAGGAGATGGAGAGAGACCTCCACCCTGATGCAGTACAGCCACACCACAGCCATTATGAGCAGATTCAATGGAATCTAATGTGGAGGATGTGGCTGGCTATCTCGGACACTGTTTATGTAACCATGAAGAGAAGCCGAGTGGAGAATATTGAGCAGAGAACAGTTAGAGGCCAAAGACAGAATAAAGCCATCCATTCTCTGCCTTTTTGTCTAACTGGGTGAACGTTCCTCTGGAGCCCTTCAGCTGCCCTGCTCTTTCCAACGGCTTAATGAGCGCTTTACAGAGCCGTTATAGACAACATCGGCTATTTGTGTGAGTGTTTAAAGCCGGTTGAAAAATAAGGCAGTTACAAACTGATGATAAACTGTAAACAAAAAGAGGGCGGTTTGGGATAGCTTTGGACCGTGCTGTCGTTTCCTAGTAAACTTTAAAAAATAGGGAACTGTCAACTCTTCATTTCATGCCCACTCAAGCATGCCCCCTCCTCATGCTTTGTATTAGACTGCCCCCTAGTGCTGTCACATCCTCTGCCTCTCCTCCCCTGCTGTCTCTCTCTGTGCATGAAGTTATCTAACAGGTATTAGCGCAGAGAGAATCTTGACTTGAGTGAAACAAGCAGATGCGGAGGTGATAATGACTCTCAAAGTCCTCTTGTCCTTGGCTGTGGGAGTTTTCCCAGACTTAATGTGCTCCGTCAGCTGAATTAGTAGAACAACAAGTGCTCAGGGAATCAGAGAAACTGTATGTGTGGATGGTGAAAGATAGAAAGATCATGTTGGCTGTGTTTGATCATTACTTTGCGTTCTGTAGAAGCGTAGCACAAAAACACTTCCAAACAGACAGATTCTCGGTCAGTCTGATTCTTTTAGTTAGTGCTGAATGACTATACCACAGATTTTTCATTTCCTGTTTCTGTCAGCTTGTAATTCATCCTTGTGTCACTGACTGTCCAGCCTGTATTAAGTTAGACAAAGCAAGTGGAGACACTGGAAACTGTTGGGCATCTGTTTAACATCCCCCTTTAGTAATGTTGCACTTTGATATCAAATGAATAGCTTACATGTAAGTAATAAACTAGAGCCCCTCCACTGCTGGTTTCTATGCTTGAACGGATTGTGGAGAGCCCTCACAATGGTACTTCTATTGTGAATACTTGTGTGAGCTTTTCATCATGTATTGAAATCATTAATGATGAGCTCATGCTGCCCTAGAAGATTCAGGTCTGACCACTAAAAGCCACACTTTACACATTTTCAAAGGGTATGGTCTGATTATTTAGTCTGCCTGAACAGATTTTCTCTTATACTATATGTATAATGAGAAGGTTATGTGATACTGTTTTTAATGAACAAAGTTTTGGCTCAGCAAAATGTATTTTTAAGCAGCAAATAGAATAGAATAGCTTAAGAAGTCAATACAGAAGTGCCTTAAAACTTAAAGCAGTGCTACTGCTGGACACTGAACTGGCCAATTTGATTGGATTATGCTTGTGTTACAATAGACTGGATTATAATTGGCTTGAGTTAGATTGTATGTTCGAAGTACCTTGAGATAGCATTTGTTGTAATTTGATGCTTTGTAAAGAAAAGTGAACTGAATTGCATTGAATTGAGTTGAGTTGAATTTAATGTAATTTAATTAGATGCTCATTTAAAGTGACGCCGGTCAATTTCTATTGAGAGATTTGAATTTCATTAATGTTTAAAGTCATCATGCTAACTTACTTCAGATCATTTCATAGGTGTCGTATCAGAAAACACGAAAAACACACCTTGCAAAACATCCATTCTCGTTGCCAGTGCCAGTAGAAGCAAATTTCTGGAGTAGCAACTATCTTCACTACCTTAAGCCTCTAAGCTGCAGCTTGAGATGACATGACACTGTTATCTAGCAGGTTGTGTTCACTGTTGATCACTGTTTCTGATAAGCACAACTTTTTTAAATAATTAGGCTAGGTTATTGTTTTTGTACAGATGATTGACGTTGGCCCCACAGAGAGGGGCCGAGTAAGCTGCAGCTGTTGTGCAGACTTCAGATCCCCCCCACACCCCAACGAATTGTTGCTGTCACTTCCAAAGCTACCATGGAAAACACAACGATTAATTCACATGAAAAAAATAAACTGTACCCTCACTTGCTGCACTGAGTGCAAATGTAAAAATGTCCTCACAGGTATTTTGTTCCCATCAATGCTGACTGGAGTCAGTGACAATAGACAACTGTGAGTCCTGCTGAGTAGTTTGAGGACTGCAGAACCGAATGCAATCCCATTGTGCTACATAGCCAGATGTTCAGCTGGGTTATTATTTTTTTGACCAGTTTAAGAAGAGAAATCAAAGAATCAAAGAAATCACAGAATCAAATGCCATCCAATGACGCAGTGATTATGTAGCTGAAGTAATTTTGAAAATATATTAATTTGATTGACTTTATGCTTGAACGTATGCGAGAAAACTCTTTTCTTTCTTGTTCGCTTCATGTGTCCTGACCTGTAACACATCCTCCCAAGACTTATTGACACTTTCCAAATGTCATGAGGAAGGCAGGTGTCAGTACATACCTCTGAAATGCACACACACACACACACCAACACACACACACGTATTAACACAGTGTATGTTTAACTTAGCTGCTAGAATGGTGCCTCAGTGAGAAATGTTGAAGTATGGATGTCAGAAAGCAATGACCTGTCGGGGTCTCGTCTATTTCTCACAACCACATTAACAGGGTCATCAATCAACATATGTGTGTGTGTTTGAACATACTTAAACGACATATGTTTGGTTATACCAGCACTCAAACATGTAGGTTGTGTGTGTGAATTCATTTGTACTGGGGATGCACTAACTATCTGCTGGACACACACACATACACACAGCTAGAGGGATAAGGATCTTTATTGTAGCAAATTATGAGAGAAAACATCAGGCTGATCAGTGAAAGACCTGCACAAATAATAAGCAGACAATATGAGATGAGAGAGATGTTTAAAGAGATTTTCAGATTTTCAACCAACACTTGGGTTGATGGTTAGGTTTAGGGTAAGAGTTAGCATTAGACATTTAGTTATGATGGTTATGGTTAGGTTAATGCATTATGCTTAAGTTTGTGTGTGTGTGATCTAGTACTCAAAACTTTTAAACTTGTGGGGACCAAAATGGTGACTGCACAAGTTTTTAAGGTTTTTGTTTTAGGGTAAAACTAGTTTTATGGGAGGGAATGATATAGGATTAGGTGGCCAGCTATCATGGTTAAGGAGATGCAACCTCAGTGGATTATTAATTAGTTTCCAGACTCAACTGAAAAGGCTGTATGGTTGAATTACATACAGCACCATAGAGTCCGTGGATTGTGGATTTTTAAAAGTTTGGCCCTTGATAACATTAGGCGCTGCTTGCAGGAATGATGTAAAATATTCACGCTGCCCTACATTTTAATCATTTACAGTTCACATCATATTGTGATATAGCAGTACAGGATAGGAAGGAGCACATAATTTATCTTTAGGACCAACACTACACAAATAGTAGCTTTTAGGGTTGTAACATTAGATTTTAACATTAGAGATGCAGCTCTCTAGATCAAATAAAAAGATGACTAAGATTTTACTGCAGATCTACACAGAGTTAAAGTGAGAGTTCCACATTAGTGTCAGAAAGAAAATGCACGAGGTGTTTTCTGGAAAATCTCCAGAAAATACCATTTCAACAGTAGATAAATCAGATTCAGTGATGAAGCAGCATACTATGTCTGACCAACAATGACCAGTGCTGACACAGTTTTAATGCCGCATCAAAATTAAAGTCTGGAAGTCATTTGGATTTCATAAGATGAAAGATACAGTGTAACTTTACTACAATGGCAGCAAGACAAATCTGTGTTGTGCTACAATAATGCTTCACCTGGTGGATACTAATACAGCTCGCCCAAACAAGTTGAACACAAGATAAAGACATGGATTCATCTTGTGTTCTTGCCAAGCACAGCAGTTGTTTGATACATGCATTTTTCCTATGTGGCCCTTAATTATATGTTGGTTCCCTGAATTGCAACTCACTCATCAAAACTTTGAGAAACCCTGCTGTAAATATGTGTGTGTTTGTGTGTTTATAAACCAGCCTTGGCAAAGCCCTACAGTGCAGTCTGCTGCTGTGAAACAGAGGTTTTTCTGCAATGAGCGGGTAGATGTTTACAGCAGTGCTGACAGAGCCTGCATGCACACAAACACACTCACTTCAATCTTAAGCTACAGCACAGTATGCAAGCACTCAGTCAATCACAGCCCGGCCACGGTGACACACTCACACCAGTGTGAATGGCGTTACAAGGGCTGAGGAATCTGGCTGCTGAATATTTCCTCCATTCCTCTGTCAGCCATTCATCTCTGAGCTCCGAGGGAGGAGAGAAAGAGTAAGCGCGGCAAGAGACGTACACAGAGAGTCAGACAGAGAGATAGAGAGATGGTCTCTTCATTCACCCACTGGCCATCAGCCAGGGACATTCTGTACTGGTTTGTTTGTGGGGGAAATAGGGATATATTTCTCTTCCTCAAGAATATGACCTTCCTGTCTGTTTCTATGACCAGTTACTGACTGTAGGATCCCCTGTCTGACTACTTTGTTTCTGTGTGCTAGCGTATCTGCTCGTGTTAAAAGCCTAAATCCCTCAAACTGGAAAAGAAACAACTGAAGGGGTATGGGCACACTTTTTTTTCACATGAAAAAGGAAGGTCATTTCTGAGATTATATATATCAGAACGTAACAAAAACAAATACAATTATCGGCTTCTTACCAGGTCATAAAATTCAGCAAATACAATGTAAGATGAACAACAACACATGATTCATTACACTGTGTTAATAGATATTTGACAAAAACTAGTCCAAAATGCAGAACCAGAGTGTGGAAACTAAGTACACCCCTTAGTCGTCAGCTTGTAGAGTCATCTTTAACAACACCAACTGTAACTGATGTCAGCATTGCCAAGAAGAATACACGCGTCTCAAAGGCTGGTCTAGACCGAGTCCAAACGTAGCCAACCAAATATGAGTCATATGCTAACTTATTTGTAGACCACAAGTGCCACCCCTACGTTAAAGGTAGATACCGTGGAAACACCTATATCCCATCAATATCACTCAAAAGGTTACTGCTACTTTTTCATTCAAAATAGTACTGGAGTAATAGAACAAACACCTTAAACTTCGGTGTCTCCCACCCGGATGCTCCGTTTAGGCATCTTTTAGCTCATTGTTCTGGTTTTACAGCTCAGGCTCACCACTCTGAGCAGCATATGCAGCTTTCAACGGGTGGCAAAAAGCAAACAGGCAAAGTTAGTGACTAGCTGTCAAATATAAGGGATTTAACAGCTAATAATAAAGAAGTTGTATAGACAAAGACAGAGTTATAGGATACAGATTACCGACCGCTGCCTACAGATTATTAATATTCGTAGGCAGATATTTTTTGATACTTTAGACTGCTATAAGTAAACCTAATAACTGGAAGCACTTTATGTCCCACTTGAACACAGGTTAGGGTTAGCAGTTGTGGAGTTAACAGTCATTAGGATTACTGTAACAGACTGCTGATTCCAAATTAAGAAAAAAAATGAGTCAAACCATTTGCCTCTCCATTCCAGCCAGGTTTGTCTACACTAGCTGAAGGTGTGTTAACTGACACAATGCCTTGAATCAAACTGCATATTTCACATAACATCTTTGTTGAAAAGACATTTTGATAAATGGTTTAATTGCTGGAAATAAATCAGTTACAAACCCTAGATGTTAAATGTAGGACAACTGTGCAGGAATAAAAAAAAAAGCAACTTCATCCAGAGACTGATTGAAGCATGTGCTTGTTGGAATAGAGGGTTACTGTTTTCTGCCCTTAGGGGGCACCACTTGAGGCAGTGTCACATGCAGCTTTAAACTTTGTGCTAAATTGTGTGACATGTTAATGAATACGTTTGAGGTATATTTTACCTGTCTGTCGGTGCGTCTCTTTGTCTGTCATTCAGCCTGTTCAGACCGCAGTGCTGCCCATGACAAACAGTCTAAACACAACCAGCTGTGGCCTGCCCCCTTACCCCCACCCCACTGCAAAACTCTGCTTTTAATACAGAAACAAGCAGTTCAGTCAGTATTATATCCAATTTTATATTTCAGAATGTGGATTGTTTTTCCAAGTTTTTTCTTACTTTTACTATTTCTTTTCCTGTTTTTCTACTTTTTATTTTGGCCAAAAGTTTGCATGAGGGTCAGTTTGTGTAAATTTTATTTGACCATATCCTTTGTGTGTATATTTATGCGAGTACATGGTGCTCAAATGTCTACTCAGTCCAACAATTAATAAAAGCCTCTTTGTTGGAAATTTATTAGAAGCAGCAGATCTCTCCATTGGCCTTGCTGTGCCATAAACACCACTTATTAAACTGTATAAATTGGCATTATCCAGCACAGATCTGACAGTTAAAAATGTATTTTCAATGCTGCCTCTGGCTGGTGTATATCAGTAACAGCTTCTATAAGTTATTAGCGAGGGTGTATGGAAAGACTACGATGACAGAAGAATATGTGCTGTACAGCGTAGAGCTATAAACAGAGTATGAGCTCCGTGCAAATCAAAGAGTACAGAAGTACATTTCAGTGAGCAATTAGAGAAATGAGTGGAGTTAATTTGTTTGCTGTGAACAGGGAAAGTCAGCCAGTGTTGACTGACAGTTCATGAGTGTTCTTAAATTCATCCTCGTGAACGTGTTCTTAGATTATGAAAAGCTCACATCTTTGCTTTTTGATTGATGAATTCCAGTCTCTTCGTAAATTGAAAGGACATGTTAGCTGCCCTAATAAATGCACGAAAATGCCCATAAAAGGGCTTGAGACTGAAGCTTTATATGCCTATGGTGCGCTCAATTGTGGAGCGAGTGTGTGCGTCCATCTGATGAAATAAAATATCCTGGTGAGTCTGACGGTTGGTCAGTGGTGTTATTAAGCAGGGAACCAGGAGATATCCTCATTCTCCGAGTAAAACAAATCATTATATATATAAAAAATGTTTTAGAACATTTTAATGGTTAAAAGAAATGCACCACTGTGCCCTACATCACCAGCTGCTCCTTGTTCGAGGCACATTTCCATGGCACTGTTCTGTAAGATGAAGGAGTCATGTGCTTCTACTCGGGAGCAGGAGACCACATTCAGTAGGTGGTTCTGGGAGTCGCAAATGAGTTGAACATTTATGGAGTGATATTGATTGCGGTTGAGGTGTAGGAGTGGATCTGGCGAGGGGGCTTTAATGTGCATGTGCATGTAGTTTATTGCACCGATGGTGTTTGTGAGACCAGAAAAAGAATGAAACCCCTTTTGACTGCGACTTGTTGTTCAGCTGTATATGGAATTTTTTGTTTTGTGTGGCCAGTTGAATTATTGCATCCACCACTCGGGGGAGAAAACAGCTGATGGATGGTTGTGATATTCCCACTCCCAGCTTCCGTTAAAATGTTCCGGTGACCAAAAAGCCCAAGGTTGAGAGAACCTGCACATGTGCTGGAACAGGGTTGGACCATTGTGCATGGCTCCGCAGTGCTGGCTCCAAACGACTGCAAAGGTCCACAAGACCAGCTCTCGGTAGTCTAAAGCACCCAAATAGGTACTCATCACTCTCTGCAACAAAAACTGCGCAACTTTTCTTTTGTAATCTTAAAATGCTCCTAATAAGCTTATGGCACATTAAAATGTAAAAGCAAGCCACCAGGTGTTGAAACTACACGCGAACTACAACGCAGGCAGTGCTAACATTAGCCCGGTAGATCACAAGTTGTTTATATTCGGACACGGCAAGCACAAGAATAGCTTTGATAGACGTGGTAACTGGAATGCTGATAACTCGGCTGTGACGACTTTCTCAGCTCCGACTTCCGGGGTAGATGGAGCGCACCATCACTTTCATCACTGTCAGGGGAGGAGGGGAGCGTCACAGGTCAGGCAGGGGGTGGGACTTTGGAGGGAGGGGGAGTTGTTCATGTTTAAATTTTTACTAAGTGCTGTGCTAGAAAGGTAAGTATAGCTTTAAGTCTAACATCACACGTGGAACAGTATTTCATTCATTTATTATTCTTATATTATTGTAGTTAATGTTTAATCTGTTTCTGTGGTGTTTGTGTTTTCCAAATGCTCACAAAGATCATTTACCTACACGCTGCCAATAACAACAAGGCATCAACAGCCCGAGATTTCTTCCTTCAGGCTGTAGAGACGCATGGTTTTCCATCCAGGTAACATGCTACGTCTTGTTTTGAAGTTTATGTTTACAAAAAAAAAAGTAAAGTTGCCTTTACAAAATTGTTGACCCACTGACATAATCACAATATTATATGTACATCTTTACTCTTATAATATAAGCATCTGTCAGGTTCGTTGGTGTGACGGGAGGGCCCAGATGCAGACTTAAAAAATAACTTGATTTTTTACAAAAAGCACAAGGCAAGAACAAAAAACGAAGCTGAGACGGATATCAAAAATACTCAAACTGTGACAAACAAAACGAGACAAAACAAGACTGTGGATAAATAAACAAAGACTTGATTATGGCTAAGAGATAACAAGACAAAGGGGCAAAAACCTGACCTGACAAGACTGTGGAAAACCATGGCATGAGAGGTAAAGTGAGGATTTTGGAATGACGAGAGCGGACCTGGAATCTAAGTACTGTGGGGAGGTGATTAGTGATGACGTGCAGCTGTGGAACAGAAACAGGTGACTTGAGTGAAACTTAACGAGACAGGTGAAAATAATATTACAAGAAATAAACCAAGACCTGAAAACAAAACTCAAAATGTGACGGCATCTTTATGTATCTATAACCTGCAGTGTCGTCACCCAGATTTATGTCGAATACTGGTTAGTATTTCCTGTTTATTTTCTAATTGGCTATATGTTCTGTATACAGATTGAAGAATGAAGAGTTAAAATATGTTAAAGCACCTAGAAAATACATGAAAATATAGTTTTCACAGGGAATCAGTTCCTGTTTATGGTATTTTGTCCTCTATGTTTTTTGTCATATGTTTTATGAAAAAGCGTTATTGTCAAATATAATTTTTTAAAGGACAGTGGATTTGTTAACCTAAGTTGATTATTTATGTTAGTATTATGTTTATCATGCACATAACAACATACGTAATAAATAAATATTTATGACTTGTACAAATACATTGCAGTTCATGAGAATAATAATAAGAAGAAAAGGCTGCAGTATCGCGATAATACCTGGAACAGTGGTATAGTATCGTGGTTAGTTATTTTGGTATCATGACAACTCTACATATATATATGAATGTAAACTATTATTTATTATGTCTATCTATTCTTTGCTGCTTAGGTCCCTGCTCCTAGTCAGAGTAATTTGTGGTTATTATCACTACAAGCAGAGCGAATCACAACTTTAATGGATGCGGTTCTGTTTGGCATTATTGTCAGTCTGTTAGAAAAACATTTAATTTTATTATATCGAAAAATAAAAATGGATAGCCTACAGGCTGTAAAAATCATTATTGAAGTAGCTGACTACAAGGAAAGCCCTGATTATGAACTGGGAGATTTAGCATTATCTGGTTGGAAGTCAGCACAGTTATGTCAGTGGAACTGCAGTTAAACAACGCAACCACGCACGCGTGCACACACTCACTTAGTCGGCTCACACAGTGACACGGACGAGCGCCCCTCTCATACGCGTACTGTCACGCGCACGCATTAAACGACAGTTTTTGTCAGAAGAGCTGTCATGTCACATGTTAGGCCTAAATTACCACTTTTATGACGACATTGAGAATCTTTTGATTTGACTATATCGTGAAATTGCCGATACCTTCAACTAACTTACCTGAGCACGGGCGTTTGACTCCATCCTCTTTCTTTCTCCTAAATCAGTACCAACTTGTGCCCACTGCAGGTAGTTGGCGCTCAGATCCCGGCCGGCAGAAATTGCTGCTCCTTGATTGGATGGTTGGTTGGCGCGTGGGTGGACACCGGGTAGAGTATATACTCTATAGCTCTGCACCGGGTTAATTGGCAAGTCAGTAAGCAACGTGCTGATTGGCTAGTCACTCAGGCGTCAAAACCGGGTCAAAATTAGTGCTTGTAACTTGAGTTTTGTAAACTTGTAACTTCAGGGTCACACTTGAAGGTGGGAAATTTGTGTGTTCATCGGATTTAGTTTTACACATGCACAAAATATTCCCACAGATACAAATATGTTTTACACAAACTATTTTTACAAGTTCAAAACTTTGTTACACATGCACAATTTTTTTTTACAAGTTCAAAATCTTGTTACACATGCACAATTTTTATTTTTTTTTACAAGTTCAAAATCTTTCTGACCCTTATTTGATCCCATGAAAAAACGAGAAAAATCGCTACAACATAAGCCGAATACTGGCGCAGCAGCTAAGCCCATCGGGAACTTTGCTCTAGCTTTAATGATGTGCCTGGGCGAACGAAACAGCTCTTCGAAGTGAACGATTACAGCTGTCCCCTGATAGTGCCGTTTTCACTCTCTCTCTCTCTCTCTCTCTCTCTCTCTCTCTCTCTCTCTCTCTCTCTCTCTCTCTCTCTCTCTCTCTCTCTCTCTATTCAATTCAATTTTGCTTTATTGGCATGAATGGTAACCATTGTTGCCGAAAGCTGAAACATATACTTAGACATACAATTAAATTATGATACAATTTTACATTACATATTAATACAATTACCTATTATTTACATTAGATACATTTGATTTTAAATAGGTAGATGGAAATACATTTACTATTTTATATTATGCACGATCTACACCAAACAGGCAGAGTGTTATTAGGATGCGTCACAGTATAATAGGAAGTGTTTCTCTGTCTCTGCCTGTCTGTGTGGACGGAGCTGACACAGCTGCTCCTCTCTGGGCAGCCACATCAGTCTGTGTCGGCTTCTCTCTAAGGCCAGCTGGTTACATGCTGCCATTCCGACAACTCGCCATTCCGACATTGGCCTCCAATTGTCGGAATGGCGATACTTAATTTTTTATCAAACGTCCCGCCATTCCGACACTTTTTTCCTCCTATGGTCGGAATGGCGGTATGTTTTTTTTTAAACATACCGCCATTCCGACAGTTCCTTTTAATAGCCTATTTTTTACCCAAAACATTTTACACTAATGAAGGCATTAGTGTATGCCGGCGCAAATACGCGCGCTGGCATATCAGCCTCGCAAACAAACTTTAATAATCTATTATCAAAATATAAAAATACAGATATTAATGTAACTCTGGAGAGACTGAAACTGATTAAGCAGAAATACAGTGTCAGTGAGCTGTCACAGCAGCCAGCTGGAGCGGAGCTCTCCACAGAGCCCATGCGTCTTTTGCACGCTGTCATCATATGCAAAAGTAATAATTGCAATTACAGATATCACGGCTACTGCACAGGACACAGTTGCGAGCACTCTGCCTTGCCTTGCCAATAGGAAAAGAGAGAAATGACAGCATAGAACGTACAAAACACAACAAAATACAGTAAAAACGTTTATTCATGTTATTCATGTGATTTATGAGTACTCGCTCCAATTTTGGGAAGCGCGGATGGGCTTTGCGCATTTGGCACAAACACACAGCCGTTGCGCAAGGCTTTATACAGCCTGTTGATATCCAGGAGTAAATGTCATGTAGAGATTGTTTTTACATGACATTACAGCTGAACATATAGCTTTCATCCACAAACCAACGTGGGAGAGCCCAAAGACGCATGTGCCAGACGCACATAGGCATGCGTAAAACCAATTTTGACCACTTCATGCTGTTTATTTGCTTTCTTTTAGTTAACTTTCGTTTCTTTTGGATTCTTGTGCGTATTATAGAGCCGTTTCGGTCCATGTTTGTATGCCTATATTTCCTGGATTAAATTTTCGGAAGTTGAAACAAGTGACATTGGAGTGTGTGATTGAAAACCACCACGGTCTGCTTCTCCTCCTCCAGTTGCCGAGACTTTGTGTTTTTAATAACGCTTGTCTGTAAACATGTGTTAAACATATAAATTGCATGAACAGAAAGAAGGGACTCGCCTGTTGAGTAACGCACATATACGGGAAGCCTAGTCGGAATGGTGGAACGTTTGCATGTCGGAATGGTGGGATGTCGGAATAGCGGGATGTCGGAATGGCGGGATTTCGGAATGGGTGTTGCCACCCTTGTCATTCATATCACAATATCAGCAATATTCACTTTACTGTATTTTTTTAAATGATCATGTGAAGGATCTTTATTATAACATACGTACTTTAAACCTTCAGTCTGTTGTTGTGTGTTATTTAGGGTAGACATTACAGGTCGAAATAAAAAATTAGTCGGGTAAATATCAGCAGTCTCCTCATCGAGTCTAGTTTAAGTTGATTTTCATATTTTAACACTGTCTTAAAGTGACAGGTGAAGGGAGGGGTTACGCAATGTCACCTTATGAGCAGAGATTTTGTTCCAGGAACTCATCACTATAATGTTTGGCCAACAATGCAGACAATCAGTAGAACCAGTGAAATTTGCTGCATTACACACTTTTTTGGTCAAACAACACATTCTAAAGTTGACTAGCGTGTTAGAAATTGGCCATTTACGGACTGTAAAAGCAACTAATTTCACTTCTTCTTTTTTCAGAATGATTAACTCAATGGAAAAAGTTACAAAACCATAAAAAAACTACTTAAGTTAGTTATCATATGTGAGATGAATATTGTACTTCCTGTAGTACTTCAAATGCTATTCCTGCAGTGCAGTACTATAATTTCTCCTTAGTGAGGCCTGACGATTAGTATGAAGGACCGAGTCCAGTATATAAACAGTTATAGCGCTAACATCACAATTTGACTGCACAATAACCAATATGTTGAATATAATCAGCCCATGGCAAAAAGAACTAACTCATTACTTGCTTATTACACTAAAATGCTAACATGCTAGTTGCCACCTTTACCTGTCTGCCCTATGGTGCTGGTGGTAGCAGGCAAATTAACATTTTACAGACAGCTGTCTCCTGCAGTTGGAAACAACTTAGAGGGGAGCAGGACGAGAACAAATACGGTACTTAATACCAAGTTTAACTCTTTAAAGATTACATCATTTATATGAGAGCACTGATTTTCAAGTCGCTGCAGTATAGAAGTACTACAAGTGCCAACAAGGCTAAATGTGCCCCAAACAACAGTTGCAAACACCTTTGTTTTTTTTTCCTTGAGTTTGCTCCACCTTTTCAAACCTGTTTTCACCAGCCTGGAGCTATCTACCGTTTCACAGGTAGACATTTAATTAAAATGACTGACAGCTGCTAGGGTGGGAACTTGACCAGCTGACAGGGGTGGAGAACTCCACTAACAATAAATTTTCTGCCTGGAGGTGAAAAATTGCATGTTAGGGCTTCAAGTTGTGTCTTGCAACATTAGCCCCTGAGTTTAAGACCATTGGCCAAACAGGAAACAGCAAACAAGTTCTCCTTTCAAATTTAGAATTCACAGAGCCAATAACCATGAAAGTTCTCTCATTCAACCAGGTGAATGAGATGGAACTTCAAAAACTCCCTTGTCACTTGACAGCAGTTAAAAGCCTTGGTTTTATCTAGAATGATACCTAAAATCTACCTTTATTTCCGAGCCAAACAAACACACTTGCTCGTCTACAAACAAGAGGTTTGGTGTGTAACTTGTCCACGTATCTGTCTTTGAATGAATCCTGACTGTTCAGCAGCTGTAATACTCTGCTGCTGACTTTATGTTGACTTAGCCATTAAAGGCTACAGCAGGTCTGAAATCAAAACCTGCACAACTGTTTTGCTTGGACCAAGAGCACCCTATAAGTGTACACTTGAGCTACGCTTAAACACTTGTACCTCTGACGCAGTGCTCACACGTTATGCTGCATTACTTAAATACGAACATCATTCAGATTAATGTGTAATTCTCACATGCTGTGCTAAAATTGAAAAAAAAAATGTAAACAACATTTAGTCTCAGACTTTATGTTCCAAAAAGTTGAGAGTAGACATGTGAAAAAACAGTGTGTGAAGTGTGTGGGTGTGTGTGGATACAAGTGCTGATGAGTAATTAATTACTTTGGCTGAGATGAAATAATAAACAGAGGAAGAGCTGGCTTGTTCCGCTTAAAAAAACCATGTCAGACTGTAACATCTTGATTTCAACATTCTTCCTGTCTCCACATTTTACTCCTGACTCATGAGTTTGTTCTTCTTGAATCAGATATTTAAAAAATCAAAAGGATTAGAATGAAAGACAAAACTGCTTGGTTTTCTCTCACACTCATCTAATCTTCTTCTGTAACACTATTATTTAGTTTTGCTGCAGATCAGTTCATCTTAACAGACACAAAGCCTCTAACAACAAACTTTAAGTCTTAATGCAGTATTCGGTCACTTCTCAGACAGGTTGCATGAACCCACTCGTTTTTCATTTCATGGTTTCTCTTTTTTTTTCTTTGCTTTGACATTATAATGACATTTTGGCAGATTGTTGGAACAACGTTTAAAGTTCTTCCAGATGGAGTGTCGATGGGTCCCCTTAAATGAAGTCCTTGTTTTACGGAATCAAAGCAGAGTCAGGCCTAATTACAGCTGAGAGTGACATTAGAGGAAGGGAAAGCAAAGGAAAGGAAAGGAAAGGAAAGAAAGGAAATGAACAGTAAACCAAAGAAATAATAGAGAAAAGGTCAAGGAAAGAGGGAGCTAACGCAGCATATTTCTGTAATTCCAGGCAGCTAGAACCTTAAGATCGATCTGATTAATCCTCCTTATGTTAACTCTCCTACAGAAATACACAGAGACAACACACAAACACATCCCCCTCATTCCTATGATCTGCACTTAGACAAGGTTGCTGTATTTTGTTGCTGTACAAACAGGTATTTTGTTTTTTTTTTAAGTGGAACACAGATATAGCTGTGATTTCTGCTGATAATAGAGCATCTGTTGGCCCTATTACTCAGTTAAACGGTTCAGCATCCTGAGACGTGGAAATAGTAAGGAGATGATTAATACACAAACACATGAGCACGTGCTGATAAAAGGATTATCTGTCAGCTCAGCCAGATATGAAGTTCCTCAGTGGATTAATTCCAAGTTACGCTCAAACACACATCGATCCTATCTTGGTGAGTATAATTTTCCGCAGTTTTTACCTCGGTCATAACATCTAAATTTCAAATCCTGACTTAACCAAAACAACTCTAATCTAAACCCTAAAATCTAATGGCACCAGCTCTTGAGGACTAACAATTTGGCCTTAACAAAGATAGATGTACGAGCGCACACAAGAACTTTGAATAGCCCTACTTTATATTGCATATGTTGAAGTCTTTATTTACCCATGAAATGCCTGAGCCAGTAGAACGCAACACTTAGTGGTTCTTTGGGTACGCCAAGATGTCTCCTATGGGGTCTAACTGCCCCTTTAGGGGGACTAAGTGTCTTGAATACTGGCTTAAATGCCCTCTCCTAAAATACCATTCTTCGTGGAACTTTAGCGCATTAATAAAACTCCTGGCATGATTGCTTTGAGTTTTTTTTTTCCACACCACTGGTATCAGAACATCAAATTGGATGTTGTGACCTTCCGGAGCAAGTTGACTTAAGTCACACATGTCTGTGGAATGTGTCAGTCCAGTATTCAGAATACCAAACAGGTCATTATATCTGCCCTTGTTTCTCAATTCCATGCTGTTTAAGTGTTTGTAATTTCATACATGAAGGGAGTCATATTTGAAAGGGAAGCCAGGTACTGACCTGACCAATGATAAGCTTATACTCGTGGTATATACTGGAGTATGATAAAGTGGCTGATGTTGCATATCAGATTCTATGTAAACACTGCATAGGACCTTTAGTTCTGTTATCAGCAGTAAGCCAGAGGACAGATTTGTTGGCACATTGGGGCAAGATATCAAAACAGAGATATATTCAGCTTGTACAGTTGAATTACAGATTTTCTTTCAGTTAGGCTATTTAGCAATCTAATATTTGCAAAAAGTCAATTTCATGCTTTAAATTTTGTTGCAATGTTTTTTCGACAGATTATTTCACAACTCTGAATAAAACATAAAGCATGTTATGAGTTAAGGATAAAATTACAGTAGTGTTCTAGACGGGTTTAAACAGAGTCAAGTGTGAGATACTGAAAACTTTGACTTACAGGTCCACATAGCTTGTTAAGACCTTAATCCCTGTTTGTGGCACTTTGTGCGGGTCCTGATAGATTGCTTTGATCATTCCTAAAATAAGCTGGTTGTGCCTGTGTATCACCCTTTCTTGCATAAATTCACGCAGCACTGTTTATATTCTGTCTTGGTCATATGTCGTACACTGGGGATCTGTTCCACCTCCTGAGCCCCAGTCACCCCAACATGCACTATAGCTTGTTTCTTTTTTTTTTGTTGTTTTCTTACAGAGGAAAATTCTGTGCCCACACAACCATGAAGTAACCCCAATGATCTCTAACTCAAACACAATCTGACAGTAATATCACAATAGTTTATTTTTCTGCTGATCCTTAGAAAAATAAAATACTAATTCACCAGCCTCTGTTATTATTCCACACTCAAGTCACTTTGGTTCCAGTAGAAACAACACGGCTGCCAAACTGCTCACCATTGTCCACTTATCTGAGAAATAATGTTGTCTCCCTGAATTAGCATGACGGAATATAGAGCAATGTTAAGGGCCATAACACCACAAAGCAGCAAATCATTGACAGGGAGACATGTTAACACACATAAACAGGCAGGCATGAACTCACAGACCAAGTCACACGGGCAGACAAATACTGTACACACACTTACACACACACACACACACACACAATGCGTCAGCTGGGTAGTGATTGCGCAGAGCAGTGTAAACAGGAAGCATGTTGCCGGACCTCAAGGTTCATCATTAGACCTCCCACAGCTTTGGTACACAGAGAACAATACAAGAAGCAGGACCCTAAAAATACTCATACATTTGTCAGCATATATGCATATAACTGCCGTGTGTGAGTGCATGTTGACGTCAGTGCATGCTTATGCATGCCTGATTTTGTTCAAACGTATCTATTGTGTGTGGGTATGCGTGTGTTTGTGTAGATGTGTGTAGATAGTAGCTGTGTCAGTAAGGAAGCTATGATAAACAAGCTTTAGAGGATGGGGTTTTTCCTGGCACTCAGTCAATGGATAAACCCTGGACAAGTTAAGACAGAGAAGAGGAAAGAAGAATGGCTGGCAATAGTCTTTTACACCAGTTTACTGTTTTCACAGGAAGTGTTGTGGGCCTCATAGATTAAGAAAAAGAGAAAAAAAACAACACTTTTTTCATTTACAGGAAAAGTTGCTTCTTATGAAACTGAAAACTAGCACATATGGAAATAATTCTGAAAGTGTGATATATGCATGTTTGTTTTTTCTGCTAATAGACAACCATGCTAGCTGATATTTTGAGCTTAAGCCTCTCACCGGGAAGCTAACATCTTCACAGTAACAACACCCTCATTTGTAATACATTTCTAGATAAATAGAAATACAGTATGTAAGGCAGAAACTGAGTTTGTACAATTCTGACTGGCTTGAAAGACATGAATAAACACAAATGAATACATTACATAGGTACAATTTGAATACTCTGGCAATTGTATTAAAGATTTGGTGCAAAAGCAGCATCTGTGATCTTTAAGAAGCAAAGATGGAAAGATTAAGTGAAAATCATTGTGCGGAAAAATTCAGTTCCTTAAAGAAAGTATGGAAAAAATACATATTTCTCCCTTTGTAGTGAACATTGTCATTAGAAATCATAATTTCAGGCAATATTGGCAATATTTCAGGCCTGATCTGGATGTTTGTGATTTCCACTCCCCACAAGGCATTGCATAAAAAAATCATGGTTCATCAGTAGCTGACATATCCACCTGGGCAAGAGATTACTGCAGGAAACCTTTGTCAAGCACTACAATCAAGAGTTACATTCACAAATACCACTTAAATGTTACTGTGCAAAATAGAAGCCTGGTGTAAAGTCTGTTCAAAAGTGGCGTCAACTGCCCTGGACTGAGAGGCATCTCGAATAGATCATCACTCAGTGGAAATTTGTATTGAGGTCAGACAAGTCACAATTTCACACCTTTTCTGATAAAATTATATAAAAAAAAAAACATCCAGACTTTTATTAGTAACAAGTTCAAAAGTCAGGATCTGTAATGGTATGACACTCTAATCATGCCCTTGGTAAAGGGCACTGGTTAAAGTTACCAATGATCTCCTCTTAGCCTCTGATAGCGGACTTGTGTCTGTGCTTGTCCTATTGGATCCCAGTGCTGCATTTGATACGATCGATCACAGCATTTTGTTACAGAGACTTGAATGACATGTTATTGGGATTAAAGGAACTGCATTAGGCTGGTTTAAGTCATATTTATCTGATGGATTCCAGTTTGTTCTTGTAAATGAAGAATCTTCCTCCCACATCGGAGTAAGTCATGGAGTTCCTCAGGGTTCTGTGCTTGGACCAAGGACCAGCACGGCATAAATTTCCATTGTTATGCTGATGATACTCAGGTGTACTTATCTATGAAACCAGATGAAATCAATAGGTTGGTCAGACTACAAGCATGTCTTAAAGACATAAAGACCTGGATGACTCAGAACTGTCTGCTTCTAAATTGAGACAAAACTGAAGTCGTTCTCTTTGGACCTGAGCGCTTCAGGGATGAATTGTCTAGTTATATAGTTACTTTAGGTGGTATTTCCTTGGCTTCTAGTTCTACAGTGAGGAACCTTGGAGTTATTTTTGACCAGAATTTATCATTTGAAGCACATATAAAACTGGTTTCTAAGGACTGCCTTCTTTCACCTTCGTAATATTGCTAAAATCAGGAAAATCCTGTCTCAGGGTGATGCATAGAAACTAGTCCATGCATTTGTTACTTCAACACTGGACTACTGTAATTCTTTATTATTGGGCTGTCCCACATATTCTCTGAAAAGCCTCCAGTTGATCCAAAATGCTGCAGCCAGAGTTCTGATGAGAACTAACAGGAGAGATCATGTTTCTCCAGTTTTAGCTTCTCTTCATTGGCTCCCTATTAAATTCAGAATAGAATTTAAGATTCTTCTCCTCACATATAAAGCTCTTAATGACCGAGCTCCATCATATCGTAAAGATCTCATTGTACGATATTTTCCAAATAGAGCACTTCGCTCCCAAACTGCAGGTTTACTTGTTGTTCCCAGAGTTTCTAAAAGTAGAATGGGAGGCAGAGCCTTCAGTTATCAGGCCCCTCGCTTGTGGAATAAGCTGCCAGTAAATGTCCAGGAAGCAGACACCCTTTCCACTTTTAAGATTAGGCTTAAAACTTTCCTTTTTGATTAAGCTTATAGTTAGGGATGGCTCAGGTAATCCTGAAACATCCCATAGTTAAGCTGCTATAGGCTTAGACTGCTGGGGGACCTCATCTGTCACACCTTTGCTCACTTTGCTCTCTTTTTCCCCCTGTTTAATTTCTCAAATGATGTTATGTACATGTGACATTATTGTGGTTATTAACTTGTGTTTCCCCGTTCCAACAGGTATCCTTTGAATGGTGTTACGGTGTTTTTTACCCCTCTTTTCTGTCCTCTCAAACCCCAGCTGGTCGAGGCGGATGGCCACCCTTCCTGAGTCCGGTTCTGCCAGAGGTTTCTTCCTGTTAAAAGTTCCTTTCCACAGTCGCCACAGGCACGCTCAGGACGGGAGATTGGACTGAAGACAAGTTTCGGTGCAATCTGTTGGTTTCCTTAGCTAGGATATTGTTTTTGAATTGGCTCAATATGAATGAATTGGATTATTTTGAAATTAATTAATTGGATTTCATTGGATTATGATTACAATGAATTGAATTCCAATTGGCTTGAATTGGACTATATTATTTAAGTGCCTTGAGATGACAATTGTTGTAATTTGGTGCTATATAGATAAAACTGAATTGAAAAGGCAGTTCGCAGTTCTGTGATGGCAGCACTGATGCAGAGAAGTATATTGAGATTTCAGAGCAACATATCCTACTTTCAAGAGGGTATCTTTTCCAGGGACGCCCATACATTTTCCAACAAGACAAGGCAATTCTACATTATGCACATGTTACAAATTCATTGCTGTGAAAAAAGAGGAGATACTGGATATCCTAACATGTCCTCAATAGAGAATGTGTGGAGAACTTTGAACGGTTAAATGCAACAATGATAGCGTCAAATTTATGCATACATGAAAACTTGCTTCATAGGAGCTACAGTCTTCAGGTAAAGTCTCAGGTGTCACTCAGTGTCAACAGCTCTGGAAAAACATGGGACACTGTGCCAGTTTTTTTATGTAGAGTCAGACTGTGTGTTTGCAATGCAGTAAGGTGTGTTGTAATAAAATAAGTCAATTTTCTGTTTGTTTTCCTTGAATGATATATGCCACAGTTAAACACTGAACGTGTCAGCACATGCACATACAGCTCATACTGATGAAAGTGGATGTCAAAGAACAATCTTATCATTCTTCCATCTGAAAGGACTCGTTCCACATGCGCTCTCACACACAAAGTGGGAGGATGAAAGCAGCGCATTTTATACATTGCGCTGGCTGTAGTTAACCTGCCATAAATTTCCTATATTTAGTTTGGAGCTGGGCCAAACATTCTCACGAGCTATATGTTTTACTAACCTTTCTTCATAACTTGTTAGGATTTAGGCTCTGGATCAGCCACGCATGTCCACACACATACGCGTCATTACTGTGAAACACCAGTAAAAAAAACACTTAAACCATTGCAGATTAGCCTTGGGATAAACCCTCTGATGATTTTCATTTGAAGTGCAGAGAGCTTGTTTCAGTATAGAACGTTTGAAATACTTTTAAAGCTTAATTGACCACAAACGGTTAGGTGCCCCAACCCCACAACCACCACCGCTATCTGTGCTCTACTTTTTTTTTTCATAGTGGAACAAAGACGGCTTGTGTGTCTGCCATGTCTGGGAATTATGATTAGCTCTTTGATTACTCAGATTTTAAAAGGTGGAGGGGTGAGAATAAGGGAGGAACGAGGTGCTGGTAGGTAGTGGGGGAAGGGTAACTAACAAGAATTTTACAGATAGTGATTTGTGATTGTGTGTATGTATGTGGCATATTGCCAAGGTTTCACAACATCACACCATTTTTATATTGTTGTTTTTGTTTTGAGGAGCTTGTGCAAGCTGGTGCAAGATCAACCCTACTGACACTTTTAAACTTGACTGATACTGAAGTTAACATCTGCACACTGGTTGTAAAGTAATAAAGCACAGACGACAAAACACACAGAAATAACAGATCAAAAGATCTCAGAAAGATCTACAATAATTTACTTGATGACCCACGGGAATACTGTCACAAAAAAACCCGCTCACATCACTGCTACATCTGCTACATCACATTAAGCTGAGCTCAGCAGGTGAAGAGGAGGTTTTCCACTGAGGAAGCAATGAAATTGCTTTTATTGATGAGTCCAACAGATGAGGACCAACAGATCATCATGACTCATGAGAGATCATCTCTTTATGATATTACGAAAGCACACAGTGATGTGTTTAAATCTTTTATTCCTTTCATTATTAAAATGCAGTCTATCTCTTATTGTATAATATATGTACTACCACCCCTACTGCACTGGTGAGCTGTGTCTTCTTGTACAGGCGTAGATTGTACGTCCTGGCCAGCCGCCGGAAGTCATCTTTGTGGTGTGTTTAAATGTTGGTTTGTTTGCCCAGATGCAGATGATGTGAGGAAATCCAACAGGGTACCTCTCGTCACTGCTGGTTCCTCACACTGTTTTGGTGTAAAAGAGCCCTCATAATAGCTGTCAGGGTGATAAATTCATCACCTCTCAAAGGTACATTTCCCTTCCTCAAATATTTCAGTTATTTTTTTCTTGAATCAAAGTTATAGTTTTGAATCACTGCTTTTGTCAATCTTGGGCAATTTCTGATTGCAGGGACTTTTGGAGGGAATACATCCATTTTTGTGTCTGCACTGCAGGAAGTGTGGATAACTACTGTTCATAGAACTCTACCTTAGCTCTTACCTGTCACTGAGTATTTTTTCTGCATGTGGGGAATGTTCTCTGGCAGAACTGTGGTTATTTGGCCCAATCAATGTCAGTGTGCAGTGATTGGCTGAACACATGCCCTAGAACCCACCATTACAAAAAACTTACAAAAGAAATAAGTGAAAAATAGTTCACCAAAAACGGAGAAAGTGACTGACCGGGAAGCTTTAATGAGCTAATATGCAGAAAGAGTTTGTATTAATTTGACTCATCAGCTAACAGCCAGTTGGCTGTTAATTGGTATCAGCATTCCTATCTACGGTGGCAATGCACCTATATGTAACAGAGGAAATTCAGTGCAATTCTGATTCGTCCACTCGCTTCTGGCTAGGTGGGTTTTATGTCAGTTTCGAGTAGGGATGCAGATGCAAGAAAAAAAATCTCTATGAGATATGTATTCAGGGACTCCTCAGAACTGTTTCTTATGAAAGAGCCTCCTATTTTCTGACAGCTGGCAGCTGTTAAAAAGTTCTTGTGCACCAATTTAACTATACCAGCTCTAAGGACTATAAGCCAAATGCGCATTTAAAGGTTATGGTGCCAAATACAAGCATTTTCTGAAAGAGCTGATGTAGAAGTAAGGAGGTCATAGGAACCTCTCCAAATTCTTGCTAATGCATCTCAATATACACTATGTATTCACTCACCCATCCAAATAATTAAATTCAGGTCACTCCAATCACTTCCATGGCCACAAGTGTACAGATTCAAGCACCTAGGCATGCAGACTGCTTCTACAAACATTTGTCAAAGAATGGGTTGCTCTCAGGAGCTCAGAGAATTCCAGCATGGTACCATGATAGGATGTCACCTGTGCAACAAGTCCATTTGTGAAATTTCCTCACTACTAAGTATTTCAGCGGATGCTGAGGCACATAGTGCGCAGTCAATAGCTATAGACCTCCAAACTTCATGTGGCCTTCAGATTAGCTCAAGAGCAGTGTGTACAGAGCTTCATGGAATGGGTTTCCATGGCCGAGCAGCTGCATCCAAGCCGTACATCACCAAGTGCAATGTAAAACGTCGAATGCAGTGGTGTAAAGCACGTTGCCACTTGACTCTCAAGCAGTGGAGACACGTTCTCTGGAGCGATGAATCACGCTTCTCCATCTGGCAATCTGATGGACGAGTCAGGGTTTGGTGGTTGCCAGGAGAACGGTACTTGTCTGACTGCATTGTACCAAGTGTAAAGTTTGGTGGAGGGAGGATTATGGTGTGGGGCTGTTTTTCAGGAGCTGGGCTTTGCCCCTTAGTTCCAGTGAAAGGAACTCTGAATGCTTCAGCATACCAAGAGATTTTGGACAATTTCATGCTCCCAACTTTATGGAAACAGCTTGGGGATGAACCCTTCCTGTTCCAACATGACTGTGCACGAGTGCACAAAGCAAGGTCCATAAAGACATGGATGAGCGAGTTTGGTGTGGAAGAACTTGACTGGCCTGCACAGAGTCCTGACCTCAACCTGATAGAACACCTTTGGGATGAATTAGAGCAGAGACTGCGAGCCAGGCCTTCTCATCCAACATCAGTGGCTTACCTCAAAAATGCACTTCTGAAAGAATGGTAAAAAATTCCCATAAACACACTCCTAAACCTTGTGGAAACTTGCCCAGAAGAATTGAGGCTGTTATAGCTACAAAGTCAAAGTCATATTAAACCCTATGGATTAAGATTGGTTGTCACTTAAGTTCAAATGCGTGTAAAGGCAGATGAGCGAATACTTTTGGCAATATAGTGTATATGATGTGTGAAAAAGCTTGTTTGCTGACAGAGACAAAGCTTACTTTGTACATAAATTGGCGTTATAAATACGTGAGTTTCTAATCTGTGTTAGCATGTTGTACATTAAAACATAGTCCAAATAAATTGGAGGTGAAATAATTTTTATTTTGATTTGGTCCATTTATTTGTTATAACTTGCTGAAACTACTGTTGGGAAGACACATTTTTTACATGGTTACGTGTGGTATTAGTATATATGGAGGGGGGCAGAAACTGACATCTAAACTCAAGACTCAAATTCAATAATTTTTCTGTAAATGTAAGATACTTGCAATGTGGGTGAACTGAAGCTAAAATCTGAGGGCTCAACGTGTCAGCCACTGAGCAATGAAACAGGTTTGTTTCAACCTCTCCCATCTCAGAGGCCGACTTATTATTTATGAGTTTATGCGGCTGCTATAGCACCGTGGTATTAGAGTGCTCAGAGCAAGACTGATGTATGCTGAGAAAAGGATTCCAATCTCATAAATGTAAAGATTTGTCAGATTCTTTTCTTGGCTCTGCTTTTGAACTGCAACTCTTGCAATAAACTCTGAATTCCAGCACAATTTCCTGTCCCAGTGGAAGATGCTCCCTGATTGGGAGATGAGATCAGAGTCGAACACGTACGAAAACATACTTCCAACATGTAATGCACATGGCATAACTTATACATATGTGTATGGAGGCACAACCACCTCAACACACTTGTTAGAAAGACAGATTACATTCACTATGGGGCCAGAGGGAAAGGATGAGGGTGGAGGCCAGTATGAATAAAACTCAAAGTCAACCTGACACACCGGCTTACACTGCATAAAGACAGGATGTAAAATGCAGACAGTAAACACCCCCACCTATCATTCATCTTCACCATGTCCCTATCTGTTTCCTAACTGTGCCTCTTTTCCACAGTACAATGCAAGCAGCATTGATCAACTAGAGACTGTGGTGGAAGAAAGAGCTGTTTCCTAACTGTGTTTCTTACCTTACCTGATATGGCTTTCCAAAGGAAAACTTTTTCAGAGCATATTGATCTTCAAGCCAAGTTATGTTTGCTTTAAATGGGCAAGCAGCATGAAACCTTCAGCTACGATAACAACTGTGATGATAATAATTCAGTTGATTTCTTTAGCACTTTCCTTCAAACTCGTATAAAGTGCTTTGCAAGAATAGATATGGGAAAACAAAACAGATATCATAAGAACGAGATAACCATTTTGCATCTTATGCCCGTGGTTTATTTACCACACACACACTGGCACTGTGCTTGGACATGAGGTTAATAGAGGGCCAGATAAAAAGTATTTTCTTTATCAGAGCCAAACAGCACAGCTCAAATATTTTCAACAACTTCACAAGAGGTAAACAGACCCACAGTCATGCACAGATCACATATTATATATATATACAACAAACAAGCCAGTACCGGTGTCACAAGTTACCCACTCCTGATTATCAAAAGGGCTGCTTTTTTTATGACTCAGCTCTTGGTGGATTGCTTTGGTCATGAGGCCTGATTCGTTCAGGATCTGATGATTTTGATAGGGGGCCCTTACCCGTGACATTTGGATTATAGCATATAGTTATTCATTCATGAAGTGAATGAGAAGTGAAACTGTTGATGTCTGAAACATGCTCATGTGATTAGGCCTTATTGTAATGTGTGACTGTGTTAGTAGACCAACATCAACATATGACCCACACACAGGCCACTGCCATGGTGCTGTTTCTAGATTGTGTTCTCAGTCTAATTTGCCTCAGTATTTGTGGTCGTAATATTAGATACAGTCCTAAGAATTGATCTACTGGAAACTATAAACATCTTCTCCTAGTTTCATTGCAGTCAGTCCGACATAACCTTTTTTTGTAAGACTAAACTGAAATAGTGATGCAAGAGCTAACATCTGCAGATAACAATCAGTCATTTCAATTTAATTCATTCTCTGGGGAGAGTGAATTTAAACAAAGTCTAATCTGAGTCTATGAGTCAGTGGTTGAGGTTTTTCATTTGGGGACCACTGACAGAGGGACTGACCAGAAACAACCTCAGCTTATATTTGCAGCTTGTATGGGTAAAATGAATCTTTGCACTCTGATCAAACTTGCATCTTTCTCAATATTTCATAAGAACCAACAGGAGGTGCACTGTATGGGATCCTAATCATAGACTACAAACACAGAAAGAAGTGTATAGAAGAAAATATAAAGACTTATCTTTCTTATGAGCATCGTATTTATCTAAATCTCTGTTATCTCTACTTGAAGGTGATGTCTTATCTAAATAAGCAGGAAATGCTATCCATTGTGAATCTTTCAGGCCACAGAACCAGACTTGTCTAAAATCCCAAAAGCATTCCTCGGCAGCAGAGAGTAGTAATACGCCTCACTTTGTCTGACACAAAAGCTTAGAAGAGCTTGGTGTTATCATTCTCCCTGAGACAATGCACTTACCTCAAATAATTTATTCTAAAAAGTAGCACTAAAACCCAATTTGGAAAGTCAAATACATCCTTTAGTTATTTTGCAGGGAAATGCACAAGAACATAAAACAAGTTTAAAAATTCTAATGACCTAATTACACTTATGTGCTCAGAATATGTAAAGTGATACATTTACTCAAGTTTTTAAGATACTTTACTAAATTTATTATCATCTTAAATCCTTTTGTATATTTACTCAGTTACAGTATATTACAGAATTTATTTTTCATGTTATCTTATTGCACTACAAAACAAAACTTTTAGGGCACAATACTTAGAATGTCTATATGTCACAGTAAAATGTGGGTGTTGGTACAGTTAACACACATAATCCAGAAAACAGATTCAAATGGAAAATGAGTACACATTTCACAAGTTTCATGAAGTGTTTATTGGTATCTCTCTTCTAAGTGTATCAAAGTGTCTTTATCTTATGCCTAGTTAATGAGTTCAGCTGTATTTATACTGCTACCTGCTTATCTAACATTCTAATTCCAAAGAAGGAGTCAGGAAGAGAAAGAGAAAGAGAAATGAAATACTCTGCGATTAACTACAGAAACTCAGATGACTTTGTCTCACCAACTTCCCTTCTTCTCCGATTTAATTTATAGAATGAGCCACAGAAGGCAACAGTTCACTTTGGATGCTAAACAAAGGCCTGTGTACAGGGTCTGTGGACATTTCAGTCAATCCATCAGTTTTGTCTCCTGTCTTTCAAACACTCTCTCTTTCTGTCGCCCTGTTTCTCTCTTCTTTGTCTCTCTTCCTCTGTTGCCCCGGGACTTTGATAAACATAGTTGATCCTGGGCCTATGCGCTGAGCACAAAGTGTTTGAAGGGCAGCCTTTCTACACAGGACCATGTTTATTCTGCCCACTCCCCGTCAACCGTGTTTAATGTCACCAAGGCTTTTCTCTATCCTGAGCACGCACACACACACACTTTACATAAGTTGTGAAAAAAAGGAGAAAGAGAGTGGATGAAGGGAAAATAGAAAGCAATTCTGTGTGCATGTGTTTTCACAGGGGATAGAGGGTAAAGCACAAAAGTCAGAACTGCTGATTAGATCTGTGTTGAGAAGTGTATGTGCATGTGTGTGTGTGTGTGTGTGTGTGGTGGTGGTGGTGGTGGTGGGGGGGGGTTACTGAGCAAAACCAGGCATACCAGCATTTTGGCACAAGCACACAAGGTTTGGCATTTTGTTAAGAGAAAAGCAACATTTCCAAGATCTAAAGGCTGTAAATATGTGTATATGTGCATTATTAGGCCTTTTTTGAACACTGGGATTTGTGTGCTGCTGCTGTAACACTCAGGTTGAGATGTATGATTGGTATGGCATGTATATGCGTGAGTGTACTTAATGTTAAAAGTGAGCCAGCACTGTAATCTGAGCCCTGACAGTCTAAATCCCCCCCAGGCCAAGTAGCTTTTGTACAGTTAAAAAGAAAAACGTGAAAAACGTTGCACCAGTGCACACATCATTACATTATAAAACATATAATCGAATATCATTTATTGCAATGAGGAGCTCATGATTTGGCAAAAACATTGAGCAGCCTGTAGGATCAAGAGATATCCTCAGAAGAACAGCAGTTTTGAGTTAAATCAGTCAGTTGCTTTGTTTTGGTTATATTATGCTGGATTAAATTAGCCGGTTGACCTTTTTTTTTTTTACTTAATGTAATGTTAAGGTTATGCCTGTGCTTTTGTCCAAACTGATTGACAGAGAACAAATAATCAAGCAACTAGTAAAAGTATTACATGAAGGTCAGTAATATTACTGATGATATTGAATAGGAAATCTGTTTTAAGTTCACACAAAGTAGTGCTATATTAGAGATTCATTAGTTTTAATGTGGGCTGCACGGCTCACAGCAAGAGGATTCCAGGTTTGAATCCCAGCTGGGGCCTTTCTGTGTGGAGTTTGCATGTTCTACCTGTGTATGTGTGGATTCTCTGCAGGTACCCCGGCTTCCGTCCAAAAACATGCATGTTAGGTCAATTGGTAAATTTCCCCTAGAAGAGAATGTGAGTGTGCATGGTTTTGTGTCTTGTTTGTCTCTGTGTGACCCTGTGATGGACTATATAGTATAGGTACTATACTAGTGTGTATAGAAAATGGACGGATGAATAGTTTTAATGTGTGACTCTGGTATTGGTTTTCCTCTTGATTATTTTTTTCTGAGATATATGAAAAATATGATGAATAAATATGAAGAAGCAGAATTTATTAACACTTGTAAATAAACAGCAACTTGTTGACAGATCCTACGAACATGACTTGATTCCCTGATTTTTTTTCTTGTTATCAAAACTACATGTATTCGGACATATTTATGATATCTGACAAGCACGTCAACAGAAAAGAGTATGTATGCAAGTACTCCAGAGTATCTGCTACTGTATTCACTGCTCGAAGGTCTTGCTGATCTTTCGTATTTCTTACTAGGTAGTTGTCTGGGTAATCTTCACAAGAATTGATCATATCTGGAAAATTTAATGGTTTCTGTGCATGTGTGGGAATGGTTACGTAAGGAACAGAGTAATATATCTTGCTTAGTTTTGGGCCTATATTACTGTTAGCATAAGTAGAGCATCAGCATAACATTAGCAAGCGAACATCGGTGTCAGTAACAAACCTCTTTCTGGCTTTTGCCTTTGAACGTGGCCCACACTGAGCAACTGATCATACCAGTCCAACTAAGGTAGAAGCTGCAAAATCCCAATGTGTATAAAGTTTTGCTAAAGTAAGCCTCAGAGATTTCTTCAAGCAAAAGCCACATTGACTTGCCCACCTTCAGCCAATCTACCAATGAACTTCTAAATAAATCCTTGTGGCCAATAAGACCTTTTTTGGTGGGTTTGTTTGTTTGTTTGTTCTTGTTTTCCCTCTTTATCTCTGCAAGTCTATTTAATAGATTTCTATGATCACCGAAATCAGCTGTAAACATTTCTGACTTTTTTAGACCCAGACCTGGGGAAAACAAACACTCACATATAGACTTTGGATACACAAGTTCATATTATATTCCTAAATGTTCATGGTCAAGATCAAACCCATATATGTAAACAGCACCCTAAATCCTAGCCTGTTATACCCAACACTTCCCCCTCTCCCAAGCTAACAAATAATTTAACAACTGAGCACAGCCACATCTGTAAGCCATTTCAGCTGTTGTTATTGAGTCGGGCCGGGCCGGTCCAAGAAGCGAACTGGACACTGCATTCAGGTCAGGACATCTGAGGGAGGTCTGGGGAGGATGCAGAATGGAGGATGGAGTGTGTGTGAGGTAAGGCCAGCAGGAAACCCATCCTCCCATTTCATGCTCAGGGTGGACTTTATTGTTCAGGCCCGGTGCTAAACCCTTCAAGTTCATTAACATGTTCAAGCTGCTTCAGGGTTTCTTCACTGATGCAGACCTCACCCTTCCACCTACCCCTATCGACTGCAACAGAAGCACAATACTTCTTTTCTCAAGCATTACCATTCAAATGGGGCATACAGTCCAGGCCCGCTGACGTTCAGATTAATGAACCTTATACATGTGAATGAGACACCGCAAGGACGACAGATCTGGACAAAGCTGCTGTGTATTTGCATATTTCATCAATCTGCTAACATTTGTCCTTGGGTGGGCTGTGTGTGTGTGTGTGCGTGTGTGTGAGAGAGAGCATGAAAATTTTCCACTATTGTTGGCAATCGATCTCTGCTGAATAGAGATGGTCTATTAAACCGCAAACAAAGAAAAAGGAGTAAAAGGAGGACACAGAAATGATTGGGTGGCCTAGTCTTACACAAGTTATGTGTGGATGAGTTTGTGCAAGTGTGTAAGTTTGTGTTTCCGAGCTGAGGATCAACAGTAAGCCTGCTGCACACAGACCGTCATCAGTAATGAATGGGCCTACCTGGCGAGAAGGACCCTCATGAACTCACACACACACATGCAGCCTGCTTGCAAATGGATTAGGCTGCACCAAGAATAGTTATCTCCTTTTTCATTGCTTCTATTACAATACACACGCAGACACACACAGGCCGATTGTAATCCACTGTGTGAGTTTATTTTGTCTATGGCTGCCAGGATTACAGCAGCTAAGTGGGGAATGCTGGGAACAGCAGGTGAAGTGCTGCGATGGGCTTCTTTCCATGACGTGCGAATCTGAAACAGGCGAGCTGAGGCGTCGAAAAAGGCCTGTTGAGATAGAGAGGGGCAGAGAAACAGAAAGAGAGGGAGAGACAGTGACAAAAAGGTAGTGTTAAGGGTGAGCAGTAATAAATATGACTTAAATATCTGTTTTTTTTCCTTTAAGATGGACAAATGCATTTGTTCAAATTAGTACAAGTAATGTAAGAAGAGTAATCACAGACAACTGTGACCAGATTAATCAGTTCCTTTCAGCCCCATAGTGTGTTAGCCTCTTTCGTTTTGGTTTTATGGCCAAGAACAATGCTGCTTTGGTTCTCTCTTACGTAACAAGCTAAGCACTGAGCAAAGATTTCAGTACACGACTTGTTGAGGTTGCTGGCATCATATTTCTTTTATAGAAACGTGAAGGATGAAGATTTGCTTGTTGGCAAGAAACATTATATTTATGGTGCAGATTCATGTACTGCACATCAAGCTATTGTCTGTAACAATCATTTTGTTAAATGTAGAGGTGTCCTAACTGCATTTTTCATGCCCAATTGTTTTTTCACTAAGAATTGTGACTGACAGACATTTAATAATTTTCAGTCTGTATAGAAAATTCAACTATTTGCTCATAATGAAACATAGATTATATAAGACACACACATTTTCTCTAAAACTGCATTGGATGGCAGGGCCCTTCCTCAAAAGGTAAAGAGGTGTTTGTTCAAAATAAAAATAATCTGAAAAGCAATTATAGCAAATCAACCAACTTTCAGCTGGCTGTGTGTGTGACATGAGATGAGTTTCTCACAGTTCTGGTGACACGACATTTGAGAACTATCCTGCTCAGTATTACATATTAGTATATTTTATGTTCAGGGGATGTATCTGACTTCATTACTTTGTCTCTTTCCTTTCTATGTTCTCATATACTGTACATTAATACAGCCACATTCCCATTAAAGCTGCTGATGCTCGTTTTGCCATCTGACAACAGAAAAATGTGACTATCAAATTGTGATTGAAAAGTGGTTGATTAAAGCTACATATTAACCCTCAATCATTTTCAATGCATTTCGAGGCTGCTACACTGCTATGGTAAACCCCTGATTTTATAATAAAAGTGTCATCTGGCTAAATGACCATTTACATGAGTTAAAGATGACAGCTGTGCAACAATTCTGACTCCTTACATGTACAGTAATCACTCAGAGGGAAGGTTAGAAGTAATACAATATGAATATCCCCGAAATAAACTGCAACAAGACTGCATGTGAGCTGATGCTGCTTTTCTCTGCCACTGACTGAGCAGAGTTGAAACAGACAGAGGTCTTCCTGTAGCAGGAAAGAAATATCCCTCTTTCAGGGCATTTCTGCATATGCTTGTGGTAAAAGTTGCTAGATTAGTCTCTGGTCGCTTTTTTGAATTCTAAAGAAATGGTGAAAGGGGTCTGAATAGTAACTAAATCTACATCTAGTGAAAAGTTGGCAACAGCCTGTGTCACTGTGTGCGCGATGCATTTATATGCCCAGCAAAAAAAAAAGAAAGAAAGAAAAAAAAGATTTCACTGATTGTGATTATATCTGTCACTAAAAGCTGAAAACTGGCCAACCTTAAAGAAACCCCTACTTACATAATACTAGGTTTATACATCAACTGCTGTTTATGTATAATCACCTTAATTTGCTTTTAAAAAATTCTTTACTGTCATGGCTAATCTGATCTGTGCTATTTTTTTCCCTTTTTTTCCTCAATCAGACAAAATAGCACATGCAGATTAAATTGGATAAATAACCTCCTATCTTGGGAAATTGAACTATCCAGAGAGTAGAGACATAAGTGCACCATGATAAACAGAATCAAAGTCAGGAACTATTCCAATGTTGATGATCAACATAAAGTTTGGGGCCAACACAAAGGCAAGCACTATCACAATGTTATCAGAGACAGTGTTTTCTCTTACAAGAAAGTCTATGTGACAAAATGAATGCCCTCTAGGATTTCAGTTGACCACTGTTCTGCATTCACAGGAACACCAAAAGTAAAGTAAAAGTAAACATCTGCTGTAATAAACGAGAGGAATACCATCAAACTGGGTAAGCTCAGCTGAGAAGCACCAAAGAGAATCAGGCAACGAGACAAACATCCTCTTCTCTGCTGATTTGAGGGCAGCAGCAGTTAACCTGACCATCGCTGGCTCTACAACTGAGGAAGCTGCTGTCCAAACAAGATATGCTGCCACTCTGACTCATCTGACTCATCTTCCTTACTTTTATCACCAACAGCCCTTTTCCCACAGCCACACAAAAGCCATCACCGAGCAGTTTCCAGGTGAAAGTTCACAGAGGAAGCCTAACTCTCTGAAGTTTGAGAATTGAAAATGAGATTCTAGGAAGGTTCTCGTGTCAATATGAGCCACAGTATCCGATTATGGGTATACCAGCGCCTCAGACTTTCTATCAGATAGATGATGGAATTCTGCAAGTGTAACATTAGTATCGTGTCTTTTATGAAGGTGTAGCATTATCTTAGAGGATAAGTGGAGCCTGCACCACAGTGGCGCCACTCGACATTGATACTGTACACTTTCCTGAATTAACATTTTATCTTTTTCAGAATACTTGCTTTGCATGTGGAGATACCTTGCCTTGGAAATAGTCAGTAATACATTGTTTTGGAAAAATTTACCAAGCTTGTCAAAGGGAAATTTCTGATGGAAGAAAGCCAATGCAGCACTACTTGAAGTATCAAGCCTTAAATGTCGATTTCACATGCCAACATCTATTTAGAAAGAAATTGATATGAAACCAGCTACAAAATCTAATGCCTAAACATACCATGTGATGGAATGTCTGGTGTATCAGAGATACTTTAGGCATGATTTTTTTGGTTGCATGACAAGACAGTGCATTCCAAATTTTATTTGAGGACAGCATGTATGAATTTGGCCCACATTTATCTGAATGGTGCCTCATTCTGGCTTCCCACATTTCTATCAGTTTTCTACATCTTTAAAGGTCAAGCCTCTATCAGTGTTTGCCTGCTTTGAATTTTATAGAATCTAAATAACATTTAAACATAACAGCTCATGTCCATACAAAACCACTATTGGTTGATTGTCAGAATAATGCAAAGAAAAGGCAGCTTTAATTATATATCTCCTTTTCAAATGATAGCATGTTGGAGTTCTCTTCAACCCCCAAATCCTTTGGGCATCCTAGTTAAAGCATCTGGAAAGATTTACCCCACAGAAATGCCTTTTTTTCTTCTTTGAAATGTTTGTGTACTCGTTATTTTGTGATCTCTCTGAGTTTTGATGGGAGTCTCCTCTTGCCAAACTACAGATATATTCTTAACCTGACTTGTTGACACAGATTTAATTAAGAAAGGCAGAATAACAGAACAAGCATAGACAGAAAAATTAGGAGACACGGATGTGGTAAAGCACAGAGAGAGGCCTGATTTAAAATAAAATGGAAAAGAAAGAAAGAAAGTAAAAGAGGGGGGTGAATGGGAACAGAAAGCAGGAGGGCAGTATTCATCAATTAGTTATATAAGCCAACTGAATGAGTCAGTGCAGAAATCAGAGCTATCAGACAAGTGAGACAACCGGCCTTGGCCAAGAACTGGAACAACATGAGGAGTAACACGCCAATGATAAGGTTGTGTTTTATGGCCCCTTGGCTGTTGAGTCATGATGGTTCTTTATAGGCCTGAATATCAAAGTTTATTCCTCTGGATCCAAAAACCGTTTCTGTAATCTTTTCTGTTTCCTTGTAACTCCTTATGTCACATGCAGGTTCTGACACAGAGGGTTTTGATTAGAATACTTAGACCTAAATTCTTGGCATCCCTATTACATTGTCAATTTGCCAAGAAATCTTATCTTGCTGTTTCATCTTACCTTAAGCAAATATGGGCAATAAAACAAACACTGTAAAACTGTGTATATAGCTGATTGGCTCCGGGTATAGATAAGGAGTTGAGATAGAGGCATAGAATTTCATCCCTTCGAGCCCAGCTTTAGGTGCATGTATGTTTATGCCCCTGAACTGATGACTGTGTGTGTGTGTGTGGCCCAGCAGGCCCGTTGATTCAATCAGAGAGGATGTGGTTTTACTTCTAATTTCGCTCAAACAGTTTTGGCTACAATCTGGATGACTGTAAAGCCTGGGTTGAATGGACGTCCAGATAGACGTGTAGCAAGAGATAGTGGTGTGTATGAACGTGTGTATGCGTCTTTTTATCTCTACCTAAATTCATGTCTGTATGTCAGGTATACAGGAAAGGAGTAATCTGTTAGTGAAAAGGCATGTAAAAAAGTGCAGAAACCAGTTGTTTATATGCGTTACACAGTTTTACTTGTTTTTTATTTTTGTGTGTGTGAAGAACTCCTGACCCACTGCCCGTAAAGCAGAGCTGTAATGGCATTATTAGTGTAGGGATGTATTAAAATTAGGTCACAGAAGTCTGGATTATAATCAGCAGACAGACTGCACAGGGATGTGATATTATGTGGTATTGCCAGAACTTGCAAGACAGGCAGTAGCAAAGGTGTTGTACCTTGAGTGAAAAATGCACCAGTAGGGACGGCATCATAGGACTGCCATAATCAGTGTCACGTGTGGCGAAGAAGTAGGACCTAGGTGCAGACAGACCGAGAGCCAGGAGGCAAAAATGTAACAAAATTAATTTATTTAAACAAAGCCGCAAATACATAAATCTAAAACGTGGAAAACATAATCACCAGAACGGACAGACTGATCAAAATAGAAACAAGGAACTAGGAGCAGCACGAGAGACAGTAACGATGAGGATCTGGCAAAGAGTGAAGGAAACCGTGAGTTTGAATACAGAGGAGGGTGATTGGTGAATGCGTGCTGCTGAGGATAAGTGAACACAGGTGAAGGGAGGGGAGCTGATGACTTCACTGAAGAGAGACTGAAGAAACAAGAGAGGAAGTAGCAGAACCCAAGCAAGAAACAGAATGGAAAAACATCAAAACAACACAGATCATGACAATCAGAGGGTTTGTACAAGGCTCTCTGCATACGATCATGAACCATCAGTTTGTAGTTAACATGCAGACTTCTTCACTGATTTACTGTGTGTATACTGGTCCATGTTACCAACAGTAAACTATACTCACATCCCCAACTGCACCCCGGGATCAAGAAAACATGGAAAAGTATACTTGCCAATGTGTCAGAAACATGGTGCATCTATCCATTCATTTTCTGATGCTTATCTAGGTAAGGGTTGAGGGGCACCATTTTGAGCAGAGATCCTTAGATCTCCCTCCCCCCAGCTCATCCTCCAATTCTTCCAGGGAGACACTACAACAGTCCCTAAGTCAAGCAAGAGATTAAATCTGTCCATTAAAAGATTCCACGTGAGGTGTCTGAAGCACCTAACCTGGGAGGTCTCCAAAAGGCATCCTGACTAGATAACCAAACTAATGTAACTATATTTGTTTTGACAAGGAGGAGCAAGATCTATACGCTTGGCCTCCCCCAGATGATTGAGCTGTTTGTACTGTATTTCTGATCTCATTCATTTGGTCACTACCCACAGCTTGTGACCATAGTTAGGGTTTGGAACATACATCAAAAAGTAAACCGACAGCTTTGACTTTTGGCTCGGCTCTCTTCTTCACCACCTCAGGTTGTTACAGGGCAGTAATTGCAGAACGTGCCCCAATGTGTTTGTCAATCTCACTTTCTATCCCAAAATGTAGCAGTCCAGGGTTGAAAGTCATGAGATATAAGCTCCCCGCAGGACTCCACACCTAGGGCTTTCTCTTTGTTTGTATTGGCACTGTAGTTGGAAAAGCAGAAATGAAGCAACGGCCAGCCGGTGGGTATCAGAAGAGTAAAAATCATGTAAATAACTCCTCTGTTGCATATAGCTGTGATAAACCCCAGCTTCATATTTCTCTGTTTGGTTAGGTCTTTAGAGGCTAATATTAAAAACTGTTGATCACATGACTCCTCCGTATTTATCACACTTTAAATTATGAGGTTTTTGGCGTTTTTTTCCCCCAAAATGAGTATCACTTCAATCAGTATTGAAGTAGTATATCATTGGACATTTTGTTTAAGAGGAAACTAATATAGATGATGATGATGAAAACAACCTCTGGTGTGAAGGAACCTTTTTGTTTGAATCACCTTCAGTTCCAATAGGTGTGTTTGTTAACCCAGTATTGTTTTTTTTTTTATGTGACATGTTACCATTGCCAGTTTCTTCCTATAGGTGATATAGGTGTCAGGCTCTATCACAGCGAGTCAACGTTATCCCGACGAGTGTTGGAGGCAAAAGTCATTTGGCATCCTGTATTCAAAATGGCCAACAGGAGGAGAAGAGAGGTGGACTCCTGAAAAAAGTAACCAACGTCGCACCACCAATGGGTGAAAATAAATGAGCTAAATAAGCTTTTATTGTAGACAGTTAGCTTTCCACTTTACATGTTTCTTTTCATTTGAGGAATGTGTATGAAGTTAGTGATGTAGCTCACAACTTAAACATTTTGGAGGGAAAGCCTATAGCTTTTGATTTGTTTAACAGCTCTGTTAATTAATTTAATTAAAAAATACTTCAATGTTCGTCTCTCTTTTACTGACTTGTTCAGTTCATTCTGTGCACTACTGTTAGTAACATTAATCCCTTAATCTCTAATGATTTTGTTTTGCAGTAAAAATGAGGCAACAATAAAAAATAAAATAAAATATCAAAGGGCCTATTTTCCACTTCTTCTATTTGTCATATTATATGTGTTTTAAAAGCACATCTAACACAAGTTTGAATGCATAAGAATTCCTTTTTAAAAGAATTTCAAGATCAGTATTATCAGTAATTCAATGTTTATATACTGTAGTTATTTTAAATATTAGCAACTTTGCATGCTTATAATTTTACATCTTCTTTTCATATATAATAATTGATTGCATCGGTTTATTATCAGTAATAGTCTTTATTGTACTATTTATAAGTACACATTGATACTAGTTAATGATTTTTCAACATATTCTCATGAAAGGGTTTGTATGGAAACGTACATAAAGTTTTCATGCATTATCCTACGAATATCCAATGAAAAATGGCTTCCATTCGTTTCAGCTATTGAACACGCCCCTTTCCGTCGGCGAAACAGAGTGGCAGGAATCATGTCTAAATTAGCATTTTTTTATGTTTTCATAACATAGCTTTTCTCACGACATAAACGTAGGGTTGTACTGTTAGGGTTGTACTTTTTCAGTTTTTCAAGAATGCGCAGATATGTTTTTTAAACCCTAATTTCGCAACCCCAACCCTAACAATTGGTAATTATGAGGTCAAAGTCCATGTGAATGGCATGGCATGGTATGCTCTCCTATCAATAATGATACATTGTGAAACGTCTTGAAAAAAATGCAAATCTGGTTATTTGCTGTCTTAACACAAAGTTTTGGGTTCTCGCAGAGCTCCAGTGATAGCAGTAGTTGAGTCAAAAGTAGGTTAAGCACACAGCTCAGAAGTTAAAGGCAAATATTGACCAACAGATTTAGCTCGAGCAGGCTTGAGAGAAAAGCTCCACTAAACAAGCCAGCTGAGAGCTGACAAAGCATGGAAAGTTTTAACTGCTGTTCATAGAGCAGCTCTTATAGGACCACTCTCACAGGCGAAGACAACCACACTTTTTGTCCAACTTCCAGCAATGAGACAAATAATTCAGTAGCACGCTACTTTTTGTTCCCGCAGAGTCAGGCAGCAATGACTTAGCTTCAGCTGCACCAAGCAGTGTTAGGCATAACACAAAAACAATAAAAACTGATGGGGAACATTATACTGCTTACTCTCTTATACTGTAGTACTACTTCCTTGGACTTTAATTTTCATGTAGTCTAATTCCTTCTTCACTCTGTGGGCCAAAATTTCCAGTTCAGTCTCATGTTACAGCTGTCTATCTCTCACATCTGCAAAGAAAAATTACACCTCTAACAATTACCATTCTTCAAATGTAGACAAAGAACATTATCGCATTTCAAAGTAAATGATCTATATCAGTGCTTGTATATCTTGGCTAAATCTTCAACTGCTTGATTTTGCTACCTGTTGGGTATTCATTATGAAAACTCTTGAGTTTCAGCTGAACAACTAGCATGATAAAAACTGTGGAGGATATCTAGAGCTGAAACCATTTTGGTTCTTCAATGACACGTAATGGGGGCCATTGAGTGGTCCCTGGACAGGAAAGCAGAGGCCGTTGGGGGTCGTTGACAGGCGTCACTGACCCCTTTCTCCACTCATCTGGGGAGAAACTAGAGCCCTCCAGCTGACAACACAACATCTCCTCACATTCAAAGCCAGCCAGAGATTTGGTGCTAATAGCTGAGGAATGATGATTGTCCCTGTGGTCAGGTTTCACAGAGGAGACGTCTGTAGACAAAGGACAGGGAGGGGGAAAGTGAGCACACTGTCAAAGACCATGTGCATGTAAGCACCAGCGACCTTAATCCTCAGACCTTGTCGAGGACAGTTTCACCTATTTAAAGTCCATATAAGTTACAAAACTTCCAGACATAGCTGACATCCCGGACAGTAGCACAAATTTCTTAAAGGACAGCTTGTATAATGCAATGTGAAGACAACAGGCTGTACTGTGTGCTGGAATGGTCACATACAGTACATACCTAAGTGCTTAATGCAACTTACTCTTCCATACATCTACTGGTGAGGTCAAGGTTTGACATTTTTCCACTGTACCCAAAATGCAACTGTTACCATTCCTCAACTGCCTTCCACCTAACATACAGAGCACAACAAAAACATCTCATTGAACTTTGTTTTTTTTTTTTTTTGTCTACGCTGAGGTCAAAGATAATGTACTCAAAAGTATTTTGAACAGAGTATTCAGCATAACGAACCATCAAAACCTTGGTGTGGGCGTGGAGCTCCAAAGACATACCATCCTCCACTTTCTGTTAATGAAAAGTGATATCAGCTCTTATGGATGCTTCCTGTGTGGTGATTGAGCATGTTGTTTATAGTGAGAATGTTTTTGTTAAGAATTGTGAGATTGATTGTCTCAGGCTGAGATAAACCATTTGACATCACGTTTATTATTTCAGACTCTTCAGAGCCACACAGGATTGTAGGTAGCTGTTTTCAGTCTGTTCTACTACTATCATGTGTGAAAATTGAAAAAGAAGAGTATCCACTACAATCCCTGGCTGATAAATCCCTGGCTCATCAAAGATCATCAAAGCTCATCAAAAACAATACTTTTTAATGTATCTTAACCAGCTTTTATTACACAAAAGGTGCCAATCAAAAAAATTTGTGACATTAGAGTTTTCTCCTCATTCATCCACTTCCACCTCAGGAGCCTGGGTAGAATAAGAGCAGAGGAGAACATGAGAAAAACATGTCATCAACTGGTAATCTCATGCTAATGTTAACGTTACAGCTTCACTAATGACGGATATGTCATAATGTTAACGTTCACTGACTTTTATAACTGTATGTTAGGTCTTCAATTCAGAAAAACAATCATACTTACTTTAATGTTACATCACTTCACACACACGCGCGCACACCCAGCCATGTCTACTGCCAGTTCACACAAAATAAATAAGTTGATACACAGCAGACCATTTATCGCGACCGCAGGTCTCCTCGAGATTGTTGTAGTTGTTGACGCTGCTGCGTCTGTACGTCATATGACGTAGTCTCTGGCGATGTGTTAAATGGCTACCGTAATAACTGGTGATACTTTGAGTCTGCGCCCCCATTCAGTGTCAAAATCTGGGACATTTTCGGGGACAGCTTTGACCGGGGACAGGTCACCCAAAACGGGGCCTGTTTTGGTCACCTTAGGGTAGCCAGAATTAGCCAGATCATTTTCTCTTTAAAACTTGCGATTTTTAAAAAAGTAAGCTATGAAACACATCTACTGTGTCATGTGGAAAAGCAGTGCAGAGTTATGTTAAAGTTTCCAAACACCTAACACCATCAACAACTGGTGAATACAGATATTCCTGGAGGTATGTCTGTGATGCATAAAGGGTACAGTCGGTGGAGTGCATGCACCCTACAAGGTATTTTCAGATAATACAACTTAAGAAGACCTTGTTATAGAAGAAACACAAACCCAAGTTGAGATGGCTTGGATTTTTAACAGGATATAAGCAGTTATTTGATAGGTGTTCTAAGAAGGTAATAAATATGACAGCATCAACTGTGTGGTGTTGATTGACATTAAGCAAATACAACTGTTTTTACTGCAGCTGCAGCTATGCAACTACAATGGCGAGAACTGTATATAATAAGTAAGAGAGTCCAGCTATTTCTAGACATGAAAGTCTGCCAGTCTGGAAAGAAACAGTTTAGTGCTGAACTTCTATAGCACTGTGATTCTACAGGATTGGGATTATTTTAACAATCAGATGTTTGTTCTTTGATAGTTAAGGTTTCTTCATTGTGCATCAATTAAACAAGTAAAGAGCACTAAAGAACAAGTGTCCACACTGCTGACTGGTACATAAGTGAAAATACAATTTAACAGTCAAATCCAGCAACACTTAAATCTATCAAGTTCTGAATTCAGAGTGTACATATTCATACTCAAATCCTCCTTTCAGATATTGACATGTAATGAATCAAGTGATCAACTCAGGTCCGTCTTTTCAAACATCTACAAATGATCAAACCCACCACAGACGAAGGGGAGAACCTTCCACTGGAGTGGGAAGTCAAACTCCATCTGAGAACCAAACAAGCACAAAGATATTCTTAATGCAAGCAGGACGAGACGAGGATTACTGTCAACTGCATGAAACACAAACATGACAGACTTATACGACTAACTTGTATGTTACAGACAAAACTCCAACCACAGTTTGAATTCTAAAGATGTGGATGCAGATCACATCTCTCTGTGTGTCTGTTTAAAAAGCATAGCTTCAGATCTTCCGTCCATCCTCCAACCACAAATATCCTACAATTTTTGCCAAGTATTCCCTTGGCTTCCATCCAGCAAGAAGAAACAAACATTTCCTACCTCTGCCCACCCCACCATCTAACCAACTGTACTTCTTTTCCTTCATCTGTTCCTTCTTTCTCCCTCTGTCGTGTAAACTTTGTAATTACAACCACAGGGATTTTCGTGTTTTTACAAGCAATGAAGCAATTGACAAGACCCTTAAAGGCACAGTGAGCTGCATGACCCCAAGATCCCCTGAAAGCTAGTTGAACCCCACTGGAGCAAATAAAAATGCATCGTCTTTAATCTGGAGTGACATCTGTTTTTTTCTTTTTTTTTTATACAAAAGGACTTTTTGTGTTTTGGAAGTTCCAAGCTTACCCTCCCATAAGTCCATCTCCCTGGCAAAGAACTGTTCCCACTAAGCTTGCTGTCTGACTCTGGCCTGGGACCCTCTTCATATGAAAAGCAGAGGGGAGAAACCCCATCTGGATGTAGGCAACCAAAACCGCACAGCTTAATGAAGGACGTGTGAAAACTGTGCAAATATCTGGGTTTTGAGAAATGAGAGGGAATCTGATGTATAGCACGGAAACATACACGCTCCTTCTTTGTTTTGTTCTCTTGCCCGCTCCGTCTCCCTGCTCTTTTCCCTCATTTATCAACAGATCTCTGTTTGCATTGCTGTTGCATTCATGATGCTGATAGTTGCATCGAACCTAATTTTTTCTGGCACAGGTCAAAAGCAAATACTGGTGGTCCAGCCACTGAGCAAGACAAAAAAGCACAGTTTCGTTTAAAGGTACAGCAGCCTGCTTCATTAATTAACAAAACCCCTGTATTTGTTCGCAGTCATATATACATGTCTTCATCCAATATTTGAACTGTAATCAATGTTTAATGTGTCTGTATTCCTCAAGTAGAGCCAAGTATGCATTAGTTAGATTTTCATTCCAGAACAGCCAGGAAGAGTTAATCTCTTGCAGGTTTGCATAACTTGGCGGGCATGTCTAATTAGTGATGTAAATAACTTTAGAGACATCTCCGTAGATGTTTGTTTGCATTTGGAACATGACTTAGTATCATGGAAAAACTGATTAAAAATATATGTTGCCAAGTTGAATGCATGTTAATGTAGTTATAAAAAAAACTAAACTAAAGCAAAGGAAAATAAAATATTTTTATAGTCGGGTGTTTACCTCTATTAGAAGATAGTTTGATATGTATCTAGATATATGCCGAATGAAGTATGATACGATTCGGGATCAATGCAATTTTATGCAAAATGACTCAGTCTGAAAAGAGATCCTTAAATTTGGTTAAACTATATATTTATTCATTTTCCATCAGAAATGGTTACAAGTCATTTCAGAGGCATTTGTTAGTTACCTTGAATTTAGCTATATTCGGTAAAAGACCAGGGAATCCATATTTTTAGTACCTTACAGCACAGGAAAAAAATGCATTTGGTAGCTCTTCTTTGACTTTGCTCTTTATTTTTGATATATACAGAACTTGAACACTAACTCCACTGTCCGCTGACACAGTGTCGGATCTGCAGCAAAGCCTTAGTCAACCAAATAACAGTAGATAAAACCATAAACTGGTTTATGGTACATTTTATTCAATCAAAGGTCCTTAGAATAAGGTAATTATATCTTTAGTGGTAAAATTGCGTTCAGATTTACAACAGTTCATTTTAAATTGGCTGTTTTATAGCCTTCCTAAACCCAACCAAATGAGATTTTTCTAATACTATATAATAAAGTCACGTGTCATGAAGCCATTAATATGTAGGACAGCAGATAGAAGTCAGACAGTTATTTAGTCTTAGTCAGTCAAGAGTCACAGGTTTCTTTGCTAAAGTAAAGACACAGAAAGGTTCAGCGTTAGATTACATATTGCACATATGTACATACAAACAAGGCCAGACCTATATTCTGGTGGTACAAGAAACATTATATCTGAACAAAAAATGCAGTGATCAACGAGACTAGTAAAGTGACTGATTTAGAGAAAGCTAGATCCTACAGCAGACTCTGATGTGATAATGATAATATTAACTGAAGCCTCAAGGCTCGTTGAAACAAACTGCTGCTGTGATTCTAATGTTAGAACATTGCATACCGACTGCAGACTTTGTGGTAGATTGCTTGAATTTATTTATTATGAGATTCTCTGCTGCTTTTGAGCATAATCCAGACTAAGAGCTCCCAGGGCTGGTCTGCAATATATTTCTCACTACACTTCGACAACAAGAATTATAGTATGCACAGATTTGACTTAAATGAGTTCCCAATATGTCCCACATAATTGTTTCTCATTGTATCATACCAGCCCTGACTTTACTGGACAGGTATTTGTTGGTTTTCTTTGAATATTCTAGGCCTTGGAGTAACAAAGTACAATAAAAGGGTATCCTCTTCCCTTGGAGGGAGTCAACTTATGCATGTGTTTTTTCTTTTGTGCGTGTGGTCACTTTGTGTGGCTTTTTGATAGTTTATGTGTCTCTTTGGGGCTGATTTGCTTGTCTTTGTGTTTTCTGTGACTCATATTTTGTGGCTGTGGTCAGATTTCTTTGTCTCTCTGTGTTGTTGTTTGTTATTTGTTTGTCTGCTTCGGGTCGTTTACATCTCATTGGTGTCAATTGGCATGTCTTTGTGGTTGTTTTGTATCTCTTTGCATTCATTTTGTGTATCTGCGATGGGTTTTGGTGTTTTTTTTGTTTTAATTTTGAACTGAGCTTCGTGACATCTCAACAAAATACAGTGATTTAATTCATACAGAAATACAGATTTAGAGGCTTCCTGATGCCAATGAAGTTATCCATCCATGTTCTCTCTATACCAGGTGTGTGATGTATCTCAGGGAAAGACGTGCATCTCTGCATACATTTCAACATCTGTGATCTTTGTCCTGATTTAACTTTTTCTCTTTGACTTTCTTTTGACCAATGGAACAAAACTTCCCTTGATATCATATATACAATCGTGTGAAACAGAAAGACCTTCTTCTTCCAGGTCTATTCTTTTTTGTATCGAGAAATAACAGGAAAAATTGTCTGGTCCTGACCAGGTCTTAAAATTAGATAAATACAACAATGAATGCAACAATGCAATGTAATGTGACATTACATTGTATTGCTAATCATTACACAAAGGCTTAGTCCACTCTTAGCGTTTCCATAGGAATTAAAAGAGTAAGTAGCAGCCATGTGCTGCTAATCAAATGCACTCAATTAATTGATCAGTGAGTTTGAGCGCCTCTATAAAAGTTGGTTTTGGCAGTTTGCTTATCTGGAGCATTAATTTACCACAATGTCGAGGAAAGACATCAGCGATGATCTTAGAGAAGCAATTGTCAAATTGCAAATTCATCCCAAAGTCAGACAATGCAATGCTTAGAGAAACAGCTAAAAACCCAAGAGCAACATCTCAGACTCTGCAGGCCTAATTTAGAATGTTAAATGTTAAAGTTTGTGACTGTACAATTAGAAAAATACAAAACAAGTATGGCTTGTTTGGAGGGGTTGCCAGTTGAAAGCCTATTCTCTCTAAAAAGAACATGGCACAGCTTCAGTTTGTAAATATACATCTGACCAAACCACCATTTTTGGACAAATGAGACAAAAACCTATCTGCACAAATATCTCAAACCAACTGTCATGGAGGGCTGACTATTTGATGATTTTTGAGTTGCCCTGAACTTCTCAGTATATGTTTATGTTTATCCAAAGCAACTTACAGGTAGGCATGAAGGGTAAGGGGGGTCTTGCCTAAGGACCCCTACTGGAGGCAGTACCTTTCATGCAGGGGATTTGAACCCAGGTCTCCCACACAGAAGGTGGCAATCATACCACTACACTTTCCAGTCAATACCAAGAGTCAGTACTTTGGTATACCAAAGTATTGAGTCAAATCTGAGGCTACCTGTCCAGCAGATAAAGCTTGTAGCAGAAATTTGACCATGGAACAGGACAGTAACATGGTAGAATTGCTGAAAAGAAAATAATCAAGATGTTACAAACTCCAAATCTCAGTCTTACAGAAATACTGTGGTGAGATTGTAAGAGAACTATGCATAAACAAATGCCACAAACTCAAATGAACTGAAGTAACTGAAGTAAAAAGAATTGGCCAATATTCCTCCTTAAGAGACTGATAACATCATACAGAAAATGATAACTTTGCTATTGCTGCTAAAGGGGGTTCTATAATTTAATGAGTCATGTGATGTACTTTTTTCACACCCTGCTTCTGCATTTTGGCTTTGTGTAGTTCAATATGAAAAGGTCATGGTGTTTGTGTCATACGAGCCATGGAATGTTTCATTGTGTACGAACACCTTAGAATTGAATTAGGGTGTGCTTTTCTTTTCACACTTATGTATAATAACAGTGCTATCTTTCTATATAGCGCGAACAACTAACCTGGCAATATCACAGAAGTCACAGAATGGACCACCTCCAAACAGTATATATTAGTAACCCTAAGGGTATCTTATGGTACCACCATATTTAGGAAGATCTTCAGTTCACAGAATTTACACTTTTGTTTACAGCACACTTGAGCCCAGCAATGCAGTCTGATGACTAAGAAGAAAACATTCAATCTTGGCGTGAAAAACAGCACATCTGATCCTAATCTTTGTTCGAGGAGCACAAAAAAAAATCACACAGTAGTGTGAAGGGTGTGACTAAAAAGGTATATCAAACAAATTTAAGCCCGTAACGATACTTTTCATGATTATTTTAAAAACACCAGCTGAAGAGAGAAAACTGGAAGCTGATGCAGCAGAACAGCCAAGAAGAGGTCAGACCAAGATTCAGAGCTGATGATAAGAGTTCAGGCTGCAGTTACAGTTTAACCCCTGTGTCAGATCTTTTTCCTTGCAGCAGATATAGAGTTGTATGTGCAGCACAGGTTCCCTTAACACTCTTTTACATAACTTTCCAAAGTTCTTTGTAACCTCATATATAGCTTAGTCATATTCAAGGAGCCCATTTATCCCAATACAGCATTATTTCAGAAAATCGCAAGATTTGTTGACAACATATACATCAGAGAAACAGTCTAATTAAGATGTGAACTTATCCATAGGTGCCTTTGGCATTTATAGGCTCATGAAAGAAAATATCATAACACCACTTGTGCACAGGTTGTATACCTTGGTTATTAAATTCAGTGACTGACTCAGCATGTTTATGATAACAAAAACAGAGGAAGTGTGAGTAAGTTTTAATACAGATGGAATGAAGTTTATCGATAATATTAACCACTGATCCTGGTAGAGAGTAGCTTGAAGGTAAACAAACACACTTAGTGTTCTAGAGTACTAAAATATCAAGCATTTGAACCAGGAACTTTTTTGCTGTGAGGCAGTAATGTTGGCCTTACTGTGCCACTCAAATCTACTGGATCAAGAGTAATTCAACCCCACAGCTGTGGAGGGAAAACATGTTCTGGATTTGAACTTCCTACTTTATATGATTACCTAACATGCAATTCTCAATACTATGATGAGAAATAAAAAAATATAGACAATTATGGACAAGTAAAATGTAAATGGAAGTAAGTACCGGGTGAACCACATCTGATTTTTTTCAATAAAAACAACTGGCCTTAATCTTCATGAAGTATTCAAAATTATATTGCTGTGACACTGAAATTGAAAATAGAACTCAAGGACTCTTTAAACCAACCCAGTTTACCACTTACTGTGGCATGTCCAAAGTGCCATTATTATGGGGCTATTATGAGGTGAATTACAGTATATCTCCCAACACATACTAGCTTCAGTAATGCTGTAAATGACATATACATTACGTCCCCCATCACACATACACACACATACACTAGATCCCCATTACTTTAATATGAAAATTACAACCACATGGAATTTCTCCCATAGTTCAAACACAGCAGCTGGTGACCACACTGTATGGCAGCCTGTCACTTCACTTCTGTTTTTTTCCCCTCCCCTCTTCCACTGATCAGGCACTTCAAGGTTTGCCAACCATAACACAGTTGGCACAGAATGCGCCCTCCCATCACTGCCGCGCACGCAAACGTTGTTTCACCTCTCCTCTGTTTCCTCATCATCCGTTTCTTTAGTTTTTTCTTTTCTTTTCCAAATGGAAATTTTTAGGTCGATTGGTGTTGCTTGTTCTGGGCGAGCAGTTGCAGTCACAAAAGGTAGGATGAGGGATGGGTGGAGGGTAAGAAGAGAGACAGTAAGAAGTCATGGGGGAAATTTTGTTGTTTTTGCTTTTTTCCAACCAGCAATGGTGGAACAGCTCCCATGTGTTCCTTATTTCAGTTGGGGGTTGTGGCAAATGGAGCAAGGCGAAAGCTGGCCTGACCATCTACCCAACACGCAAGTGCTTTACACACACATACACACAAACACACCCTGAAGACGTTCTTACTCTGCCCACTTTCCCTGTCCGCCAACCACATCCACCGACTACAAACTGATACAGAGCAGAAGACTGTACTTTCCCAGACTCTGCTGCCAGTTATGACTTATTACATTACCTAGATTTGGTGTGTGACAATACATCAAGACACTGAGGTTTACAAAAAGGATACACTGTCTTACAAATCCACGAGTATGCTCATACTGGGACTTGTCATCCAGGGAGGCAACTGGGAGTACTTTCTCTTTTTCAGGAGCAATACTCTGCTTCTTATTCAGTCTCTTTCAGGGTCAGGAGCTGCCAGTAAACTGTTGGCTGCTTAGTAACACTTCCTTCCATGCTCAAGGGCAAACAGCTCATTGATGATAGGGAAGACACTGTTATTCATATCCGTGTCTTCATCATCCTGGTTGCTACATAGATGAAAAGGATCATACAGTAAATAGCCACAACACTTACGCCACACATACAAAGCTCTTGACCACAGCTATCTATGCATAATTCAGGTGTAGATATATTGCTCTGTCTGATTGTTGTTAATGCTATACTCTCTACATGGAACATGGTAACATTGCATGGTAACCTAACAAAGTCTGATAAATAAAGAAACATGGATCAGATTGTCAGGCACATTTTGAACATACCAATCCGTCTACCAATGATCATTATTAGGTGCCCATAAGTAACTAAAAACCAAGCTTAATGTGACCCAGGACAATAACCCTTAAACTACAATAAATGTTTACAACAGAATGAGTTTTACAATGAAACCTTTTAGCTTACTTTGGGTAATATTGAGTTCATCTTCTTAGATTTGTAGAGAGCAGCACAACAAGCTGAATATGAGGAATTAATTCTGTTTGTGTTTCAGTTCGTCAAATAGGGTTTCCATGCAGTGTCAAAGCAAATGTGAAGCAAATTTTTGGAAATGTTGCGTCAAAAAAATACTACTTGAAATAGTAGTATTTAAAAGTATTTAAATTTATAATAATTTCAATTGACTAGTTTGGAATATGCCCAAATTAGGGCAACTGGTGGAGCTGAATGACTACAGACCGGTGGCTTTGACATCTCATATCATGAAGACCTTGGAGAGACTCCTTGTTCGTTGCATGAGATTGCAGGTTGCTGAGGATCTTGACCCCCTGCAGTTTGCCTACCAGAAACACATAGAAGTGGAAGATGCGATTCTATACATGCTGCATCGGACATATGCTTATCTGGATGTGCCTGGTTCATATGTGAAAATAATGTCCTTTGACTTCTCCAGTGCCTTCAACACCATACAGCCTTGCATACTGAAAGACAAGCTTCTAGGTATGGGTGTGGCCCCCTTTCTGACATCATGGATTATAGACCAAAAATAACTTTTTGCTCCCGAACACTACCAAAACCGAAGAGCTGGTGGTGGACTTCAGGAGATCTAAAACTTCATACCAGATAGTCTGCATTGATGGAGGGGAGATAGAGATTGTTCAGACCTGCAAATACCTGGGGGTGGTGCTGGATAATGAACTGGAGTCGTCTGTCTACATAGAAGCAATGTACAGGAGGGGCCAAAGCCGTCTATTCTTCCTGAGATGACTCAGGTCCTTCACTGTCTGTAGTGATATGATATGCATGTTTTATCACACTATCATTGAGAGTGCACTGTTCTATGCTGTTGTCTGCTGGGGGAGTTGCACTGCCTGTTGTAGGCAGAAGACTTGACCCTCTCAGTGCTGTGGTAGAGCAACGGATGAGGAGGAAACCATATTCTGTTTTGGAGAATAATGAACATCCTCTCCACAGCATCCTGGCAGGTCAGAGGAGCAGCTGCAGTGAGAGGCTCATCTCACTGTGCTGCAGGACTGAAAGGTTCAGGAGGTCCTTTGTCCCCACAGCCATAAGGCTTTTTAATAGTGACTGCTGACATGTTGATGTTTATTGATTTATTGATGTCACATTGATTATTATTATTATTATTATTATTGTTGTTGTTGTCTAGTATGCAATCATTGATTTTGATCTACTCAACTAATTTATTCACTGGGGGTGAATAAAGTATTTTTCTATTCTATTTCTATTCTAAACAAATTAAGTTGTGTGACCCGACCAACGGATTAAGCAGGTATAGAAAATGGATTGATGAATGGAAGTTGTGTAGTGTCGGCTGTGATAAGCAATGTAGTTATCAACTAGAAACAAAACTTGGGAGAAGAGGACATGAACAAGACCAGTTTGGCTTGGCCATGTACACAAACAAAAATTAAGAGATCCTGACACGTTCTGTTCAGCTGGGTAAGTTGGGTTTACTCCAATGTTCACAAGTATCTGCAGGGTTTGTTGTCCGGAGAGGAAAAAAATGCTCACAATATCACTCATATAAATAATACATTTGGTGGGTTAGAACTGATTTGGGTTTGGTATTTTCACTTCTTCTTATGTGCTGTACCTGTTTTTGGAAAGAACAGCAAAAAACACTTTTGTCAAATTAAATACACTTTTTCTTCCCATTTGCATTCACATTTTCTAAAGCACAGCTTAAAAATGTGTATTAAAAAAATTATGGTGGAAACCCAACTACTATTTGTTTACTTACTAGGACGCAGTGAGTAGAGCAGCTAGCTGATAACTTTGTCATATGTTGCCAATAAAGTAATACAACAGCAAATTTATGAATGACATGGAAGGTCCATTTTCTTCATGTGGAAAAGGGTTGATGAGAGAGATGGAACTAAAACTTTAATGTTTAGTGGCATAAATAGCAAAACATTAAGGTAAAAGATGCTTTAAAAAAAAAAATCTGAATGGAACTGAAAGGGCCATTTCCATTGCGGAGTAAACCTTAAACTAGATCAATTTACCACTACAGTTGCCAGTGTTTGACTCAACCAGACAGTTGATCCCTTTTGTGACATAATCTAAGTTTATGAGTAACAGTCCTGAATCTGCTTGTTTATGCTAATCACAAATTGTGAGAAACATGCTTAATTTTTTTTTTTAATAGGCTTGCTACTTATCAACCTCTAATCCCTCCAAGTAAATGTTTTGTTTCTAACTGCTAGAAGGGAAGGCAGTCATGGAAACAAGCATATTACAGATAAACACAGGAGGTGAAGCCCTCCTCTGTTTGTTCTGCTGTAAACATAAAAGCACTTTCATGCTGGTGGAATGCAAGCAGCTTGTGCGTGTCTGAGTGCATATGTGCGATTTCATATAAGAATGTACATAAGAGCCCTGAGTCTGTTTATTCTCATTCTTAGATTTCATGGCTCTATTTCATAAGCTTGATATATCAACCATACCAATGCTTTAAATTCAAGTGAAGGAACTGCCATTTGTAGCACAAATATTGCAGCTGCAGGTGGGAAAAATAGCTGTTAGAGCGTTGGTTGCTGTTACAAAATGTCACTCTAAATTTGTGTGGCAGCCAAGTTCTCAAACCCACTAAATGAAAACAAGTTGTGGTTAACATCTTCCAGCCAAAGTTTTGCTTAACATCTGAAATAAATGGATTTCTTGAGGTTTGCTCAGTTTATTGCGGTGAACACATCTCTTGCATTCAAGGCATATGGTTGCAAAGAGGGTATACGTAGAAACAAAGGTCATAAATCCATGTGTGCAAGTCTGAGAAAGTGGTTAAAGGTGCATTTTTTGGCATTATATATGCTTGTCAAAGATACCTCTGAGACCATCTTTGAAAAACCACGAACATCGATAAAGGCAAAAAAAGGTCAATGAGGTTTGTGCTGCCACAGCTTCAGATAAAACCTCTGACAGGTGAGGTAAATACCATGGCTCATCATCATTTATATGCTGGGAAACTTGGGTCCTGGCATTATGTTGATGGAACACTTACCTAAACATGCTGCAGAGCGAACACACACCTTGACCACAGGACTCCTTGATAGCGGTGGTCTGCTATTGTAATGCTCCAGCAATGCTCCCCCCCACAGCTGGAAAAACTGCTGAAGAACAGCTCCAGTAGCAGGACGAAAGGCACTGGCCCACTCTTGAAATCATAATCTGACTGAGAAAAATTTGCATACATGATGCACCGAGGCCTCATCCCGTATCCAATTTATGGATTGTTTGTGTCATGTTTTCATAGCCCAAATGCTCATCGCTGTTCTGGTGGGGAGGAAAAAGGTGCTTTTAACATTATGGCTAAAGATGACACTCTACACCCCAAATAGCAGGATAATATCGTTCACGGATTCCCTCAAAAAATCACGCTGACAACAGATACAACACAACCACGGTTAGTATTTGGTTTGGTTGAAGCTATCTTGAAGTTTTTCCCATCCACCCACCTTCTGCATATATTAATTTTCTGACTATATACCACTCAGGATGCTATTTAAATTGTAAGTTAAAATACACTCCCAAATCTCTTGAACCCATATATAATTAGAAAATAGTCTGAAAGGGGGATATAATCTTATTATTACCAATTGTAATGTTGGATTAAAAGTGAATCATCATAAAATGCCAATTTGTTACTTTTGTATGTTTGGTACCTTTCCTTTCATGTGCCTTAATTTCTGACTGTATTGATCAAGTTAAAATGGCTTCATTGATATTTTTGAAAGAAATGGGACTATGAATGTGTGAATATTTTGATTACATTTCCACTGTGGATGAGTAGGTTGAGAGTGCAAAAAATCCAACTCAACAATGTTTATTATCTTTTGACCAAACATTTCATATTTCATGTCATATAATATGTTTTGTTTGCCTGAAAAAAACTTCAACCACATACAGTAAGTTGTGAATCAGAATGTGGAAATATGGGTTGCTTAAGAAGGCTAACCTGGATGTGCTGGATGCCTTGTTGACAGGTGGTTCAGCCAGCCAAAACATCAAAAAATACACTTGCCAAGTTTTTAAAAATGCAGGAGTCTTAAGAATGTCTTTGGCAGCTTTTTGCTGAATTGTGTTTTTTTTTCTTTTTTTCTTTTCAATATAAACATAAAATTGCTCCTTCATGCATGCATGCATGCTCTGTGATATCTTGTTTAAACTACCTCCTGGAAAAATGAGCAGATGCTGCAAACTAATTGCCCATACAGAAACAAAACATTTAAAACCCTTTTGTCTCAACCTTTGTTGCCTATGGTCTATTTGAAATCACTCACCTTTTGACCAGATAAGTTATAGATATATATTTGTGTACCATATCCTATAATGAGTGCTTTAAAACAAAAAAGCAATACAAAAAATTAGCACTGAACCCACTTTCCCTCTGATGTGTCCATTGGTGAGTAAATTATTATTATTGAGAAATAGAACTACATGGCCTGTAACACTACAGACTAAAAAATGCTGTGAATGTTGTGGTGAATGTGGCTTGGAGTATAAAAGCATGTTGAGTAGACAAGTAGACTAAAAAAGAGCTATATGAACACATTCCATTTATGGACAAGGTAGTGTTTATAAGAGGCTGTTAATGGCTTTTGTAGCGTAAACTTGCTGAATTGATTTTTATTCAAATGAGGGAAAATATTTCAACATGTTACAATTATACATTTACGGGTTGTTGTTTTTTTTTCAAATGAATTAACATTGTACAAAGGGCTAAATAACTGCACATACAATACAGGAATAAAAGGTTTGCACTCACAGACTCTTTATTTCTAAATATGGGTAGTTAAACTGCACTTAAGAAATAATGGGTCACCCAGTTATGAAACTTTGTTAAACAGCTGTAACAAATAGAGACTATGGTCTTTTAGTCTAGACTTGCTAGCAGGTTTCCTCGTGACGTGATTGTGCTCTTAATCTCATGGAAAAACTCAATGATCTGTGCTAAATAACTTCATCTTTGGCCCTTAAATACATACAAAAATATGCAAACATACCCTGTGCAGACTGGCTTTTTATTGTCTCTAAGACATCGGACAGGGAAGGTTGTGATGTAAGAGATTACTGGCAAACGTATCGATCAGGACATTAGAATGCTTTCCAGGTTCTCACACAGTGCTCAAAACATGTACCCCACCACACACACACATACACACATCCCACCCCCCAGGGTTGAGCTAACAGAAGACCAGATGTGGCTGCAATGCTGTTTTAATCTTGGAGTTGTATAGAACTTCCTATAGGAGCAACCCACTTCACCCAGAGCGCCTTCAACACCTCATCATCAGCAGTAGAGCATTTGAAGCGTGACAGCTAAGTCCCTGGTCTGAGAATTTATCTACGCTTCCCTGAAGTAAATGTAGGCAGTTTGATAGCATCCCTGCCAAACATTTGGATCTTTTATCTTTCTTAAACCTTGGCAATTCTGGTGTTTGTTAACACTGCTATGGAAATGTTGGACATAACAATTATTATCATAACAGGAGTCATGATGAGGGAATTTCCACAGAAGGAGCGCAAGTCTGCTTGTGTGTGTGTGTGTGTGTGTGTGTGTGTGTGTGTGCATTTTGTGTGTGTATTTGTGAACAAGATGCAAGTAAAGATGGTCGAAAGAGAGATATGTGTGTGATGACTAGTGGTTTTGGCTAAATCATCATGCAGGTTGGTACAGCCAAGACTATTTCCCTGTCTCGTTGGACTCCTTCATCTGTGAAGCTTCTGACTATTTCATGACTCTCTGCCACTTTTCCTCCTCATAGTTTGATATAATGGGAATGTTTCTGTTCCTACTTTCTCACCCCTCCAAATACTCTGTGATCAGAAGAGCTGATGTGAAAGCTTTTATGAAATTAAAAGAAAACACTAACTATAGATCACCCAGTAGAGCCATAGGCAGAGCCTGAGGTCCCCACTGTAGCTGGCCCACTTTTAGTCTAACCTGCGGCTATTTACTATAAGTCATTCCATTCTCTCTCCCCCTTTACTGTCTGCAAGAAAAATGTAAATCCTGTTTTATAGTAATATTGTTGTATAATTTAGAATTTAGTAGTAGTATTTGCTGTCACTCTGATCTATATACATACATACAACAGTTGTAGTTAAAGTTAGTATTTTTGTTTCTCTTTGAGGCATTGTTTCAGGTTGCTGACTACTGTGCTTGCTTCTCTTTATCACACCCAAGTGTGATGAGCCTATATAGTAATTTTCTGATGCAGCCTAGCCTTTTCATTCAATACCAGGTAGCCTAATGGAAACATGTCTATTTTTGGTACCACTTAATTTGCTTTATAATCCAGTGAAAACAGCATCATTGTTTGCTAGTAAAAACAAGAATTTATGCATCACTTCCAGCAGTATGCAACTGAATCAGGTGCCTCTCATATGAACAACATCAAACTACCAAAAAATAAATTAGGGCTGGAGTTCACTGATTCTTTTTATAGCTTTTAAAGGTGCAAACAGATGAAGGCCTGGATTGGGTTTTGCGTCTGCTGTGGTGGTGGCCGCAGTAGTGATCGCACAGACTCTACAAACGTGTCTTGTCTACTTGTATCTTTCTCTCCCGCATTTTTCAAAATATGTGGAGCAACTTGCAATGTAAGCCTCTTTTGTTGTATTTGCCATTGTGGAAAGAGAGCTCGGCTCAAAAATGAGTCCTTAAACATATGGATCCATGCCAGATAACTACGTTAGAGGCAACGCTTTTGTGTCCTGTTCTCGATCCATTATAAAAATAATTATGCATACTTCTCTTCTAAACATCTTGTTTCTTTGTTGTTATTTTGCACTTTCTCATTTTGATGATGACTTTTGAAGATGCCTATTTATTTTCTGAATTACACCAACTTTCAACCACTCATTCGACCAATGCAAAGTCTCGTCTGGTCAACAAAATGTTCACATAATGGTTAGCCTCGAGCAAACTCCCTCTAACTCCATAGTTTAAACATTAAGTATTCTTAGCTGGCTTACTAACTTTATGTTACAAGTAGTAACACAATCAGTAGTCAGTCAGCAGTCACACAATCAGTTAGTTTATTCTAGAGTTGAAGGGTGTGTGAAATACTATGCTCAGATCAGAAGTTTTGAAAAGCTGTGTGCAGTCAGTGTGGCTAAGCTAACTCCTACCAGATGTAAGTACATCCCTCCAAACTGTAAAGGCTGGCTGGGTGCTCAGCTACTTGTTTCCTGTTGCTAAGCATGTTGATATGTGTGTAAAGGCACCTAAATAAGCTGGGATGAGCACTGAATGTAAAGTATTTAGAAATGTAACACAGTTTTATTTAAGACTGCAGCTGTGGATTAGCCCTTGGTTCCATATGTTTTGCAATCAGGGGTATGCATACACAAACAGGTTGCACACTAGAAAATCTGACCGACACCTCCTGGTAGCAACTTCAAATTAATGCTGACAACAAGAGCAAGCAGAAAAAAAACCCAATGTGTGTATCATGTAACAAGAAGTGGACCAATAATCTGGATATTTTATACTATACACACAAACTGGACTGGTTTGCTGTTTTAGTATATGTCCCGTTACCATACTTGCTGTGTGTACAGCTTGAACACATTGTACATCAATATATGAGCTTGATACATCCTCATATATGACAGAGCCTGTATTTTAGACACGCTGCTGATAACAGTATGTATTGTCCTTCTATCTTTGGTGTGGAGCACATAGCATCTATTTCAAACTATTTCAAAACATTCCTCAAAACCCTATATTGCCCCAGTCACAACTTTAATTGTAATGTGTCTCAAGCCTAAAATGCAAACATAGATGTGTTTTACCAAATGAGATGAAGGTGACAATTAAATATCTTTCAGTCATGCTGTCTGCAATTAAGTAAACAAAGTGTTTTTGGTACGTTTGGTTCAATTCTGGAGAGAAACGACTCCCTTTTAACAGGAAGAAACCTCTGGCAGAACCAGACTCAGGGAGGGTGACCATCTGCCTCGACCAGCTGGGGTTTGAGAGGACAGAAAAGAGGGGACAACAAACAGTATAACACCAATCAAAGGATACCTGCTGAGACAGAGAAACACAAGTTAATGACAACAACAATGCCAAATGTCCGTAATGTCATATGAGGAAATAAAAGGGGGACAAAAGAGAGCAAAGTGAGGAAAGGTGTTGATGTTTCAGGATCACCTGAGCCATCCCTATCAGAAATATTTCATCAAAAACATTGTCACTGATGCCAACATAAGAAATCTAGTTGTCAACATTGCCTATGAAATCCCAAACTGCATAATCCTACTTAAAAAGATAAATAAAAAAAATAATTACTTATAATATCAGAGGTGCAAGCTGAAGATTTTTTCTTTTCTAAACTCATGACAATTCAAGAAATTTGCTATGGTTGCTTTTGGCAGTCTTAGCCGGTTTACTGGAATACTTTAATCTAGATCTTTATTCCTCATCCAGCTTTGATTTTTGGCAAACATTGATATTTGAATAAACCATGCAATTGTCTTCCCATGTTATTGAGTGCACATTAGATCTTTTTTCTCACAAACTAAGCCAGGAGTCTGTGTACTGTGAAGAACAACATGAACATTCTCAATTTTGATTGTATTCCGTGATGTCAAGTGGTACGTATTCTGTTTCAGATTGAATCAGTTGGAGCAGCAAAAAGCTTTTTTTGCTTTTGGAGAACTGGTTCTGAAACACACCCCTTCAGATGTTGCGGTGAATCTGTCATTTTGGTGAACTTAAACCCATCAACCACCTCCTCCTGCAAAACCAGTGTTGAACAGTAAATGCACTATAAAAATGGGGAAAGTCTCGGCTTTACTGTCCTTCTTTTATTCACAATTTTCAAGGATCATGTCTATGAAGCCCCTGGGTCCATACGATAAAATCAAATCCAACTTAAAATGTAGGCGACTCTTCTAGTTCAGTCATCAGTCCCAATGAGCAACAGCTGTTAAGGGGGACCTGCTTCTCAGACAGTACCAGCTTGTAAACATAAAGTTTTTTCAGAGGAAATGTTCATTATGTTTCCCAAAGTACATTTTGAATAAAAACCTTCTGTTTTTGAGGTTAATATTATTCCACATCGTCTGCTTGAGGAGAAAGTAAAACACACAGCCTAAATCACTTTCAACACATATTATAGTATTTAGACACTTGGAGAATTTGCAATTAGTTCTAATTGGCAATGTCAGCAAGCAAGAATTACCGGCTCTATCACTAAACAATGATGAGTCACATGTGTATGCGTGTAAATGGGCCAGCGTTTGTACAGGATGATACAGTGCTTTGTGAAAATGTTCACCCCCTTGAGGATTTATCTTATCTTGTTCCCTTTTAAACATAAATTTGGGTTGTTTTTGTCATTGGATAAACTAATTACATAAATTATAATAAAAAGGATAATATAGAAAACTTGAGAACACATAAGGATGTAACCATAAAGTCAGTACTTAGAGCATGGAGAGCCGCAAATTCCTTCGGTAATAGTGTTGGGCATATCCGACACAGTGCATTTTTTTTAATGACCTAAAAGACCAATTTTAGTCTGATCAGACTAGATCACCTTCCTCATCATGTTTGAGCAGACTCCCAGATGCATTTTGGCAATCTTGAAACTCATGTTTTTTCTTTAAAGTTTTTACCGTTTTTTTGGCCACTCTACCAAAAAGACAAAAGACAAAGAAGAGTTTCATAAAGTCGAGTTTTTGAGATAACGAATATACTGGCACAGAATTTTTTTTTTTTTTAATAAAATGTGCCTTTTAAGAAGAGGATTAGTACTACTACTTTTTTGTCATTGATGGTCCACCTACAGAAGTAAAAAGGAAGTGTGTTAAATAAACCGCTTTAGTTTAAACAAAAGCTAGGAATTCTAATCCACATAGCATGTATGAGAATTCAAAAGTTCTAGCTAGTTATAAATCTTCATGTGAGCACACACACAAGAAAAGTCACACACACTCATGAAAGGCAGCCAAACAGGTGCACACAAACCCCTTATTTTTCTATTTGATTAAACACCAAATTAAAAGGCCTTCGTGTTCTCAGCTGGGTACTCAGCTTTGGCGCTTGCACCCTCGCTTGAGCCCTGCTACTTCCTGGGAAAAATCATCATGTATGGAAATTACACAATTTCCATGTAGAAGTCCAGTGGTGCATTATTGATGTTTAAAAAAGTCTGCAGTGAGACAAGGAGCTCATTGAGGGTAGAAAATATAGTTAAGCCCTCTTGATTGCTGGAGCGGCCTTTTCCTCCAACTCTCCTGTGTCACCTGCTGCTTCCCTTGCTCTCCTCCCCACTCCACTGTTCCTCTTTTTTTTCTTTATATTGTATTCTGATAACAGGCCAAGAATGTGTTAATCCACTGAGCACGGCTGCAGATTAATTGAGAGAGTTTTACTTTGATCAGAATGGCGGTATCTTATACTGGAAATATTTATCAGCAGCGATCAGTTAGCAGAACAATAGCTCCAAGGTAGGAGCTCAGCTGGAGCAAGCACCCCCTTGTCTTTTTAATGTCCTTCTTCTTCTTCTACTCCCCCTCTTCCGTCTTCTTTTTCGTGTTATTTTTTTCTGTCTGGCGATGATGACCCCCTGGCCAGCAATCAGAGCAGCACAGGAAGGATTAGATGGACATTAACTATGATTAATGGGGGGAAAAAACAAGGCAACCAAACAAAGGCTCCCCTTCCATGGCATCTCGGAACCGCTTTGAAGAGGAATTCTCTTTCTTGATCTCTCTGCACACTCCACATGCAAATGCACTGTTCAAATGCACAGATGTACACACAGATACGCACGAACACACTCCACTATGCAAAACACACACTTTTCCATTCGTGGGCTGCCTTTTTCTCTGACTGAGGACCTATAAATCACAGCCTGAAGAAAGAGAAGGAGCCCTCGACTTATGTTTGAAAAATAAGGGAGCCAATGGGTGTCTGTGTGTGTGTGTGTGTGTGTGTGTGTGTGTGTGTGTGTGTGTGTGTGTGTGTGTGTGTGTGTGTGTGTGTGTGTGAAGGGTTACTGTAGGGCCATAAACCCCCCCGTGCTGCCAGAGAACAAAGGGCAGACATTCATTAATCTCTTTGTGCAGGCCTCTATGCTCCACACTCCACTGGACTGCATTCAGCCACACACACACAAACACCACTGCACTTCTTACGACTATGACAACCTGCCTGTTCACTGTGTGAGGATGTGTGTGTGTGATCTTGAGGCAGCCCCATATGGAAACACTTGAAAAATGTCGGTCTTTACTGTTTATCTTTTATTGATGTGGACACAAATAAATAATGATTTTTGTGTTTGTGTGTGTCCTCGGCAGTGTATGAGTTGCTTCAGAGGGAGCTGGTGCTGCACAAAGTCGAGCCAAGAAGGCAGGATGTTCCCATGCTATGGAGTATCAGGCAGCCGGTTGGCCTGTAGCCAAGCCAAACCTGTGGCGGCTGGAAGGAGAGCGGCCCGACACCGAGATCCAGTTACCATTTCCTCAATCACTGGGCAAGAGAGAAGGAGACCTGATGAGCAGAATTTCCTGTCTACACAAAGATGATAAAATGATAGATTTGGGAACGCGGGCTCTGCTGTGGGCAGACATTGCACACCAGCTAAAGATGAAAGTTCAATTTCAAAATTCACTCCAAAAAATAAACTGCCAATTCTCGAGTTTTTTTTCTCCTGCTTCTTGTCCCACCATCACGCTCATCAATCCCTCCTCTCCTGTGGAAAAAGCGGGAGAGGCAAAAGAGCAGGGTATACAGTATCTGTGTGTGTGCCCCATATGGAAGCCATTCTCCCGTCCCTCTGCGACTTGCTGCTGGGAATGTTTTTGCCGTTTTCTGGAGATGAGTGCTGTGATGTCACATGCTGGCACAGGACTGCTGTGTCAGGAGAGAGGAGGAGAAAGACACAAACGGGGGAAGGAGAAGGTGGCGATGATAGTCGACGGGATGAGGGGTCGGGTGGGGTTGGGGGGTGTTTGGACAATGAGAGAGGAGAAGGGGGAGGCAATTGCTGAGCCGCCAGTTTTTTTTTCTTTTTTTCACCACAGTAAATTAGCGTGCTGGTTGCTTGATGGAAAAACATTTGGGGGGCAATGGCGAGGGGCCTCGAACTGTGAGAGAGCCATGTTCTGCTTTAGTATGCGGGGGATGGCGGTTCAAGTTGTGGTGTCTTTTCAATTAAAAAAAGCCATGAAGAAAACATCTCAAGTCCCAGCAGAGGAGAGAGAGGGAGAAAGCAGATGAATCCCGCTGCTTCTAATAAAGTCAATACACGCTCCCCCTTTTACGGAAAAAAATAGGCAATACAAACAGCCTGGCTTTGCTCTCTACTGGAGACAATTAGGCAAAAATAGAAGTTCTGTTTCCACAGGTTGATATTCCAGAGATGTGGTGTTGTCCCACTGAGTGGAACACACCACAGCCCTCTGTCACACACTCCATTGTACAACCAGTTTCACTTAGAGGCTGTTTATAATTTTCTCTGAAAAAAGTTGGACGTTATAAAACAAATATGTTAAGTCCATTATAAAGACTGATTCCACAACTGTTATTCAGCTGAAATGGCTTTGGATCATATCTCGCATCTGCTAAAAGAATCAAATGAAGTGAGTTATATTTCAGAATTTACTTTCGCTGAATATTTTTCAAAAATTTCCACAAACTACTGTGCTCTGTTGCTGTATGCGTGTTGATCATACTTCAAACAGGTTCTCAGAGTAAACTAACTTGCCTCAGTAACTGATCCAACTCCTCGGAGGTTTCAGAGTTTGAGCAGAGAAGTACTTTTGTTACTAATGGATTTTCCTAATTACATTTATGTGCAATGTATCAATGCTGACTTACATTTAGAAGCAGATTTCATTATTATTACTGTCTATTTTCATTTATTTGTTGAATGAAAAGCAATGTTTATTAACTTTTGAAAGCAGCATGATGTTGTCAGGGTGGATGACATGCTTGTGAAGCCTATAAAGCCAGCGTCTCTACTGTTGCCATTGATGCCCAAATTTGATTTACGCAACAAACATTGGGAAAAGATTGTCGTCTTGGTTGGATATAAATAAACACGTCATGTCTCAAGTCAGCATGGGCATTTCTGGATGAAACAAGACCACAGTAAGTACCAAACATCGACTGAGAGTTTTGGAGGACCTGAAAGGAATCATGAATATGTTGACTGCTGTTGTCATTTTCAGTGGATTTTGCGCTATAGACATTTTATCATAAAAGATATGTTCCTTGGCAACATATCACTGATAAGTCCATCATAATGAATGTTCAGCTTGCCAATTATGCTGATGTTTCCTCTTTTCCTCAAAAGAAAACACATATAAGCAGTTATTATTCTTTTAAAACATGTTTACTGTTGCTGTTCAATGTTCATTTATTTTTCTGGAAGACAAAATTTGGCCACAAAGTGATACTGCAAACGTATTAGCACATCATCACAAGTTAACGACCAGGAACAAGTTAACACAAGTCAGTCACAGTCATTATCAGATTAGTTCATGGAGCTAACTTCACAGCTGAGGCGCTGTTGAGAGGTAGTTCACAGAGTCTATCCCAAAGAACATAAAGTCTTGATTCATTACTGTTTAAAGCACCATGGCTTTTTGTATAGCAGTTAAAGTACTATTTTAAGTATCAAGGATGAACTTTCATGCTCAGCCCTGCTGTCACTTAAAATCACTTCTCCCATGAATATATAAAGAATTGGCTGACTTTGATCATTATGCTTTATTAGATATAAAAAAATAGCAAAATAAAGCAGAGAAACAAACATTTTCCCTTGTGCTGTGGAGAGAGGTGATCTCTGAGGTTATATATAGGTAAGGAGTGTGGGGGAGGGGGGGGGGGGGGGGGGGGGGGGGGGGGTGTAGGTATGTCAAACCCACCTAAATTTAAGCCATTCCCAGGGGCCAGGCCAAACAAAGCCTCAGGAAAAGGCCCCTGCTCTGGTGCAGTGGGCCGGCACAGTGCTGCTAGTCTGAAAAACAACAGGAAACACATGTGGAGTGCTCAATACAGTAAGGGACGGAGGGCTCGCTGAGCAGCCGGGAACCAGGGATCCCAGGACTGAGACCCGACCTGACCCAGCTGGTTCCCACTGACACTTCCTCATCCGCTAGAATAAGGCAAAGGTTAGGACAGTGGGATGGAACAGGCGGTTATCAATGCTGAGCTCAGCTACAGGAAGTGGGTGCTGGGTGAAGGATGGAAGGACTGATGGATGTTTTTGTTCTATCTGTGGCAAAGTGCTTCTATGGCGTTGTCATGCTTACATAACAGACAAACACTGCCTCAGTGCTTAATGCTCCAGCAAAGCTATTCCTGTGTCATAGATCAAAACAGCCGTTAATATAAATTGACAATTATAAACAAAGATAGCAGTTGTGAAAGGCAAATGTAAGGGACGTACAGCACCTGTTACTTATAGTCAAAGCAGAGGTGGACGAATGTCATTCAGTCATGTTTGTTTTAGGATCGAGGCCTCATTTGCAGAAAGCAGGATTACTGAAAATACATGACATCTTGTCTTCTTCAAGATTACACCAGCACAGTCACCTTCAGCCCCTCGTCCTCTTGAATCTAATCCAACTTGTTTCTGTCTTGCATCATTTATCAGTGATTGGGTTCAAGGTTGGAAGAACAGTGGTATCATCTTTTTTTTTCTTTTTTTATCATCATCCTCTTTTTCTTTCCTGCTGTTTATTGTCTTGTTTTCCCAGTGAGTGCATGACTTTAGCTTGCTCCTGGTTTTTGCCTGGCCTTTGCTTGTGTAGTTTTCCCTCAGACCTTTTGAAGTTCACTCTACTTTGGATCCTGTCTTTTGTCTGCTCCATGCCTCCAATTTTCCTTTATGGACTGATTACCTTGTTTGCTCCAATAAATGAAGTTTGCTTTTTTGTCATTTATTTGGCTGCATCCGGCATTTGGGTACTCAACTATATGCAACCATCACATTTTCTGTATAAGGCTATTAAGTTTTTAGTTTGTTTAGTTTTAGAAAACATTATTTTATGGAAGGACAGGAGACCAACTCATTACAATGTGTCCCCTTTGCTCCTAAACTAAACCTACGTTAGTGCGTTTGACTGCTATTTAGACACACCCTTGTCGAACAGTAACATGTTTTCATGTTAAACACTGTGAATACTCTTAATTCTATTCTTTCTTTTGTAGTTACCATTGCCCATCACCCACATTCTGCACAAGTTTTAAAGGTTAATTTTCTTAAAGGAGAAAAGCTACCTCTGGCCAGGCTGTACAGTTCGTACGGTCCATTAAAAATATTCTTGTTCTACTTTTGTGTGTCCCTGCATGTTGAAAGAATAACATGCTTTGTGTAAAAAGACTGATGTCTGATCCAAAATTTCTTATATCTGAAAGTCTCTCAGGGATTATTGGTATTGTCTCCTGTCAGAACACAACAGTGTGATACTGAATCCAGAGTCAACATCGGAGACTGAGGTAGTTTAAGCCAGTAGCTTACTGGTGTGATCCATACGTGCCAAGACAAAGAATGTGATCCAGTAACACATAGATTAACTGACACACTGTAAACCTACACATGTACCTACAAGCTTTCAATAGCCCTGAGCCATTTGACATGGGAAACTGTGGATCCACTGAGAGCTGTTTGTTGAGCAAAAATCAATCACTTAGTTACAAGTTTAAACTGTCGGATTGGGTTGTGGCTCTTTAAGATTTAATGAGTTGGATGAACTTCTTTCTCATTTGCTTTCCGTCATTCGGCACAGTGCTCACAGGCAAAGATATTCCGATGGTAATAAAAATAAACGCAGACCTTGAGAATCAATGCCCATTCCAAGGACCATTCATCTCTGAAGCAACCTCATTGTTATATAACAGTCCCTATTTGGATTTGGTTCACATCACAGTTTATCTTACTTTATTTCCCTAAATAGTGTTGTGATTGGGTTGCATAAGAGCTGTGGGTCCTCAGTTGAAAGGAGGAGGAGGTGATGTTAGAGGAGGCAAAGAGAAGGCCCAAAGAATGAGATGGGCGTTTCAAGTTCAAGTTTCATCTTAATTTGTTCAAGTGAGGGACCTGCTTTTGCAGAGTGCAGCTACACAAACATTGCATGAAGTCATGGGCAAGTTGTCGAAAGACAGATTATCACTGTTATTAACTACTAACAACATCCAAACACCCTTGCCATACCAAAACCACAACCTTCTTCCTGCCTCTACCAATAGTGAAAGGCGGTACACCTGTATGTCTCTGGAGTAGAGAACCTGTATGGATAGACAGTATTTACACGGAGATAATGCACACTCATGAGTCTTCTCCATGTTGTATGGCCTAGTATGTTCATTTATACACTGATGAGCTAAAACGATGTCACCAGTGCTACCCAATGTGCTGTTGGATCTTAGCTGGCCACCAAGACAGCTCCAATCCACCAAGATATGAACTAAGACCCTTTATCCACCACTGTTCCTGTCTGGTGATTCACACATGCTACACAGAGGGGGCTCAGCCCCCCGTTAGAGTGTGCTTACACACGTCAAACTGGGATCCTGGAATCAACTGACTGACAATAGCATCATTGGTTTGACCTGGATGCTTACCTCCCTTGTCAATCAGCAACAAAGGAGCATTGGTCCCAGCTTGAAAGTCATACATGAAAAGGCCTCATAAGACTTCTGAAGGTGCTCTGTGGTATGTGAGACCAAGACAGTAGCACCAGATAATTTATGTCCTGAAGTTAGTGAGTTTGACTCTAATTTATTCCAGTACATAACTAACACCTCAGTGTCTGTTAATGGTTGGTGCCCCCTTAGACCATTACAGACTTATATTTAACACTAATGACTGAAAACATCCCACAGCACGTGCTGTTGCTAAGCTCTTAACCAGTTGCTTGTATTTGGCCCATTTATAGACACTATTATTGTCAGCCTGTGGTCTAATATAAGGAAAAATCATTGATTCAATGAGCTGAGCAAACAATAAAAGCCCCCTCTTACCAGTTGCCACCAACAATAATTCAACATGCCAAATAACGGAAATGGCTGCTTAAGGGCCTACTAGAATGTGAGATGTCACAAAAATACAGGACATAATCTATTCACAAGCAGCCGCATCCAGTATATGTATCTCTGATGATTACAAACCTGCAAGTGTCATGAGCAATCGTCTTATGACCTCACTCAAATGGTTCTCAGAATTCTTTTATTTTCTTAGATAAGCTAGTTTCCTAACAGAAACAAATCTGATGGGATCTCTGAGAAGCATGCCCAATCCACTGAGAACCCGCCCACAACCCACAGGGCCCTAGAGACCTATTGCTAATGTTCCAGTACCAGACAGCCTCAGTTGTTCTTTGTCCACACCCTGAGCAGTCAGAGTTCCTTCGATAGAATGAGAATGTCCAACACAATATTTGGTGGGTGGTCATAATGACATTGCTGATACATTTAAACATACATCATTTTCTAAAACGTCCAAATCAAGATTATAAAATGCCTTCTATTAGATGGAGGACTAGATATGAAAAACAAATGTATCATCTTTAGTGTTGACTTGGTTTTAGTTTTTTTTTACCAACTTTATTTTTGCTGTTAAGCTAATCAATGTTTTTGTATCATTTGTATGTAATACTACATACAAATAATAGCAAGTTCAAAAAGTTCCCTAATGAGTCTTCTTTTCTTTACCCTGAAACTTCGTTCTTCTTAATTTCTGTAGATGCTAATTTGTTCTATTTGCCTACCATTTCAGCATTTTGGCAAAACTTGTTTCAGGATAAATGAAACCCCTGTGAACTAAGTCATGTGAACAATGTCAGCACTTGAATCTATCAAAATAAAACAGCTGGATGCAAGACTTGATTTGAACTCTTGAATGTAAGAAAACCATGTCCAGGAATTTGGCAATGCCTGACTCATTGTATTTCAAATGGTTTTTAGAGGAAAGGTAAAATATACCTTAGACAAGCTTGTCATGGCAGACACTGACAGGAAATGACAAGAAAGCCGAAACCAACAAGGCCCTCCGCGTGACTCCGTGTATCATAGAATATTTTTGCAGATAATTGGCCTTGAAACCTTCGCAGTCAGGACATCCAAAATAAACAGTGAGCTCAAGCACAGTGAAAGAAAATCCAAGAGCTAGTCAGATGATTTGTTTAGAAAGATTTTTGAGAGGACAGGCACAGTGGAGACGCAACAACTGTTCAGTGCAAAAGAAGGTGCAAACACATTTCCACAAAGGGTGACCTCATGACCTCACAAAGCACCATTGCTGTACCAAATCCCAGACAAGCCTGACCGCACTATTAACGCTTAAGGACAGGTGTGTGGGGGGTAGAGTGTGAGAATCTCTGCCACTGTGACGGTAATGGTGAGAGATCACTAACACCAGAGGCTTAATGTATAGTTTCCAAGGTCAAGTATTTTCTCCCACACGTCTCATCTGATGAATAACCCTCTGTGCGGCACTGAGGTCCGGCCGATGGCCCATCCGGATGCCGAGGCGATTACCACGGGGATATTGCGGTTGGATTCTTTACTGGCCACTGTGACATTTCAAGATTAGTCATGATGGCCGACTGCAAGAAGCGCCTGTTAATTGCATTATCAATGGATGGTACTGTCTGCTCTGTTCGCCCACTCATATTTGAGATACTCTCTCCTCCTCACACCACAAACATCTGCCAGTGTCGCCGCTCTCTTCTCATCTCTACAAAAGGGTGAAGGTCTGATTACTTCAAAAGATGTACTTTAGATATTCTAAAAAATAGTTAGGGTATAGTCAGATCTTTGAATCTGGGTTTGAATCTTAGAAAGTAAAACCCAACCTGAAGCCAAAGTCAGTCTGGGTCTATATTTCACTTGGATCTTGATCTCTGCATAAATGTCCAAAGACAAAGTGGATCTGAGTGGACAGGTGTTTGTCTCTGCTTACATGGTACATCCCAACCAGGAGAAAAAGGTTTCTAACTATCATACTAAAGCCTGAACTTTAGGTTTGAGTAGGGTTCCCAAGATTCTGTTTCAATCCAATCTGTTTGGTGCCCTTATTCTCAGGGGATCACCGCATACAGACAAGTGATGATGGACAGTGAGAGCTATGCAGACTATGAGATCCTTCTCTAAGCTCCAGTGATTGTGGGATAAGTCGAAGGTCTGCTGAGGCGTCTTACTGGAGTGAGAGAAGGTATGTTAAAACCAACCAGAAAAAAAAGAAAGAAAAAAACACCAATCTTCTCCTTTTCTCAACATCTGCAGCCACTCACAGTTTCCATGTTCTGGCCTGATGAGCCACAACACATGTTGGGTTGGAGCAAACGCATATACAAACACACACATACACTGTGAATCACACTGACAGAGTGTGTGTGCGCGTGTGTGTGTGTGTGTGTACACTAAAGGCAGGGAGAGATGTTCTTGGCTGAGGCACAATCAGGAATCAGACCTCCTTCTTTGCCAAGGACAAGTTTAACTCTATTCTACTTATTTTTGGCACCAGTGACTCAAGTAAATCACAGTGCTGCTTTATTGGCTATCGCTGGGGACCTGCCACGGCTGCAGCCCAGCTTCTATCCGCTCCCTACATCAACAAGACTCCATACTGTACGGGTCAGAGGTTGCACATCTATACAACTCCACGCCAATGAAATTGCACAAACATCATAGTGAATCATTTGCATGCTGGAGAAGTGTTTTTTTTAAAGCTCGAGACAGCTGCCCTTTTACTGAGTGACAGACTGATAAGGAATGTACAGTAATACTAGATGTCGATTTAAGGAGAATCCTGATAGACAGGATCATTTATAACGGATTTTCCCTAAGCTTTCATAAAGGTTTTCACTTATTCAAATTGTCACTTTTGGTGTTGGGCCTTTGGTCAAAAAATTGGGTTGATCTTCTAATGAATGCTCTTCTTATCTTTCATCCAGAGATGAGTAGACAGTCTGCACTCATAAGGATGTAGTGTGATTATGAAGTTACAGGACAGTTAGCTTGGATAGTTGGTTTGGCTCTGTAAAAAGATTAAAGAATAAATATATGTATAAATACATATACATTCTGTTTGTTTATTAAAAAAATATCTTTGGCCACAAGCAGTGAGTTCAAGTCTTTGCATGAAAAAGTAAACATCATTTTGTTTTCGTACTGTTTTACTTTTTGACAGGACCAGGCTGGCTGCTTTCAGCCTTTAAGCCAACCAAACGATAGCTGTAGCTTGGTGTTCAACCATATAATAGCCCTAGAATAGGGCAACTGTAGAGCTAAATCAACACAGGCTAGTTTAACTTTTTGATGAATATTGATATTTGTCATTTTGCCTGCTTTCTGCTTGTTGAAACGAGCGCCAGCTTCACACTCTCAAGCCTCCAGCAATGTTTCCCTTGCAAGAGGTCAATACGCTAGCTAAGTCAGTGGGGTCATGAGCTATTAACCAACTTGTGAGAGACATAAAACATCATACAGCTAACCAAAATGGCATTTTGGAGTTATTTGCTAAATTAAATGTTGGAAATGTATACGCCAAGTCTCCAAAATTTATTTCACTCATAGATCTAAATGTTCAAATATTATTTGCAGCCTGTAATAAGGGGATATGAGTTGGCATTACTACATAGCATCCTGCATTGGCTAAAAAGGGTTAAAAGAAATAATCAGGTACCATATAAACAATGGCTGATGTACTGGAATATCTCCAAACCCTCATGTTTGTCGCTGGAGCTTAAGAACAATAGCAACGCTCTGTCTTGAATCACTCGTTCCAGCTTTTTCTTGTTTACATGTTTACTGTTGTTCACAAAGCTGCAAACCGAAGGATGGAAAAATCTAATTTAAATGTTGGATGTTGCAACAGTTGTTAACATTTGAAGACAACTCACCCATGAGTGAGTTGTTCTGCAGAATGCATCTACTGCCATGCAAGCAAATGCAGATGAACATTTTTGTGTTGATAAGGTTAAAAAACCTTGCAGGCTATGTAAGGCGTTAAGCAAGTTCAGGATATCATGTTTACAGTCGAGAATCCTGGGCTGAGTAAAAGAGCTAACAGAGTTGGTGCCTCTCTGGCGATTAGAGTATCATTACAAGCGGATTAGTTGGAGGATCATCCAGGAGGTTACACTAAAGACAGCTGTGCTGTGTAGGGTGGTCTAGTGGGCCTGGGAACTAAGGGTCAGACTCACAGAGACACAATTTCATACACAATAACATCATTTAAAGTGTGAGAAAAGCCCAATCCTGCTACCAGTTCAGAAGATGTGTTTTGTCTAGGAATAAGACATGTGGTGGGCAGTCAGAGGAGGTCAAACTAGCTTCAAACTAACCTCAGTGGGGGAGAGAAAATCTGCAGTGTCACCACTACGATTCATGCAAAACTGAAACCAATCTAACTCTCTGTGTAACACCTGGCAACTGCTACCCCAGTATATGTCCCTGTGTGCTACGTATGTGAGCAACTGAAGAGCAACATGAGAAAGTGTGGTGGAACCCCAGTGATTCAGGGTTAAAACACACAGAAGACTTTCTCAGACAGAGAAATCAGACCAGTAACTGTACAGTAGCGGTTAAGAGCATTTATTTTGTCAATCCTAATGGCAGTTTTTATTTCCACTGTTCTCTTTACATGGCAGTGTGTTGGAAATGTTAAAGCCATTTTTGCATGTAAGAAATCATCTAGTTCATGTGTACAAAAATAAGTGCTGTTTGTCATTCATCGTAGAGGGAAAAAACACATCAGATTGTCTTTTTGAAATTACGATTAACATAATCTGCAACACACTTGGTTACCGAGTTAGCCAGATATGCTATTGATTTCTGTACAGATGCTGCACATTTCCACTTGCACTTTTGAGACACTACTGTGTTACAACTAACTCTTTTCTCAGAATTCCAAAGCTTGGCAAGCTTGTCCTGCCTTCCCAAAAAAAAAACATTTACAGGTTTTTCTTTTGTTTTGTCCCCCACCCTGAACTGTTCAGCAGCTATAGACTTCACTTTGGGAATGTAAACATTAGGAACTTTCTAGGGTATTTGAATTAGATTCATGTCCTTGAATAGAGCTCCAACACTAAGGAATTTTAGGTCTAACACACACATATTGCATGTCTGACACAGCGCTGGTTGAGAGGAAAGATGAATAACAGCTTTGGACATGATGTCACTATGTCGACCTTGAAAGGAGCCAAATGGGTTTCCATTCACGATTGCTAATCACAGACCTGTCGCTTAGAAACGGCAACAAAAACACAAACGTTGCGGTACAAATAAAAACACAATTTAGTGAAATTTCATAAAAGAGGACAGGAAGCCATGGATGGTGAATGTCTTTGTCACAAATGTCATCCTATGATGAGGATCTTTGATAAAAGGCATGAACACAAAAACACAAGTCTCAATTGCATTCAAAATTCCAACAATCATACATTTCACCAAACTTTAATAAGTATGCAGCACAGGTTTGGATCACCTTCTCTCATACATACGCATTTCTGTATATTATAGAGTGCCTTTATGACCCCCTATGGATGCAATCCCTTTATTAGTGGCCAGTAGCCCCCTGGCTGCCTTTAAACCTGGCAGCGTCTGGCTGGGCCCCAGAGAGAGTGGCGAACCATCTATAAATGTGATGATCGTTGCCCTGCATTTTCCCCTGTGCTGTGTAAAAAACACCCAATGACCCTCCTACCTCCAACCCTGGCACCAGACTCAACATCCCACTGGCCCCAGAATGGCTCCCGCAACAGAGCAGTGAGCTCAAGTCGCCTGCACTTAACTGTAATCTCAGCAAAGTTATTGGGAATTCAATAAAAATAGCAGCAGCTGAATCTTTCACCCAAATTATAGGGTTGCGCGTGGGGCAGACTCCACAGAGTTGGTGGGAGAGGAGGGGGTCTTGAGGAGAAAAATAAGATGTGGGAGCAGTTAAGGATGGGGGGTTGGGGGGTGGGTTGTATGTTGTATGGTCTGAACCCTGAGTTAAAGCCACATACTGACCACTAATGAACCAAACTCGCCCTCTTATAAGATTTGTGAGGGGTGAGGGGTCACCCCACAATTCTCTGTCCACGCTCTGAATCCAGCAAGCTTGCAACACAGCTATTTAGTTTCTCCAGTTGCTTCCTCATCCTCTGACACAGTCAGTCTCAAACTCAGGCTCTTGATCCCCAAAGGAGAAATAAGATGATTCATGGAGTGTGAAAACATGTATCTTAATTCACAGCCACCCAGCTGTGAGATGAATGACTTTTTCCATATGAAATTAATATTTACAGCCTTGAGCCCTGTAAAATGCTTCAAATTAAATGGCCTCAGAAAGGGAATATCAAATTTGGTGTTGCAGAGTCTTATAAATGCACATTCCCATCCGCAGCAAGGGGTTGGGAGTGAGGTCAGGCCAATAGATTAGTTTGATTTGGACCTTACTAGAAAGATATTGGCAACCGGCCAGTGTGTTTGTTGGATCTCACGGTCATTTTTTCTGGCCATTGAACATGCAAAGTATAACTGAGATCTGGAAACAAGAGAGCATTACTACAACAGCAGGAGAGAAAGTATGCAGTTCGGTGATCAGGCTTGCTGCAAGCAAGCTAGGTCAGCCATTTTTCTTGACCACTTTTTTAGTACTAAATCCTAGAGCGAGCATGCTTGAAATGCTGATAATAATCCCTGAGCACACAGAAAAAGAAACACAGACATAACTATAGGCTTCCCATGTCAAATATTGAAAATCAAAAGTCAACTGATGTTGTGGAGCCTGATACCACTCAATGAACCAGTCTGCATCTTCTTGAGTTTAGAGGAGAACCACTGCATCACTATAGTCGACCTGTATGCAAAGCCCTGACCTCATTTGCCTGTCTGAATACATAGCAGATTTCAATTTTATGTCATGAGCATAAGAGCATCCTTCTTCCCTTCATTTCACCTGAATGCATTCAGTTTTGGGGAAGTCATTTTTGACTCCCTGTTCTCTGTCAGAAAATACCCATCCTCTGCAAGAAGATGGCCGTGCATTTCTTATACACATAGGATTGTTTGTGCAATTTGAGGGATTTGGAAATATTTTCTCAGCCCAAAGTTAAGCAACCACTCATTTGAGCCTCATGCAGAGGTGTTTGATGGCTGGGTGGAGGCCTGCCTCCTTGGACACGGGAAATACTTGCAACAGCTCAACAGGGAAACATAACATCAGATGAGGCTAAACTGTAACGGTCCCTATGAGGACTCCAGGTTAATAGGGCATCCAGTGGTCATTAAGACACAGAATGATTTGGAACTGAACAGATGATAGAAATAGAACTTTAAGAACCGTGAGAAAATGCATTAATTGACTCTGTACGTGAAGCAATGCAGTCTGTGACACCATCTCTCTTCTCTCTGTCCCAGCTGACAAGGAGCCAGCAACTTAGTACAACCAGCTGTTTCTTATTTTTCCTCTGCACCCCTCCTCCTATCTCTCCTCCATCAGCACTCCCTCCATCCAAACATCCACCCCCACCTCCCCTCTACTCTGAAGCCACATAACCCACCTGATATCCACATCACACACACATGTACATACAGGAAGGGTGGAGGCACTAAGAACACACAAGTTTGGTCTTTACCAACGTTGGAGGTGATTTGATTGGCTTGTATCCTGCTCTTCTGTGTTTGTAGTTTTAAAACATGAACTGTTCTCTCACATGGTGGCTGTCTTCATACACCGCTCATACACAGAGTCAGGTTGGTATCACCAGCACTCAAAGGTGTGAGCGGTTTGCCTTGACAGCTCAGTGAGGGTCTGCACACACACAAAGACACACAAATATTCCAATTAGCTGCTAACATAAATTGTTAGTGCAGTTTTCCTATAGTTAATAAAACAAACAGCACAGGTAAATGAGAACCACCCAGTAAAATGAGCGCACACAGCTGAAAGTGGCTCTCTCTGACTTTCACTCACTATATCACTCACCCTCAAGCCTTAAATAGAATCTCTTTATTTCAAAATATTTCTCTTTCTCCTAACAGAGAAGATGGAGGAATGATTACCGAAATTATAAACCTGTCAAAACGAGTCTATGTCTGGGGTGTGTGTGTATTTACACACGAATGTTCCCCCTTTTTTCATATCTGATAGTTGGACCATTCTCATACCTCCAACTGCTTTTCTGCTTTTGTATGCCATTTCTTGGACCTCCAATCAGGCACATTCTTTCTCTCTCTGTAACTAACATAACCACAAAAAGCATCTTTGTTCCTTCTCTATCTGTAGAGGGCCAAAAGATAAACAAGCATTCTTCTGGGGGGAGATGAAAGTGAGCTGGAGAGATTTTGAGGGAACAGGAGAATGTAGGGGGGAGGTGATTGTGAGATCTGATCCTAATTATGTGGGTGAGATAGAGGCTTGTATTTGAAATAGGGAGAGGAAGAGGAGGACCTCTCCTCCAGACACCTAAAGAAATGCTTTCAGACAGAAGGGTGATGGAGTTGTTATTCAGGATTCAATCACTATTTTAATCCTGCATTTGTCAAGATGGAATATATGAAGTTTGATCCTGGAAATGATTAGCTTAGTTTGTGATAAAAATTGGAAGGGAAGAAGCTGCTGGATTGGTTCTCACGAAAAAATTAGCAAAAAGTATCAGCCTGCCAAAAAAACACAGCTGGTCAGCAGGTGACGCAACTCTCTTGATGGAAACTTGGCAAGATGCAAGAATTAGAGTGTTGAAAGACAAAGCTCAAACTACATTGTGTAAACAGCTGACTGAATAGCTGAACAAAGCAAGAGCATTGGATTATTGATCTATGCATGTCAGCTAGCTTTTATCCAGGGTTATAAATGTGGATAAATTATTCAGAGACCCTCATAAGTGTGCAACTTTCCAACAAGCCAACAAGATTTGAGATATTTGTGAGGTTTCATAGAAAAAGTTGCTCAAACTTAACCAGATTTTAAGAATAATAGCAAAATAAATTGTATTTTAATAACTGGATGAATCTGCTGTATAGAATGCAAATATGAGGAGTTGGTTGATTGAGATTAGCAGAGGGTGATAATAATTCTTCTTTCAGGCGCCACGCAGTAGAAGAAAAGGACACAGCAAGATGACATGAATGGAAAAAGCTTCTACTGTTCATAATTATGTAATGATTTCCACAGGTTTCCGTGAATTATGGTGTTGTAAACTAGCTGTATGGATTTTGGCTCAAATGTTAGGAAGCTTTTTTCATAAATATGTGTTTCAAAAGTCCACTGAAGGACAACTATCTAACTGAAAAGCGACATATGAAAAACAGCTACAAAATGACCCATGACTGGAACTTTGTTTGGAGGCCACCAGGTTGGAAAATATTTGGGTCAGTGAGCAGTTTTGATTTGTAGTTGAGTTCTAAATCACACTTAACGTGATTTGAGTGTGATTTAGAACTCAACTACAAATCTCAAAGTAAATATCATGTTGCATTCACTTTGCCTCGGAAGTGGAAAGTTAAAATTCTTCAAATTTAGCTTTTTACCTGCTATTGATAGCAATTTCTCATCAGTAGTTATATAGTTCATTGAACTGTTATCCCTATACTTTATCCAATGTTTTAAATCTTACCTGAATCGCAATATATGTTCTTTTTTTGGCTTTTTTTATTTTAATCCCCAGGTTGAAGTTGGAAAATATTTTTTCCCATTCGTCATTGAATACACCCTCAGCAGCTTAATCAACACTAAACTTTTGACTTTGGTATAAAGCATTCCATATTTTTGGGACCATAACTGCCAGTCAAATATTTCTCTATCAATTTGGTGTGTGGTAGTCTGAGCTCAATCTGAAAAAAAAACAGCCATATGGATAGAGCCAGTCCTTTAATATAAAAGATGCCAAGACAAGCTTTAAAGAATTTAAACTTATTAACAGTCTTTGGATGTTTGAGAGGCATCCTTCAGTCAGTCATCCTTCTGACTGACTGTTTGTGTGTTTGGGATGGAGGGGAGGATAGTTGAAGGTAAAAGAGTGTTCAGTGATAAGACAGGAATATCTCAACAGAGAGTCAGGGGTGTCGGTTGTGGTCCAGAGCAGCCGAGAGTCATCTTCAAAATGAGAAATCTGGGAGAAAAGTGTGTGTGACTTGCTCACGTTGTAAGGATAAATAGTCAAATTATGGGTGATATACTGACTGGACTTCAAGCCTGTCATCATAAGGAAAACATTACATTTTGGGTTTAAGATTAGAATCAGGCAGATAGTGGTCCTGGTTGAGGTAAGTATCTGAGATATGAATGACCAGTAGGTCACTATTATTCTCTGAAAGGATGGAAACAGCAATGTTTGTATAAGCTTTTGTCTTTGCTCAAAGTATTGTTCAAAGGCAAAAACTCTTTTCCTGCATCTGTCTCTCTCCAGAGACTGTCTTGTGCCCAAATATGTCCCCAATGTGTTATTAGATAATGCAGGCTGAAATGGAGAACAACTAGACGTGAACTGTAAAAATGACATCCATTATATGTCATGTAAATGTTCTTCCTGTCATCTCTTTGCTGCCCACCATGACTGGTGTATGAAACAGAATTTCTGTAATGCAATGTTTCACCCAGGGAGTTGTGGTTGAATGTTTCCATGTAAAAAATATTTGACTTTCTTTCAAACTGTTGTTTGGATTATGATGATTCATCTACTTTCGAGAACTTTCAAGTTCATCTAAAGCGCAGAAAAGTGCCAACTTCCTGTCAGAGGATTTGGTAAATGGGACAGGCCTTAACCTGCTCTTGCTCACTCCATAAATTCTGATCAGATTATGCACATTTACATGTTTAGAGAAAAATTACCTTAATTTTGAACAAGCTTCTTGAAAATACCATAGGAAAACATAAACTCATCAGGCATATTACCTTACATATGATTGTACTTAGTGGCACTGTTAGTGTTTCTCATGCTCAGCGAGAACAATTGAAATAATGAGGAGCTATTTCCCCAGAGTGAAGCAAAAAAAAGAAAGATTTCAAATTTACAAGTTACAACACTTGCCCGTGGCCAAATATGAATTAACTTAAACATGCTCCCTGACACATCTTAATGTTCCTTTGCCCATAGAATAAACATTACTAAACCACTGATTGATTTTGGCTTCAAACCAGCAGTTTAAGAAAGCAGGATCTAAAGCGTTGATATTTTCCTATTCCTATACTTCCCCCTCTCCTTACACGCTCTGCTGCTTTTCATTCTCTCAGATGGTGATTGCTGTCTGTTTGCAAGAGAGCAGTGATAGTTCCCTAGTGAATGGGGGGCTATGATACTTTACAGATGTGCATGGTGTGTCTGTCTGTTGAATGTGTGAGTGTGCCTCCATCAGTGCAGTTTCCACTCACCTATTATTGGATTTATGAGTTGACCTGTCAGATGAAGAGAGCCCCTAAAACATTGCTGCAGGTTAAATCTCATCACAACAACTGCAATCACGAGGTATGTGCATGCATTTGTTTGTATATGAGCGCATTGAGGCTCCTCCTGCACACAGCATTCCCTTTCTGACAGTCCAAAAAGCAGGACCCAACAAGCCTGTATTTATTAACCCAACCAATCATTTGGAGAGCCCGCTTAATCCTCCATAAGTCCTTCATAACCCCTTTATAAACTCTCCAAAAAGTTTACCTCATACTTTTTGCCTCATCAAGGATCTGCAATTCCAACCACCATAGACAAAAGATGGAGAACGCCCACTACTCAATAATCAAAGACAGGCTGATTGAACGGCGAGCAGACTCAGAGGCAGCCAGCACTTGTCATTTATGTCACTGTGTTACAAAAGATGGGAACTGCTATTGTTATGGGAGTATGATTTCAGTCTGTTTGCATGTCTTTCTGTTTAGTGTGCATTTGTCCTGAAGATGAACAGCTCAAAGATCAGTTCCTTCACACTTACAGGGGAAAATGCAAGAAACTCAAACTTATTTAAGTTTCAACATTGTCTAACAATACTGAGGAAATATTGGACATACAGTGGTGTGAAGAGTACACCCTCTTTCAATGCTAATATTTCAACACATGATCAAATTAAATTATTTTGACCTTTGGCAGGCCTTCAAATTAGGTAAACACTCTCATATTAATAGCAACATGTGATATATTAACCTGTGTCATTTATTATCAAACAAAAACGAGACCGACATGCAGAAGCAGTTTGAGGAAAATAAAGTACGACCCCATGATTCAACACCACCTTTTGCAGCAATAACTTGTCTCTTGCCATAGTTCAGCCAGGTCTCTGTATTTACCTGAAGATTTAATGTCTCTCAGCACCTTCACCTAACCTTCAACTGAACACACACACACACATTTGGACATATAATCTGCACTGGTTGCACAGGGTCAGACCTGTGACAAGTTTTGCAATCAGTACTAACACACTGGGGTCACTCACACAAAAGTAGGATTGAGTATACGCCCATTCAGATTCAAGGACAAGAGTCCCAATGTCTCTGCTTTTCATATGGGTCTGGAGAAAAGCTTTTTCGGCTTAACACCTACAAACAAGCTTGTCCAGCTCAAGTCAAACAGTAAGAACACATATTTGGCAGGCCCTGTGGTGACCCTGCTTTGAGAGGGTTAGTTCCCTCTGTTGCAATAAAGCGCAAGTCTAGAGCAAGTTCTGTCTGCATCAAACATGTCTGATATTTGTAAATCTCATTGCTTGAGCATGTGAAATTTTCTCTGCTGCTTTTTCCAGTCAAAATAAAACTAAGATCAAATAAAGCGTCAGTTTCTGTTTTACTTGCGCATTCTATTCCAAGTGTCAGCCAGGTCAACCAGAACTGGCTTCAGCTGCAACATCTCCCTGTCTGTATAGAGCCATGAGGACCTGTGGGCTCCCTGCAACCAGTGTTGAATTTCAAACACTCAGCAGTCATAAACTGTGTTGTTTCCAGAACCCAACTCTGATGGTCTCCAAGAGGGGTCTTCAGACAGGACAAGAGTCCAACCGGTGCACCTGATTTGTTTCAGAGGAAGATGGTTTGAGGAACAGCAGTTGGTTAAAGTCATGTGCGATGCTGTCTTTATTTGAAGAGACCGCAGGGAGCTTGTGACACATACTGGCACTCCAACAGAGTGCAGCAACGAGAAACAGACTGTGGTTCGGTTTGGGGTAGATTGGAGGTAAAGGAGAGAGGGTACAAAGAAAAAAAAAAAAATTTCTGACAAGACTTCATAGTTGCAATATAACACCAGGTATAAACGATAAAAATACCTTATGCTTAACCAAGCACCAGTGCAGCCAGAAGCAGATTAAAATGACTGATTAAACTAAAGTAACGGCATTAGAGGGGGAAAAAGAAAAAGAAAAAATGTGAGCAGAGCAGCAGAGCAAAAGGCTTTTAAATCAAGCTCAACTACGCTGTAACTCATTTTGTTGGCTTGGTGGCCGCTTTGACAGCACTAGCTTGGAAGATCCCAGAGAACTTCAAGTTCAGTTTCACTTCCAATGGGTGGATCTGCACCCAAGAGGGACACATTTATGTCCCAGTCTCCCTTATAGGTTTGATTTCCTGCTGTCCAAGCAGAATGAATGGAGTGTGAAAAGACCATCTGGAAAAATGAAAGGTTATCCAGGAAGGGAAATGAGGAACACAAGGGGAAAAATGCAAAGTATAAGGAAGGATGTTTATCTGTTCTGTCAGAGCCACGGCTAGAGGCAAATCTTGTACTACTGGACTTAAACTGTGAAAACTATACCCCATAATGCCTTGGGAAGTCCTGTGACAGTGATATCAAGTACAGTGTATGAATAGCTTTCTATAAGAGCCAATATATAGCAATGTTTTCTGCTTCTCTGACCTATGGAGTTCAGTATTGAGCCTTAGGCAAATCTAATTTAAAAAAAAAAAAAACAAGCGGAGGATGCAATATTTCATTGATGACTCAAGGCTGATCATACTTTTGATAAAGTTTACCTATTTTGTCTAAAGTACCTGGAAGTAGTTTTATCTAACTCGTTTATAACAAATTCATTCTCTCTAATGAATGTCTGCATCAAACATGTCTGGTATTTGTATTCATTAAGCTTTGTAATGCGGATGTCAGAAACCATTTCTTTCTTAACGCTTTGTTAATTTTTACAAAGAACCCCATGATTTTCCTATATCACTCCTGAATTTGCAACACTTGAACTCCAACTAACTGAATTACTAGAAGTAATTTGGCTCACCCATTAGTGAGGTGCAGATAGTATATAGCACCATTAGGCCACACAGGTCATCAGATCTGATTTCTGGTTGTACTTGCACCAAGTACAAGATTTGCTCAGTTTTTTGACATGACAAGTCTTCATCTGGCAGACAGAGCAGTTGATTCTGTTCAGTATTTTGAATCACACATCCAAAACATATTTTGTTTTTGAAGACACAGTAGTTGCTTGTCCTTGATATAAATATTTAACTCCAAAAAAGTGCTCTTTGTACTCAATCTCACCCTGGGAAAAAAACTGGCATTTCATCAGGAGCCAATTGCATTGGTTTAAATGCGGACGGTACCCCCAGAGCATCACTTTTGGACAAGCAGGGTTACCTGAAATGGTACGGTGAATCATGGGACGCCTCGCCATAGCAAAGAGAAAAATATCGGTAAAGCTTTCCCCAATAAAATGTATTTCATTGTGTATTTAACGCCAAAAAATTTTTGTTTTTTTATCTTAACAAAATACTACATGCTCAATGAAACAGTACAGTTGTCGGGTATATGAAGTCATAACAGAGAGAAAAAAGGAAAAGAAAAGCAGAAGTGTTTGAGTGGACTGGATTGGACTTGGTCCCTTCCTTTGAAGTCAAACATTAGTATTCTTCCTCCTCTGTTTCTGTAATCTGTCTTACTTGATGATAAGCCACCGCTACATAATACAGCTTTTGTGTGGCTGTTTACTGTTGCCACAGCTGGTGCATTACTTATTGCTGCAGAAGGGTAACTGGCAATATGAAGCTTTAGAACAATTCCTTGTACATCATAAAGGTAAAACGGTGCCCTGTGCAACCTTAGAAAACTGATGTGAACAGCTTTTGAATTAGAACATGTTGACTACAATAGCGATTCAAAATTAGCCAACACAATCCTCAGTAGACTTTATAAGGATGGAAACTGCTACAGAATAGTTTTGCTTCACTTACAGGTCAACATTTCTTACTCATTTTAAACTAAATTTGTAGTTTGTTTTGACTGTCACAGACATTTTGTCCGTTGTTTAAATGGTCTTCTATAAATTAGATTGTGTATAAATTAAACTTGTGTTTAACACTTGATCAGTGACTAAACCAAACCCATTGGTGAATAACATCCAGTATTGTTTCAGTATAAATGTGACCAATTGTGGGTTTGTCCATCTGCTTTAGATGAGTAATGAAAGCATCCTTTTTGCTGAAATAATGTCATAAGTTATTAGATAGACGTAAAATGTAGCTGTTGAATGCAGGAAGAGAAATATGGGCAAAGGTAGGAGAAAAAAAGTGTGATATTAATGGGAACAGACAGAGAGTAACAGTCCTTGGCTTGGATAATTTTTTTAACATTTATCTTAACCTGCTTGGTGTACCAGCAGGTTCAGTGGGGTTCACACCATTTAAACAAGACAAATAGTGTTAAGTCAAGTTGCCAACCACAGAAAAGTTCAACAAACTGACTTGAATACCTTCAAATGATTGTCTAATAGTTCTGGCACTCACAGTATGTGGCTAATCCCACCCATCTGGCACCGTAGCAGAGCCAACACAAATCACAAAAATTATCGTCAAAAATGATATGGCTCTGGTTTTCAGGCCTCTGGCAGGAAGAGTAGAAAGGAGGGATGGAAAAGTAGAAAAGCTAACCAGTCATCCTTGAGTCTCGAGCTCCCTCTGAGGCGTCTCTCAGGCATTCTGCATCCGTTTGTCATGTTCTTATCTGACATCCATTAAAACATAATGGAGAGCAGATGCCCTGGAGATGGATTGTTCACCATGTCACCCACCCACACATAACTACACACACTGAAACACACACAGACATGCGCAGCATCGATACAAAAAAGTTTGATTACATAACGCTTAGGCTGCTTGCTGTGGAACACTGGCAGCCATGCAAGGCTGTCTTACATCAAGAGATGGGTAGGCGATAAGTGCAAAATGTGCATAAATATACAAAATAACACACCAAATATGCATGCAAAAACGATGTACAAGCACACTTTTGTGCAAATATACAAATAAGACTGAAAGCAATCAGATAAAAAAAAAGTGTTTGCACGCACACAATCTGTTACACATTCAGATGTGGGGATGTTGCGCTGGGGAAATGGAATAACAATTAGCGCAACGCTTTGGGAGAGCAACGCCTATAAGCTGCTGAAGACACAGTGTCATCAGCCAAGAATAGACTGTCAGAAAAAAGAAGGGAGGATGAGAGGAGGGAGAAAAGAGGGGGAAATTTGCAATGTCACTGGGAACAAACCACCATCATGCCTCTTCAGCTGCCAAGAAAAACAGCCATCACCAGCAGTTCTGAAGAAGAAAAAGGAAGAGAAAGAGAGAAATAGACAGGCAGTGATGGAAAAAGAAGAGAGAAAAAGGGCAAACGAAAAGAAATTAGGGCAAAAGGACAAGAAATGGAAGACAAACAAAAGGAAGCAAGATTCAAATGGATAGTTTACTGTCAAAGTGGAGATCAAGGCTAGCGGAACGACATAATTGGACATGCCTAGAAGGAAATAATGATGTTGTTGATTGGAGGTGAAGGGCTGACACTGTGGACACGGCCAAAGTGGCCATCCGTTTACGTGGAAACGAACTTTGTTATTAGTACAGTTTGTCCTCTGATGTCATCGTGTTGCTTCTCGCAGCCGGGCCTTCGGCCATACCACCAACACACATACACAGAGTGACACAATAACACAGAGCCACAACTAGAAGCACTCACTGAGTCAAGCAAGAGCAGAAAATACATATGTAGGCACACAAATAATCACACAGACATATACGTTAACACAAGTGTGAAACAGCAACTAAGACCTTACAAACATAACACTTCCATGCAACTCACTAATGAATCCACACACTGATGAAGATGATGAGGGTGATGATGCAAGAGACTTAGTTTATGGAAATGCAGAGGATAAGCCGCTGACAAGTACTTACACCACCTACCTCTTCCAAACAGAGACTGGTCTGATCAGAGTGTACGTAAACTGGCTGTGTCATTCCTGACTCAGCCAACACTGACTGATTCTATCGCCTTCTGGGTTTGCCAACCACTGACAGATCCTGTCATCACTGGTGGGGCTCCACATGCACAGTCACAGTCTCCAACCTGCAACCACCTAACACAGGCAAAACCATTATTCATTAATACTTGAGATTCTGTCGTTTTTTATGATTTAAAAAAAAACGAGGTAATGCTGAAATAAAACAATGCTTATATGAGTTCACACTAATATTCATCGTATTAATTTAACATACAGCTGATCATTAGTTGGACACTGTTTTTGGCACATCCATCTAGTATCATTCGCTTGTGTGAGGTTGGCCTGGCATGTAACAGGTCCAGAAGGGAAACTCAGGCATCCTTCCCTCCAGTGATATTCTCCAGCTCCTCCCAGGGATGTCATCCTCCAAGATGTTCCCTGGCCAGAAGGGATATGAGATCCCTCAAGCGAGGTCAAGGTCTACCCTGGGGTCTCCTACCGATTGGACATGCCACGAAAACCTCAAAAGGGAGGCAACCAGGAGGCATCCCAATCACATGTTCAAACCACCACAGCTTACTCCTTGGCATTTGTTTCTAAATAACTATATGAGGACTATGCTCACACCCCTTTCGACCAATTTGACAACATGCTGACACTGTGCTAGAGCTCAGAACCTTCTAAGGTCTGGTTTGCTTTTCCATGAGCTACCTCAGAGCCACATCTTTGCATCACTGTAAAACTCTCTTCCAGCACCAGTGATGTATGTGGTGTTAACACTCTTCCAGTGCATTCTGAATGCATTTGTAGCATTTGTATACACTGTTACATGCAACAACAATTAAAGCTCTGTTTTTTGACATGACACCAACATTTGCGTGTGTAGTTGGTCACCATAATTGTGAAATACGTGGTTCTTTGACTGTAAAAACTCTAAGAACGGGCTCTGAACCGGCTCTGAAACCACTTCAGTCAAAATTAATTATTGGGTATATCACAGCAAACATGACATAGATTTTTGTTGTCAAAGGCAGAACACGGGCTGTCCTACTGTCATCACAATTTGGCTTTTATTGGACGTTTTTCATGTCTGTGATGGCCTCAAGGTAGTTTAAAAGTAGCTTAAACTAACATTACTCAACATCTAGACAACCAGACAATCTAGGCTATTTCCAATGTATGACTGTGATATCTAAATGTCTACAAAAGGCCCATCTCCAAATACTGTGTACTCTAAAAGAGCAGAAAGGGAATCCCAGTTTCTATGAAGGAACTAGCAGAACCTGCTGAAGGTGAGGCTAAACAAGACTCGGCCTGCTCTAAGCATGAATAATTTATACTTGACTGGATTTGTTGTTGATTAAATAGGTGGATGAGCCACAACAACTAGAGCAGATTTATTTTGGCAAGCGTGACACACTACTGCCTCTGAGGCATTTCATAAAAGATGAGGAAAGTGGAATCTTATGATAATCAGATGTACAAACAGTGTGATTTGCAGTTTTCTTTGTTGTATTAAGTGGTTTAATGTTTGAACATTCTGTTCAAGGACGAGAAAATAATTCCATTTGTTTACAGCAGTAACCTGAGAACAGTCATTGAGTGGATAGGATTAAATGCTTACTACAGGTGACTGCACTGCAAAAACCTTAATTATATACTGTATATTGGGACTAAAGCAGCAACCATTAAAACAACAGGTTGGCCTGGTGGTAAGAAGTGACAGTCGCAACATGAGGGTTCATTTAAGAACCAGGTTAAAGCAAATCCCCATCAGCAAGACACCATGATCTGAACTGTGCATTAAATCTAAGAATCTGCCCCAGAATAAAAATAACATGCCTTCTCTGTGTAACCTCAACCAGATTCTGCAGCATGAGTCTTCTCTGGCTCCTTGTGTCGGGATATTCTATGGGAAATGCAGATAATGAGTCCTCTCATAAATTCAAAGCTTTCCGGACTAAATGTTCTTTGGGCAGCTGTGATTGACTGCTTCTCCTTGGGTCATTATTTTCTGGGTGAGTGGCTACGTCTTAGAGGAGACAGCAAGTAATTCATGCCTCCAGGACCAGGACTATAAATCTGCATGTGTCTGCGAGTGCATACAATATGTGTGTATGTCTGGGTGTCTGCATTTTGCCTTGAGGCTAACTTGATGGTGACGTGGAGCTCACTCCTGCCTGCCCATCAATCATCAATTCTCACTTTACAACTGTTGGGACTCGCTGCACAGAGAGAACTGGGGAGGGGGTCAAGCAAGTTACCTCTGACCTTAAAAGATCAGTGATTGCAGGAGGTTAAACATCTAAATTCTGCAGACATTTGGTATATATTGTTTTCAACTTTTCCTGTTAAACATACAGTGATGCCAAAGACAGAGTAACAGGTGTTGGGAGTAAACCCATAAATCCAAACTGACAATCTTCGAAACTTGCTTTCAAATCAAGATAGTGAACAAAGCTTTTACTTGTACTATTTACAATAAATTAAAAGGCTGGTCTTTGTAGGTCATACAGAATGTAATGGGATATAACATTTTCGAAATTATGTTTAAAGTGTTTGTTTTTCTCTATTATTCAATAAGGGAGTAATTTTGACTTTTGATTGTTGATGTAATAAAGTTATATATAAAGTACTTTTTATAGCTGCTCCCCATCCTCGATCCAAGTTACGCAGTTTAAATGTTATTCATATTATTTTCAAGAGTACTAAAATGTGATCCAGATAGTTTTGTTCACATTCATTCATGCTTTTCCAGAAAGTATCTGGATGAGCTCCTACCCTGCTTGCTCGCTTTAACTTTCCATTAGTGGGACAGCTTGAAAAGTCTTGCTGTTAGTTGGCCAGTAAACAATTAAACGATGAAGGTTGTAACGAGAAATGTACCGAGAAGTATTTTCACTTCCTCTAGAGTCAAATTTCAGATCTGAGCAATGTTGTATACTCTCACCTCTGTTTTACCCCAGCCCTAACTGCGAGTGCATAACTGTCACATCACGTGAACATAACTGACTTTACTGGTAACTAACTGATTGTCAAAGACATGAGCAGGCCTGCGGCTGGGGCAAAGAGAATGACGCATTTACCCATAATAACACCCTCTGCTGTGATTTGCCTTAATCAATCAAACCTCAAAAACAACAGTCAGCCTTCTCTGACCTTATAAAACTTGTTTGCCATTCAACTTGTCTGCAAAAGTCCAGACTTTAATGTCATCAACAGAAAAATGTGTCTCTTCTATTTTTCTCCTGTAATGTTTAATATAAGGTGCCACATCTGGATTCAGACCATTAGAATCGACAAGAGATTCCATTTACATCAAATGTAAGCATTTAGGTTTTAAACTAGTCGGTGTGCTTCGTGCTGTCAGTGTCCAAATCTTTTGAAATGTTTAAATTCATCATGCTAATCTACATTAGATCTACAGTCAGGTCTATTTTGTTCTCATACAAAGACTAAACTGTCCTGCACATATTCCTAATGACACTTAAAAGGGCCTATGGCATGTTTTTCCATGTTTTCTGGCTTATTTGCAGTGTCAAAACAATGTCCTGTCAACTTAAATGTCACCCAAAGCTAAAAAAATAAGAGGTATTGGCATGTTTCAGCTTTTTTATCTTTTTTTTTTATTAACTAGTCTTATTCGGCAGTCAGTGGTGGGAAGTATCACTATTTTTTTCCAGTTCTTAGTTCAGAATGTGTCACATTTCTTATTCAGACTTTCAGTCCTTGATATTATTGCTTTTTTTATATATATCTCCACCAGAAAAAAGTCAAATCCACATCTGACAGATAACTCTGCAGTCATTTTGCTGATTAGCTGATTATTAGTGGTGTTTTTATAACTGTGCAGCAACGACCTAACTCAAGGAAACGTCAGCTCATTCTGAGTTCTTGTATTCCAGATTCCGCTCTGCTTCTCATAGCTCTCTACAAATACCAGGAAGAGACCAAATCATTGTGACGTAAGCAGAAACCAAGGACCAACTCTGAATAGCTTGATGAAAACCAGTAACATCAACATCTCTCGGTGAATACGAGAGACTTGGGATAGAGGAAAAGCATTGTGAAAAGCTCTTGTTGTTATTGTTAAGATATAGCAAGACAAAAGTGAAACATTTTTCTTTTTGCAATGGAAAACTGCTTGGCTGACCGCACTCCAGCTGCTTCGGTTTCCTCCCTCCCTGAAACTTTTACCGTCTCACCCTGCAAGACGTCTTTCATACCATTGTGGATGTGGCATGCTGGAAACACAATGAACCTAAACTACACTTCCCCTGGTACTGTATTGTGGGACCCTTTGGGAGGAGGTGATGGGTCAGAGGAAACCAACTGGGGTCTAAGAGCGGAGAGTGGAGAAACCATAGACAAAGGGCAGCAACTCATACAGTACATTACCTTTTTGGCTACTGTAACCATTTTGCTTTCATGCCGTCTATTCAAATAAAATTCATTATTGCCTCTCTACTGTTGGAGAGCCAAGTATATGTATATTATCCATTCAGGAAGTGGGAAAACTATTTAAGTTTGTTTTTTTAACCAATATCAGTGAGAAAGTTAAGAAATGTCAAACTAGACAAATGCCTAAAATGTATTGCCTATTCAAAAGTCTTCACCAGCAATGTAATGGAAAGAAACTTTTAACAAATAAGTAAATAAGTGGGCTGGCTCTAATCAACAATGGGTCTTTGTGAGCCCCATTTGCTTTTATGAAGATGATTTTCTCACAGTACACTCTGTTGCAAAAGTACTTGCCAGTTAATCTAGAACACATTTCTTCCAAACCAAATGACTGCATAGGTTGTTTGTGCATACCTTCAAGTATGACCCAAAACAGTATCATCTAAAGCATCATCCCTACAAGAGGCAGAACACTTTGCTAAAACATACATTCCTATCAGTCACAGCAATCATAGGTTCTTTTGACCTGCAGACTTTATTGTAGACTCGGATAATTATATGCCTTCCTTATAATAGTTTCAGTGCGTTAATTTGGCCATTCCTAAAGTTCCTGTCGTTTCTCAGATGAATATGAGCTGTGTGAAGCCTGAGGATGGTCTTTTTCATTTCCATTGAGAGCTTCTTTGACTGCATGTTTTGAGATAAAAGTTTTGTCTGGTTTGGAATTAACTCCATATCTTTTTTTACGTGCTTGACTGATGAATGAGAAATGAAGGAGTAGTTCTCACCTGTCCATGAAACAGCTTTTGAGTCAATTATCCAATTATATCTAAACCCTGAACATGGTTCTGTTAAGGAAAGAGCATTCATTCCTAAACTGTCCTACAATTTAGATGTGAATACCCTCAAATTAAATCTGAGAGTGTGCATATTGAATGAATACAGGAAATTGTAAAAAAAATACAGTATGTCTGTGGATTAGAAATGTAGAGATTCTGCCATATTGCATGACTTCCTTTCTGTGTTTTTATACTCGTCCATGCACTGGGTTGAGCTCCAGGATGTGCGAGTTGCTGACCTCGATGAACTGCATCAGATCCAATGACATTACAATTCCATCAGGATATTCCTGCTGGTACAGGAGAATAAGGAGTCAAAGTAAGGAGAGCCACAGTTCTGACTTTCCCTCACAATTGCTCTGAAACTGAGTTATCTGGGCAGTGGCACTTTAAAAATCCTTTTCATTACCCCTATCACCGAAAAAACAACTTCATGTCTTGAAAACGTCTCTGGGGCTTCTAATGCATGGCCCCAAAAACTAACCGGTTTTAATAAGAAAAAGACTTCAAGCCATGTGGAATTAGGATGACCCTGCTTTGAATGACAGGTGAGTCCAATGGCCACTAATGAAAGTAAATAAGATTCTTTGGTTCTCAGTTTGATAAATTTTTTGACCCTTTGTCACTTCTGTTTTCAGAAGGACCAAGAGAAGGAAAGTCAAATGACAAATTCGGGGCTTAAAAATAGTCCACAAACTAATGAGTGATATACTAGTATCTACATCAGTCTATCCCCCTATACACACTGGTAGAAAAAGAGAACCTGCTAATATTTGACATCTAAGAGCGATGTGTACAATTTTTAATCAGTATTCAGTCCCATGTCAAATGACTCTTCAGTAGATGTGTAAATGCTCATTTTCACTAAAGATGCTGCAGTCGGGGCAGCTCAGATCTTCTATACAGAAACATGCATCTACAAACTGTAACATCTCACATAGAGATTCTGAAACTTAAAGCAACAACTCACAGATTTATTTTTTCTCTGTATCTGTTGTCATGACAGCTGGAAGCTTGGTTTATGTCCTGCTGTGTGGGGGTTGACGTCTGCAGTCCAGTCAAAATGTAGTAGGCTAGCCTGATTATTTCAGAAACAGGAGATTATCAGAAACTGTGGTCCAACGTAGCCTACAGAATCCAGTGTAACACCATGCATTCATGCTGTCATAGTGACATACCCAAAGTATAATGGACCGATAAGTTTTAGCTTGGAGCACTGATGATAAACCTACTGCTTCATGCAATAGGAAATGCTTTAATAAACTTGTTTTAGCTGGTGTGCCTGCATTAAACATTTCTTTTAAACTTTTGTTGAAAAATGTATATGACAAGAATAAAAACTCACTGTTTGCTGGTTGGGTTGAATAGTGTGAGGTGGAGTTGAAAGGCTGTGTACAAACACTCAGATCCTCACAGTGTGCACACAGAACAAACAGCTAAAGTAATAGATTGTTTTTTACAAATTTAAGAAAAAAGTGTGTTGGATTAAAATGGATTACAACCTTTGCATAGACATTTATATTGTATTTTATTAAGGCACGATTACCTGCAATGAAGGCTTAGAAGCCATTATGTCAATGTTTGCTCACACTTAGTTCTTTTCACTAAGTGGGAGGTAACATTAAAGTCAGAAATCTCTAGCATCACCACCCATCTGGTAAATGTTTTTTATTTGTCAGCTGCTCACAGTTGTAGTCAATCAATATGATGTGAACACATAAGGTGCGCAAATGACCTTCACTGTTTAAGACATGAGTCGCCTACTAAACTGCACAGATACCTGTGTATTACATCAAGTCTAAAAAGATTAAATTAAACTAAAGAGATGTTTTCCGATTGTAAAAAGGTTGGAATTTATTTGTTTATTTATTGAACGGTAACAAGATGCAGGTTATAGCCCTTGTTGTTGATACCAGATAACAGGCTAAACTCCTCTTAGGCCTGTAAGATGTTAGGCTGTGAAATTCTGTTATATGATTCATTACTCAAGTGTCTGTTTACAATTACGTTGGAAAGGAGACCTGAAACATGAGCATTCACATACACACAGGTAACAACAAAGAAGGTGGTTCATTTGGATCTTCCAAAGATGTCCAGTTTTTCAATAAGTGGCTCTTTTTTCACCTAGAGCCTTGCAGTCAAGAGGTTTAGTGGTCATTGTTTTTGTCTATTTACAGAAACACCCTCAAGCTCACCAGCAACACCCATTTACTGCATATATCATGAGGTTACCCCGGGGGGCTCTATAGGTAGCAATTACAGCCACCGCCCATTTGAACCATACACACAAAAACACTGACAAAAACACCCCTAACCTTCTTTCTCCTGACCATGACCCCACTATCCACCGCCTTCTATCTCGTCCTTGTCTGTCAAAGATCTCTCAGATCAGATTACAGGCCTATCTGATAATAGTAAACACTATGGTTAAATACTGCACTGGGCCTGTAAGGTTATGTTTGTGCGTGTGTTGTTGAGTGGTGAAAGAGCTGGAGTTGTTGGTGTATGACAAGAGTTCCCCCACCCAGCTGTTCTGCTTCACCGACACACACACGCATAACCCTGTTTGTGTTTTAAAGTAGATTACAGGCTGTTTTGTTTTTCTCTTCTCCCAAATTCAATTTGCAGCCGTGCACGTGATCTGCTCTATGTGTTTAACTCCATAATCTGTTAGGTCATAGTCTGTTCAACCGTGATATCCAGTCAATTCCGCCTCTGCAATCGAGCAAGCCAATTACAGTAATCCTATTGATCTAAAACACACCTTAGCTCGCCATTACTTGTTATCTCTGGGAACGACCACTAATAGCGAGGCAGCTTGATCAAATGAATAAAGATGACGTCTACCCTTACATCCAAATCAGACCTGTACAGCTGCCTACCTTACAGGCTGGTACAAGTTTATGTGCTGGTCTCTCTCAATCAAAGAAACAGAAATGTCACCAATGACAGCCATAAATTATCAAAGAAATAAAAAACCTGTAAAAAGAGGTATTTCTCTCAAAGAAGTCTCTCAACAAGCTTGTAGTTAGCCTCGGATGTCAATAAAGGTGATTTCCCAACACAAAATAGTGCATGTAAAACTGTATTCTCTGTATGTTTTTCAGGTAATTGAGATGCTATGAAAAGTAGACATAAAAACATAATGCAATGATATGCAAATCTCCTAAAACATAACATTAAAAGTGAGACATTCTACTGTTTCATGAAAAATGGTACCTCATCTAGAATTTAGAAGCTGGGATGAGGGCAACAAAATGCTGGAAAAGAAAGTGGCACTAAAAAGAAGCAGCTGGAGGAACATGCTGCACCTAATTAGTTTCATTGGTAACAAGTCTGTTACATGATTGGGCATAAAAAGAGCACATTGGAGAGGCAGAGTCTCAGAAAGATGAGCAGAGGCTCAGCAAACTGCAAAGACATGCATCTAAAAAGTTGAGGTGCAATTTCAGAATATTGCTCCTCAACACAAAATAGCAAAAACTTTGAATATTCCATTATCAACAGTACATAATATCATCAAAACATTAAGGGAACCTAACAGACATCACTGTGCAAGGAACACAGCTGGAAATTAATATTGGATGCCTGTGATCTTCATGCCCTCGGGCACCACTCCGTGAAAAACAGGGACGATTCTGTTATGGAGATTACTGCATTGTCTCGGGAACACTTCCATAGATTCTTGTCAGTGAACACAGATTGCTGTAACATCCACAAATGCAGGTTGAACCTCTATCAAATAAAGAAGAGGCCATATGTGAACGTGATCCAGAAATTCTGCCCTCTGCTCTGGGCAGCATCTCTTGATCCTCCAAAGTCTTTCTTAAAGACAAATGTCCTTGTTATATTTGTTACTGTTCTGCCCTTTGGTGCAAGCATAATGCTAAGTCAGCAGAGTTATAAATATTTGGGCTGCATGCGGTCAGACACAGAGGGACCCTGTGTCTGACGAAATTTACACAATACAGGCCTCAAGACAGAACAGATATGGAAACTGTGAATTGCCTGAAAAACCTCATGCCACCAGTGTGACAAGAGTTATTGAGTGTGCCATGTTGTTTTTCATTAGTTGTAAACACCTCCGTGATCTGCCAACCTAACTATACCGCTAATCAGTGAAAAAGCTCAGATAAGTTAAACTAAGTAAGTGGCTTCTTATCAGCAGGGTAACTGTCATAACCAGCTCAGTGTCCATTCCATTTACCTGCATGTTCCAGTATACATGCAGGGGAATTGACTGTAGTGTCTGACTCACAGTGCTGTGCACTATGTGAGGAAACATTCAAGACATTCTGTTGCTTCTAACTTTCTCTGTGGGAGATCACCATACATATAAGTATGGCTGAATTCAATGCACAGACGATGTCTCTGACTTGAGCATGGATTTCTATATTTATAAACTTCTGTTCTAATTAATGCAGTCCTAATCGGCTGATTTTCAATCTCAAATTTTGACATGCTTAGCTGTTTAGTGAAAGAAAAAAAAACGTGCATTTGTGTGAATGAGAGCAGCTTTATTGGGAACTTTGCTTTATTAATATACACACCACTGTTACAAAGTGCATGCTGTCTCTTTTGAATTTTTTTGTCTTTGTATACTGGATGGGAACAGTAGAGCACATGCATAGTACCCAAAGCCGTTTGAGTCGAATTGAGCATAAACACACACTCAGTGATTCAACCCACCTAACCTAATTTGAGTCTGGTTTTGAGAGCTTGGATTTTGGTCAAATTTACAAGTTTACATGCAATTTAAAAGTCCAGTTTTGGTCTGACTAACACAATAATTATTTTTCTCAAGGATCAAGTAAATTACTGTCCAAGTTATATTTTGCATTAGATCACATTCATTTGCGAGACTCTTTAATTCAAAGCGACTTAGAAGTGTACAACACATTGTTGAGCAATGCAGGATTCAGTAACTTGCTTATAGATACTGCTACATGTAGGTTTGGGAAGTTGAGGATGGAACCACCAACCTTCCAATTAAAGGACAACCACTCTACTTCCTAATACTGAGAGGAAGTCAGTCAAAGGGTTAGAGCTTCCTTCCTGTAGCTGACCTACTTACTGATCTTAGCGCAGGCAGAGGGAAACCAGCCTGTCATCCTGTTCGGTATCATAGATTTTATCATATATACTGCTGACTATGTCACAAAACGTTCAGTGTTGAGAAATTATTTTTTTTACAGTTAGACTGAAAATCCACGCGAAATAACACCCACATGAAATAATTTTTTTACCTTTTCTTTTCTTTTCTTTTTTCATTTTAGGAAATCCGAGATGGAATTTCATAAATGTATATCTTTGGTATTGATTCATCCTAGAATTTCCTTTATCATTGACTGTCTTTTAAAGTCTGATTGACTTTTGGTAATAGTCTTATGAAAAACTGGAACTATATTGTAGCCAAATCCAGCTGGCTGGTACTGAAGCTTTGAGAAGCTTGTATTTATGGAACAATAGATTAATTGACGATGAAATTCAGCATAGATGACTCATTTGACTAGTGTTTTTATCTTTTGTGCTCTCTAGATTTGATCGTGGTCAAAGTACTCTCTAAGTAACTCCATGCAATGTAATCTAAATGATAGAAAATGGAAAATGTCTGTAGGAATTTGAATCAATGAGGAATTTTCCTTGTTCAGATAAATTACTAGTCCCCCATCAATTAAGATTCAATGGGTGAATATCAAAAGACAAGTGCAATAGAGGCAGTGATTACCACTACAAACAAGCTAAACACCCCTGATACTCTTATGCCGACTGTTAACAGACGAGCCACATACCAGTGTGACAGGCCTGTTACCATAAAACAGTAAAGGAGTCCTGTGATCACCTGCTTCAGACAGGTGGGACTCTCATCTGCTTCTACAAGAGCGCTGAGAGATAGACAGATTGGAAGATGGGGTGGGGCTGGATTCCCCGCACACAATCACACACAATCACGCACCTAAGATCGGATCATCACCTGCAAAGATACACACACACACTCAGATTAGACCCCCTCCCTTATCTACTGTCAGAGATACACATACCAAAATCCCTTTAAATTGACGTGAGTCCTGTGTTTAAAATGAATAGCCTGCAGATTCAAACCAGACCTTTAAGATTTGCTAAGCCTTGTAAGGATTTGTTTCATAGCACTGGGATAATCCAGGCCATTTCAGGTAAACGGTGACATCACACAAAAGTCTATGAGTATAGTGGGATTATGAAAACTTTCCTGGCAGTCATTCCAAAGTAAATATATTTTCAAGACAGGTTTATCCAGATGCTACAGTCCAGGATTCCTCTGAATCAGCTGCTACTAGCTAAAGGGAACGCACACAAAATGAGTTACACAACCTTCTATTAAAGCCCCTCAAACTCACATAAACATAGATACACCAGCACATGGAGTCTGGAGGCGGGCATCCCCTTGTAGGCATTTCTGTGGGCAGCTGGGACTCTTAAGTGGTCAAGGCAGACACAGACCCAGTCAGAATGAAAGCTGCATGGAAATCCAAGGTCCTCATTAGCACAGATGATTCAGCCCTTTTTCACAGGGCCATGCTGAGTGTGTGTGTGTGTGTGTGTGTGTTTGTGTGAAGGGGAGAGGGAGGACTAGAGTAGACACGAGAGCACCATCCACTGAAGTATTCCTGACAATGGAAAAGTTGTGAGCCCCATACTTTCAAACTGTCTTTACAGTTAATTTGTTTCCTGAGTAAGAGCCAGGAGCTAATGGTATTATTACACTTATTGCTACTGCCGTCATGTTTTCCTCATCTGGGTTGCTCTCATGTAATCACTGGAACATAAACAGTTTTTTAAACACAGGGTGAAATTCATATGTGGCTACAGATGATCTTAAGGTCAGAGGTGTGTGAGCATAACACCACAGAGGTTTTTTTTAATGGTAGAAAGAGTCAAAGGTCATCGCAGCAAATGCCACGCAATACCAGCAGTTTACTACGGACAACAACTAACAGTGTTGCATAGATTAGGTATATTACATACCTAATCCAAGTGGTAGAGGTGGCTTAGGCTGATTACTTCTAGAAAATTTGAATTAGTTAAGTAGAGTTCATATAGACTGAAAATGTGCATTACCAAACAGAGGCTCAGGATGTTAAAGGGATATTTTGTTCCTAAACAGTTAAAAGCATTATTATCATCTTAGGATAACTGCTGGATGGATATCGTGTCTCATAAAACCAGCAAAGGAAATTTGGGGGCAGGGGGCTTCATATGGCCTCGTCCCTGCAGTTGTGGGCTGATCAAATCTAACTTATTAGATTAACTACTTTAATTAATTCAGCACAAGCAATGATGAAAAATAGACTCAATAGACAGAGTCCACTCTGAGTCTCAGGTAACTTGAAGCCACAAACAAAACAGTCTGCCTGCCTGCTGCCGGTCTGACCACCTGAAACAGTCGCCACATATCTCGTTCCTCTCCACCCAACTCCATTAAAAAAAAAAAAACTCAAGCTTCTGGAAGAACCACCCACTTCCTCTAAATTCCTGAAGATTTTCCATACAGAGAATAGTAAACAAACCTGTGAACAAAGACAGTGAGGGGGTAGGGAGGGGCGCGCAGACAAGTTAATGTTATTTCCTCTGTGTAGTAAATTAAACTACAGGGCCAAGAGGAGGAGACGCTGACTTTTTTTGAGCTGGTGGAAGTTTTTTCCGCGATGGCGGCAGGAGTAGTATAGAAAACAAAGACCCAGGCAGAGGCCTGCGTCACTCTCCTCAGACTCCCACTTACCTTTCCCAGCTGCTTTATACACACACCCACACAAACACACACCGCCTGGCACCGCATGGGGAGGAGAGAGGAGCTGGCAATGGGAGGAAGGCCTCCTTATCACTTTTCAGCATTGGAACCTCTGTGTTGTTCACTGATTCATGTCAAAGCCCTGGCCTGAACTTGGTGCATGAGGAGTGTTTTGTGCTTGTTAAAAGAGGAGAGAGAAAGCTACAAATCTGGTGACACAGAAAGGGAAAAGAATCTGCTGAAAACTGACGAGTACAAACAGCCACTCAAACAGGTACCCCAAGAAACAGATGGCTAAATGGGAAAATAGTAACTTGGCTTATACCCAAAGCGTCTGATAGACAAGTAAAGGTCTAATTTGCAAAGTGATGTGTGTGTCCGTGTGTGAGATGACAAGCACCTTGTAACATTTTACCCAGAAGAGCAAATGAGTCCATTTTCCATTACTTTGGAGTCATGCTGGCACAAAGCTGTTGACTTTTGAAGGTGCTGATTTGTATAGTTGTGAGACATTTCCTTGCTAGCACACTGGCACACACACACATACATACAAAGTCGTGGCCTACGCAAACCAATGGGGCCTCTAAAAAAGTCAGCTTCCTTCTTTAAAGGTCACTCCACTCCATGTTGGCAGTTTGAGAGGGCATGTAAATTTGACTTCCACCGAGCATCCAGAAACAATGAGGCCCCGTTCCAACCTTAGATCTCCGAGCTGCAGAAAATAACGTCTGCACTCAAATAACACAGGAGGGCCATTAAAAAAATGTTCCAGTGTCATGAAGGCCAGCCCAGGATGTGCGGATGACTCATCTGCTATCCTGCTATCTAGCAAGGGCCTACTAAATGTGAGTCCTGACCTGCAGCTTGTTCTGACAGCGTACTTTTTTTTTAACTCAATCCCCTGGCAGAGGCCAGGCTGTAGTTGCGGATCCTGCCTCGGCTTGCACACAGGAATGTACTATTGAGAAAGCGCTGCACCGCAAACCCTCCCAGCCATTCCAACCCGTAATCAGATCCAGCCTGTCATCCCCCATCCCGTCTCCAATCTCTCTCTCCTTTTCTCTCGTCAATCCCTCTCTCTGTTGAAATGACATGCACACACGCAGAACAGAAACACCCACATACTGAGAAAGCAGTCAGACACCCACACTGAATGAGAGACACCAATTTGTAGACATGTAACCTTGTGCAAATACGGTTCTAAAGTCACTAGCAGCTCTACTGGAGAAACGTGCAAAGTGCTGAGAGATGGGAAAAAAGAGTAAACCAAGACTTTTATAGAAAAAAAAATCCTGATATATTCATCAGTTTCAATTGTAATTTAGGTAGGAATACCCAAAAGCCTGAACGCACCATAAAGTGACAGCTAAAAAGGCAAATAAGTTGGGAATATTGTTGAATTATATATGTTATTGTCTTTTGTCACTTCATTCTATTTTCTCTGTGTACCATAGACCCAGCATTGATCGATCCTGCCCCAGTATAATCTCGCATTGAGGTTTTAACAAGTTGACAAGTGTGAGAAAATTGAGTACAAATGAGTCTATGCTGTCTTCATGGGTATGAAGAGTTTCACACATCGTGCCACAGCCTACCCACTGCAGTGCGCACATCAGTGATGCACAACATACAATACATGCATAACAGCAGCACATATGCAGGAGACCAGCACATCTACCAACTCAAAACACTAGCTGAAGTGCAGCAATCTTGATCTGTGCGGCCTTGTACATTGTGTCCATGTGCAGTGCACAGCTTGAAACATGCAACAGGAGTGTAACAGGAAAAAAAACATTTAGATGCTGTATGTGATAATCTTTGATTGATGCATGATAAGAAGGCACAGTGGCTAAAGTAAGTGGTAAGCTACAAGATAAACTCAGGATAGTTAATGTAGATTCTCACGTTATGCCTGTCCTGCTTGCACCAGCTGCTTGCACACTTGCCAGATAAGCTAACACACTTTCTAATTCTAACCAGATATGTCACGATGCCTTTTATTCCAACAGACTAGGGTTTTATCGGACATTTCATGAAAAAAAATTGACAATGACAGAATATTTTATCAAACCCTTGCTCTTGGGAAAATTCTGTTTCATATATAGACAGAAAAGTGCTTTTTTAACCACCTATTTCAAGTGATGTATAAAATGTTATGGATAAATGCATTCTTATCAGTCTAAAATAGTTTGAAGATCTCTGACGAGACCATGAATTCTGTCTGGTTTTTGGGTTTGCCTTTTGAAAGACTCTGTGCAGTGAGAGACGAGCATGCAACTGGAGAGTGCAAAAGGGATTCAAGCAAGAAGGTGGAAACAAAGATGCCTGTCAATCCAAGGGAGCTTCTGTTTCACCCATATCAACTGCAGTAGATTCTTCATTTGTCTCACATTACTAAGCAGCATATTGTAATCATATTGAAAATCTAGGAATTTATGAAGGGAGTAGGTTGTTGCTGAGCCACACGCAACAATGAAGGCTGCCTAATTTGCATTAGTAGATTTTTAAAGCAGTTAAATGGCACCATTTTGTTGGAATTTTGTCTCATACCGTGGGTCAGAAATGTAATTATACTCACTAAATTGGCACAAGCAAGAGGTACTCTCACTCTCACAGCATGTTCCTTGTAAGCTTGTAAGATAGTAAGATTATGAAATTATCGTTGAATTTGTTACAGATGTTATCAAATTAAGATCTACTAGCTGACCTAAAATTGAATATCAAAACTGAGCACCATTTTCTATCATTAATTCATTAATAAAACTGAATATTATATTTCAAGACGCCACCTCATTTATGTGAATGAAATGAATAAGTAGTCATGCGCAGAAAAACTTTCTAAATTTCTGGATGCTTTTACAATTTTTGGCCTCGAGAGTATTCTTATTAGCAATCTTCTCGGTGCAGCTGAAAAGAGCATGTGCTACAAGCCAGCTGACTTCCTGCTCCCAGAGAGCACTGACCACCAAAGTTGTAGAGACAGAGTTTGACTAATTGCAGTAACAACAAAACAACAAAAGGTTGGTCAAGAGAAAACTTTTATTTCTTTTGTGGGGAAAAAACAAAGCTATCCTACAAACCTGCAGTTTGCCGTGGGGGGCTCTCATTATACATCTTTTATGGAAAAAGCACACATGTTTTGAATGTCCTATTTGAATATTCCAACACGGTTCTGACATTTCGTGAATGTGGCAGTTTACTTCACCTAATTTTCATATTACATTTTTTGTTCCCCGACTGGAAAGTTTCAGAAACAGTTGTTTGTCTATTTTCATGCTGTGGTGAATCTATTGCTTTAAGAATGGAAAAAAAGACATGTTTTATCAGAGGCAAGTAATTCAATTTGCATGTCTTGTTTTTGAATTTGTCAAAGTATAAGTTTATCATTTTCAATCTGAAACCACCAAATCTCCTCATCTCTTTCCACCTGACTAGCTATGAATGCCGCTGATCCTTCCCCCCTCTTCGCTCTAACTGAAGACCTCCCTCCCTCTTGTACCTCTTTCTGTCTTTTCACTGAGGCGGGATGGGGAGCATTTCTTTCAGCTCCTTTTCTCTCTTCTGCTCTCAGGAAACTCTGACTGCAGGGCTGTTTTTTTGGCTTTCAATAAACTCTTGGATCCTGTGCCTCTCTGAAAAACCACAGCTTCGATTACACAAAATGAAGCACCACACAACCCTGGGCAACCGAAAGGTGTTTTCAATAATTACTTATTATGTGTGTTTGGCGAATCAGAAACATCTGCGGCGAATTTGACTGAAAGAGCCCCAAAACATTCCTAAAATAGGAGTGACGCACGCAGGCTTTGAGACACACACTGTCTCTCACACACAAACACACTGGAGGGTTACACTACGCCATTGTCAGTATGGGTCTATTTGTGGGCTGTTTTTTTAGCTGGCCGCAGCTGAGGAAATGAATATCAAATGTGTTTCTGCTCCCATAAATCAAAACCGTTTGCTGTGTTCTGACTTTCTTTCCCCAGTTTAAAGTCAATTCACTGGGGCAGTGTGCATTACGCTTCCACCCCACGGCTTAACTCTTTCCTCTGAAACTATCACGGAGAAAGGCTCATGATCTGGAAGTTAACAAGATGTAGTAGTAGTAAAGGTGTAGGTAGGTATGTTAGGAATAAATATTTAATGAATAACAATAGAAAAGCGTAAGAGGGAAACGTTTAAGAATAATATGACAAATTACCTGTATAATGATATAAATTTGACCCGATGATTGCTGGGCTCCAGCCCCCCGCGACCCGACTGACAGATTAAGCGGGTATACAAAATGGATGGATTGATTATATATATTTTGATTTTTCACACAAATCTTAAAAGTTGATCAAAATAATCCAAATAAACATATGAGACAACTGTATTATGTCATTTATTTAGTGAGGGCAACTATCCAAAGTCTTATCTTTGATTGGCAAGTATGTAAATCTTTGCTTTCAGGATCTGGGATGACCTCCTAAACAAAGTTCATGCCACAATCCTGATTCACAGATAGGATAAGCTTCTTTTGCTGGAATTCAGTTTTCCATTTCCTAAACATAACACTTCTATCCTAACCCCAGAGTGGGCTAGCCTTAAGACTTGATCTTTAGCAAACTGCATTCTAGCAACATTATTATTTTACAAAAGCAGTTGCTCTCCCCTTGCAGCCATGCCATACACATTGTTTTTCAGTGTTCTCTTGATTGTGGACACATGAACATTAACATTTTCCAATTCCACTTTGGTTTCTCAGATGGGACTCAGGGGTCTTTGTGACCATACAGACTACGACTATTGGAGGGATCTTTGTTGGTTGACCACACCAAGGGAGGGTAACAGTGCTTTTTCCATCATTCATACACAATCAGTCTGACTGTGGATTGCAAATTTTGCAAGTTTCTGGGTTTTTTAACCTTTTCCTGCCATATTAGCATCAACAATTCTTTTTCTGAAGTTTTCACAATTGTGTGTTGTTCATCCTATAAAAAGTGTGTTGCTCGAAAGAGACCAACAGATTTTTGTTCTTAGAATAAAACAGACTCTCTTCCCATTGTGACTGATTTCACCTTCAAATGAATGCCTTTACATATTTTGGCCGTAGTTTTGCGATATTGCATAATGTTTAGAGCAGCATGTGGCTGTGGTGGTTAAAAACTGCTGCATCACACGAAAAGGGTTACTTGTCCAATTCTCAGCTGGGGGTTTTCTGTGTGAAGTTTGCATGCTCTCCCTGCACCTGAATGAGTTCCATCTGGATATTCTGGCTTCCTCCCACTGAGCTAAACAATATGCATGTTAGGTTACCTTGTGATTGTAAAGTGTCTGGTGTGTGACTGAAGATGTGCTGGTGTTAAAATGTAAGCATTTTTACATATTTTTTATTTGTATTTTATTAATTCTCTTTCATTTGTACTTCTCACTTGGGGTGTCAACTGCCCAACAGTGCAAGATTGGTTTTGCGAACAAAAGTAACTGCTATAAAATGCTCCAGCAAGCTTTTTAGCAATATTACAAACTCTTACATGTGAATGGCCAAATTATGTAAATCTTTGCTTCAAGGATCTTGTATGACCTCCTAAACAATGTTCCTACCACCGTCATGATTCACAGATAGTGCTAACAATAAAGCACCATGACAAGTATTACAAAGCTAACAAGCTTACTAACTTTCACTTGCTAATTTTCAAATTGAATAATAAATGTATGACGCAAAATGAGAAAAACCTTTTTTTAGATAGAACATAGCTAGACATGTTGATTAGCAGTTGGCAGTGCTATATCATATCATAAAACTCCCAGAGAACTCTTGCTGGTAAACATATATTTTTCTGTGCTACTTTCTGGTGTGATGAAGCTGTTTTCTTAATGAAAGACATAACTGCTGATCTTACCAGGCCTGACCATTAAAACACTGTGTGTGCACACACATGCAAGTAAAGGAGGGTGGAGCACTGAAAGTGCTGAAGATACTCCTGGTCCTGGCTTTCTCTCTGCCTTTCTGGGATTAGAGGGGATTCAACATTGTCCAAATCTTATCTTAACCTGCTGTCCAGACCAAACCAACACACACTACAGATCAAGCTGCAGAACAATAGACCTGGCTGTCTGTTGGTTTAACAGGTCTGGATCCTTGCTAAAGGGGGATTGGGAAGGCCTACTCTGATGTCCAAAGGCCTGGGAGGGTGAGGGAGGGAAGAGCAAGTGAAGCAATGCCAAAGGGGAATGTGTGTGTGATTTTATATGCCTGTGTGTGTTCAAGTGCGCAGAGTGGCGAGGGGTCACATAAGGCCATGTATGTGAGTGTGTATGTTTGGGACAGTGGAATGTGAAGGAGGAGAGGGGGGACATTCAGCAAGGGACATCCCATTAATACCGGGCCTAATCTCCACCCTAGGCACTGAATATGTACACACACACACACAGGGAGACAGACAGACAGAAGGCAGGAGTGAGATTTGGGGATGTGAGGTCAATGTTTTCATTTAAACCTGAAATGAAAAGGAAGTGGAAATGTTTTCATTCCAAATTAAATAATCAACACTAACAGTAGATCCACCCTGACTGAAATTAATGTTACACACACTGGCATCAGCATAAGTGGCAACAGCTGAGGATGCTGATCATCACTGTCAGCCAGCAGTGATACAGCATGTATTGGCACCAGTAGTCAGTAGACATTGCACAGTATAATTATATGTAATGCAGCTACTTTCATTCTCATGCAGCTCCATCAATATTTTTCCAATGAGTAAAAGGTTAACTCACTTAAATGTGATCAATCAGTCACACATTAACAACTGGGATCTCAAGTGTCAGCCATTGAGCAGGAACCTATCTCCCTACCTCGACTCTGCCCTGGTTGCTTTCTGCACATGCACAGCGTTGTCCTCGGTAGTGCTTTAAAAGACTAGGGACTGAAGGATAAAACGTTTGAGACATTCTGTTACTTCTAACTTTCTCTCTTGGAGATCATCACGCATGTAAATATAGCAAAGTCCCTGCAATGTTGTTGTCTTTAACTTATGTGGATGGTGGTTTTGTCAGATGACAATCTGGATATAAAATCAGCGATTTATCAGAGCAGAGCAACAGCCTTGAAATGTTTTCTTAGTGACCGTTTGTTGACATGTAGTCTTTTGGAGTCTGCTTTTTAGTCTCAGTTTCAGACACTTTTCCAGTCTGACAACAGAAACAGAAAGATATATGTATGAGAGCACCCTTCTTGGGAATTCGGCTTTATTGATATACAGCACATGTGAGCATACAGAGTAGAAAAAAGCAAACGAATGTAAAGGGCTTGCACCAAACTGAATGCAGATTTGTTACCCCACCGATAACAAATCTCACGAGAAGATAAGGTCAAGACTTGAAAATCCTGCTTAGCTGACTACACTTGTATTTCATGTAATGGCAAAAACAAAGAGGAACTGCAGGCCACCATTACTTACAGACATAAAGGTCAGTCAATCCAGACAAGAATTTTGAACGTTTTTTGAAGGGTAAAAATCATTAAATATCAATCATTCTTCAGTTGAGTTCCTGAAAACTTGAATGAGTTGTACCCAAACATTTGACAGGTACAGTAAATGTCACGTGCCATATGTGGACGTGCATACTTCCTAAGGAACTTTTTTTTTATTTTTACCTAACCTGTTGCACTTGATGAGGTCAGCAGTTACCAAAACATAACTTAAGTGTACCATTTTCTTAGCATCAAACGGGACAAGAAACTAGAAAATTAGAACACTTTTGTCACACTAAAATTGGGTTTGATTCAATGAAAATATCCGATTTCCTTAATCTCTTATACATTTAAATTCCTTCCAGATTATTTGAAAATGAATTAATCAATCCCTCTCACACCGCTTTGACTATGGTGGTTTTTTTCTTTTTGTCTTGTCATACTTTAATAGCCTTCTTTTGAAACAAGCCAAGAAATAAGAGTAAGTACATCAAAGATTTGTGGGTAGTCTGTGTTCAACATTTGTATTCAGTTAGAACTGCTGAACTAAGTTATAAAAAGCGCTCATTTTGCATCAGCCATTTCCCAAACTCAAAACCTTTAAATGCATGTGTGAGTGTGGACAGTCAAATAAATACCAGATTGCACCTTTAAACTCTGTTTTGTAAAAATGACTGCTTCACCCACACTGTGCAGTCAGGCCTCATAAATTTCCCCAGAAAGCATGTTGTTTGCATGCAGCCTAATGTGTTTAAGCCTTGAGTCTGGATAACATGTGCAAGCAAGTGCCTGCTTGTTATGCACAAACTCACACACACACTAAACCCTGTACCCTGAGTCTTAATTTATTAATTTGGGCAGATTTACAGCCGATGTTGAGCTGTAATTGGTGGTTTCACCAAGAGCGATAATGAAGCACCATGAGCTCTTTGCTCTCTGATTAAACTGTAAACTATCTGCTGGTGTGTGTGATTGTGTGTGTGAAGTGTGTTGGTCATCTTTCGTGATCCCATAGGCATGAGAATGTGTATACTAGTCTCTGTTAGTGTGTTTGTGTACAGTAGGAAAGGACACAGCTCTGTGGTTTGTAGCCCGATGCTTGCTGAAGACTCAGCTCCTCTAAGCCAAGAATGGCAGCATTAACAACCCCCTCAGCACTGGAAGGAGTGATGTCAGCCTCTCCCCTCCCTTTGCACACCCTCACACAAACAACTGGCACCCCCTGGATCGTTCACATCAGACACTGGCTCAGCATACCAGCCTACCTTAGCCAGTCCTTAGAAAACACACACTTAAACACACACACACACACAGCTTCCTTTACTTTGCTCTCCAACCCTTCCTCCACTGAATAGCCACATTCATAGCCATCTACAACATAAAACACTATTAATGAAACAGCAAGGGCCTGCTGAGTGACACCTGCCCAGCCCTGCCAATGTACACTTAAACCCGTTCCAGCAAGTGTTATCATAGTCTGCCCCTAAGAAAGGTGTCATAAAAAAACACATTAAAGTTAAGGCATATGAGGAAAATAAGGATGAGGTGACTAGTTTTACTGTACCGCAGCTTTAAGGCTGAGCAACAAGTTGGAAATTATTTACAGCCAGGCGTGAGAGCATGGACTGCAGGCTTTAAACACCCAGCATGGAGCATCCGAGGTGATAGCCAGCCTGTTTAAAGCACAGAGAAGAACAGTCAGTGGGATAATAGCACAGGGAGCACTTTGGGGAGCTGCCGCAGCATGAAGCCAATGGAAAGTAAAGCTGTGCCATGCTAATGGATATGCCAGAGTGACAGGAAAGAGGAGGAAGAAGAATAAGATGATGACGACGACGGTGATGATTATGAACAGCAGACTCTAATAAAGAGGAAAATGGCTTAAAAAGATCAAAATAGTGGGTAATAGGAGTAAGTTCTGTATTGCAATAAACAGATGCTTCCAAAGTCTGAAATCCGAATGGACTGACCAGGGGGTTGTTCAAGATTAATACACTGCCACTCCATCATCATCTGGGACGAAACAATTACTTTTATCTTAATGTTCGTCATCATTCATGCGTGCAGTGGCTCCACATTAAATAACTTGACAGGTTTGGATCCATGAAATGAAAACTCCAGTTTGCCATGTTCAGGGCACAGTGTTCCTCTCAATTTCAGTCCAGATTTTAGACCTTCAAAACTTATTTTGCAGCCTGCTTAAATTTCAACTCAAATTTGTGTAAGCAATAACCAGACATAAAGGTGCATAACCAAGATTAACATGAGGACATACACTAAAAGCTTTGTAATGCTCTCAGGGGTACCTTGCTAACACTATTATCTCGTCTATTTCAATTAAACAAGGGTTAAAATAGTGGTTTCCTTGGTCCCGTTTATGACGGCTGAAATGCTGAGGTGGTGGAGGATGTGAGTGTTTTTGGCTTTTGGGGACATGAAATAGGATGAAAAACTGTGAGCGTTAACCACGTCATCAGGTCATCAATTTGTTTTAACCTGCACATCTACTGCATTCATGAGGAGCTTGTCCATGTCCAAATCAGTGTCACATTTCCAGAAGATGCAGTTGAGTACATGACCACTGTGGGCAGCAAAGAAACTCTTCGACTTAAAGGCAGCTCACAGTGTTTTCGTCTGCTTGGGTGTGAGGCCTGTGTTAGCGATCTACAGGGCTACCAGGTCCGTCAGTGGGTCAAATGCATGAGGTGATCAGCCTTCATTAGGGAAAGAAAAAAAGCTAAATGTATTAGAACAATATGGATGCTTGTTTTGTGGTAAGACTTAGAAGGAGAATTACCTTTAGACTGATTACATGCCCATGCATGGGACACTTCAGTGCAGCTGACCCAGGACAGATTACGAATTGGGCTTAAGAATCCATGTGCCTGGCCCTACAATCCTCTGCAAAGACACTGCTATACTAATACAGTGTATACTACTGGTTAACAAATTATGCATGTCTCTATGAACAGCCAAGTTAAAACAGAACAAGTATACTCGCTCACTGACAGCAAAGATGGTGAACTGTTAGTATAGAATAGGATAAGGATCACTGACAGGGTGATAATGTAACCCTACTGTATGTGAGAATTTCAATCTAAAAAAAGATACTTTATGCTATATAGGTTTTTTAATGAGCAAAGGATATTTTGCCAGTTAATGCCAATTTGTAATAGGACAAGTAGTAGTGCGCTTATTGATAGTGCCAATAAGAGGCTGAAATACTCATACACTACAAATTTGTATTAGATCAATACAAAATGTCAAGTAAAGCATATGAAATCTGGATAACATTTTTAACGATGTTCACATTTTTGCACATATGAACTCTGTTACTGCGTGGATGGAGCCAGAGGTCACGAGTCTTCAGCCTGACTGTTCAGCTTTGACTTCAGTGGGGTAATGAAGCTCACGTTGTTCAGTATTTTTGTGGCTGGCTTGTGGTATTTTCACACACCACAAGTCACTCTGTCATCTATCAACACTTTGCTTTCATTGAAAAACATGGGATATTCAGATTTTTATTTTTTTTTCATCAGATCACAGATTTTGGCGTATTACAGAGTCTGAGCAGGACTATGCCGCACCTGTAAATCCACTTGCTTCCCTGCCTGTAACCACAGGCAAGGAGAGGGGTTGTGGGGGGGGCACGGAGTTTTCCCAGGCTCAGCCAAGGTGAGTATAAAGGCCGCTGTGTTCCCCCTCTCACTCCATCTCCAGCTCGATCTCTTTGAACTCGGCGGTCATGTCAGCAGCTCTCAGCCCCCAGCCACCATACCGCCCTTCATGTACCCACAGGGAGCGATAGGCTGGGCGCTGACAGATTCAAACAGCATACAGTACTAATGCACGCACGCAGACTCACATACTCAATTGTGGCCTGTCTGCCTGCAGAAGACGCTGATATAGGCGTGTGTGGAACGCATGAGATAAAGAGACACACAAGGTAAAATGGAGCATTGCTTGTATTTATAAGGTTGTATATGCCAATATGATAACAAAAACTCAAAAAGTGATGTTGTATTACAATAACTATTACAATAACAAGCTCATTAACAAACATTGTGTCTGTTAGAACTATCTGGAAAGCTTTGGATAGCTTTGCTGCTCCTGCCCACCAAGAGATTGGCAAGTGTGTAAGTCAAGATACAAGTTACCATTACCTTACAGCAGTATTTAATGCTGTAGATGGCAAAGGACGCTATACATTAAAGCTCCAATGTGTAGTAATCAGGAGGACCTTTTAGCAGAAATTTCAGTGTAATATATAGTACCATAACTATTTCCACTGATGCAGAAAGAAGTGAAAATAACAAAAGTTGTGTTTTTGTTACCATTAAGCCTTTTCCTACAAACATAAGAGGTTCTCTTCACCAAAGTTCACAATGTTTCATCACCATATATTTCTTCCGCTAGTCTATAAGGGACAATCTACAAAATGTCTCAGGAAAGGCTTTTCCACAAAACTGTGCTGCACAGACATATAATAATCCTATATTATAATTATATAAATATAAAATATAAACATTTCATATCACACTGTAAAAGCTTAGCTAGTAACGTGAACTCTATCCTAATGCTCTGAAATTAGAATGAACCACTTTCACAGAAAACTCTGACACTGTAAATCTGTTATTGGCAGATTGACTTTCCCAAAAGGTACATCAGAGCAGTTTAAGAAAACTACAAATGTTACTTTTATTTTGTTGTTGTCATACTGCATAATACATTACATGTTTTGGCCACAGTGCCACCAGAGGGTTTCACCAGAGGGTTTCTTCTGCAGTGGATGTTATTGTGGCTTTCACATTTGAATCTATGTACTCTAGTTTGCAAATCAAGGCCACAAATTGAAAACGCATCAGTCAGTCCCCTTGTACAGAGTTTTAGTTGCTCTCATTAAAGAATTCTGTTATTTTTTGCAATTCAGTAACCACCTCAGTGTATAACAGAAGCGCTTTCATCCTCATACAGACTTTTGATAGAGTCAATCTTGTAAATGTGTTAGGATTTTTATTATGCAATTATGCAAATCTAATTTTTAGAACCGCTCCCTTTGGGAACCACAGGTTGGGAGCCATTGATTTAGGGAACATCTGATAGCATGGGCTTTAATTGTTGTGTGTCAAATAATAAATACTGAGTCCATGTGCTTTCAGAATTCCTAGAATAGAATATGAGTTACAGAAATGTACACGCTTTCGAGATCCTTAACAGTTTTGACACTTTTTGATGGTGAAGAGACCTCCTACTAAAACACTAATAGGCCAACGTGATTCTTTTCCAGACTATCCTACCTGATAAACTTTGTTACACTTGCTATAAAAGAAACTAACATCAACAATATTAAGACAGATAAGTTGTCATACTATACACAAAAACCACATGTAAACACCAGAGAAAGTACAAATTATAAGTTATTATAAAGAGATGTTCAAATTTGAATAGCCAAGCCAAGCGCTTTCATCAAGCCAAGTAGATACACAGTGCAAATACACACTCTGCCTGTCCCACACATGAACAGCAAACACAATAATCAATCCTTATTCTTACTCTTTTTTTTCCGGCTGCAATGATGTGAAGCTGGCAGCAAAGGTGAAGTAAGCACTCAGTCTGGCACAGGATCAGACAGCCCGCTGCTTGTAATCGAAGGTCATCATTCTGCTATTTGAACTATCCATATCTGACTCACAGAGTGGCTTTTACGTAGCGTAAACAGGCACAATGGATGCTTATAAATCCTTGGATCAATAGTCGGAATTTAGAGAACTGATGAAACACACCTGCCCCCTGCCAAAATGAAGATTATGGTGTTTGTCATGGCAACAAAGCAGGAAATACGCAAGTCATGGTAACCAGCAGGAGGAGTGCATGTGTGATGGAGGTTATGTGGCAGAAGCAGATGATCTTAAGAATTTTGTAATCTTAAATGTGTGTGTTTGCTAGTGTATCTTCACATGCAAACATGTGAAAGGGAAAGAGAGACAGAAAAATGGTCACAGAGACAATTTTGTGAAAGACAAACTCTCTCTTTCTGCAACAAATTCATCTCGGTCACACCAAGAGTGCTGCATGGCTCAGACACTCAAAGAGTGCCTCAAACGTTTAAGGACCCAGGTCCTACATTAGGCTACACACTCTTCTCTTGTCCTCCAAAGGACTCTGTGCAAAATAAATCACACTTCCAGCGCTTCCCCCCTCCCTGCTATTTGTGACATCTATCTGGATGAGCAGGCGCGTCATTGAGGATGTGGTTTCTCACTAGGCCCCACCAGCCCGGATGATAATACTCTCCATGCACTTTTTTTTCCCCATATTTGACAAATGAGAGCCTCAAGCCTTGCGGGAAGACATAGGAAGTTGCAGAACTTAAGGAGTTTCAAATTTCCTTGAAGTTATGGGACATTGAAATATTTTCCTGGATATAAAACAAGGGAGTGGGTGCATTCATGTGCACCCATAACACTGATTCATACAACGTGTTGCATGTCTGACCCAAGAGGCCATAAATGAAGGATGAAGTGTGGTAAATCCTTTTAATCCACTGTAATTTCCAGGAAGAGTGTATTTGTGTGTATGTGTGTGGCTAGAGTTGGCAAAACAGCCAGGCTGCTGAAGAGATGTTTAATTAGGTTAAGAAGGTGCAGCAGGGAAGAGAGCCTACTTGCCTTATACCTCCTTGTCATCAGCAAACACACCCACTTGTAGACACTCCAGTTTCTAAGTGTATCTGGCTGCTTGGGCTCAGCACAAAGCCATGTCCATGTGTTGCTAGAACTTCTAGGCAAGATTTACAGCTCCAAGCTACTACTGAGTGAGTTCAAATCTAGCATTCCAGTAAGCAGCAACGTTGTGTTTATTCTTATTCTATACAGATTCACATGGTAAACGTGACATTGATGAAATAGGTACTTTTGAGCTGTGCTTCTTCCTTGAATGAAAACTGTATCTGAGTAGAACTGTATGCTTGTTTGCATCCAATTCAAGTTGATCTAATAATGTTCGTGAAATAGTAGAATCAGTCACTTTTATTATTTGATATGTCACATTCATTTCTAATCTGTAAATTACTGTTAACATCTGGAAACATCCCTATAATTAATTTGAAATAACTCTGTCTTAAGTTGCAAATATATATTTTTTCTGGGTCATGTGGGGGCTTGAGCCTATCCCAGCTGCCATTGGGTGAGAGGCAGGGTTCACTCTGGACATGCCGCCAGAATTCTGTCTGTCGGTGGACCTGTCTCAATCTTTGTGTTTACTTCTAGATTGTCCCACTAACTTATCCTTATTTATATAGCCACATTTATGATTGTGAGTATTTGAATTATTTGAGTATTGTAACACTTTTTATATTATGTTTAATTATTTGTCTGTCTTTCGATGATATTTGGAGAATTGTGATTGGTCGAACACATACAGCCACTTCCTATTCAAGATGGCCTCTGATTTGTGATAACTGTTTGCCTGATGAACCAAAACGCCACCATTAAACATATTTTGCAAGTCAGAACAGTGTTAGGGAGTTTCTTCTGCTGACTCTGACAAATGGACGTTCTTATTTAGTAAATGTTATCATGTTTCTTTTTTGCTTTTTCAGACCATTTAGAAAGAAAATCTCTGTGTTGACTCAACAAGGCTGCTTAGTAAATATAACATTTCAAATCACATGCATTCGACGCAATACCGTGTAGCATTTCACTTATCATTATGCTAATGATACTCTTCAACTCAATATAATATTCTGATTTGTGGTTGTGCGCCTTTAATCTGTAGGTCCATTACACAATACTCCATTCCCATCCACACACACACACAAAGTTATCATGTATTGTTAAGATGATGATTAAGTGTGAGAGAAGTTCAGGGTTTACCTTCAGAAAATGGAGGTTTAAAAATGTAAATGGCACATCTGGGAATTCTTCACCAGATGACCCAAAGAATTCACACACTTCCCCTCAAAGAGCAGTCACATACATAATTAACTTCCTAGGAAAAAAACATTATCTCACGTCTTCCCGAATAGTCATTCACCCTTCCTGGCTGTATTTTATATATCCAACAAACGCACACGTCTCTTCTGACAAGACACACCTTTGACCTTAAAGTTTTGCTGGTGTGAGGCCAAGCCAAATGACATCACTTCCTTTTTTGGCAGCTTGATAGATATGTCATCAGTGAAGCTGCTCCTGGCATGGGAGAGAAGTTGAGGACAAAAAAAAGAAATAAGAAAAATCATAATAATTATACCTTCACACGTAATGAACAGCAGAGCCCCGTGGGCCGCAATACATAACAGCTGGGCCTGGGAGCTGTCAGACAGCTAGATAGCGAGTGTACATTCTGTGCTAACCAAACACAGATGTGAATTACAGCTTGTGACACATAGCTGTGTGGTTAGTAACAGGCTGGGGGCGGCCTTGGATCTAAAGCTTGGGATATATTGTTTCAGGTCTCCTTTCAAAATTGAAATTCTGCACTAAAGTCTGATGTTGGGTTGTAACTTTTAAAGGGATTTTTAAAGCTCATATCACCTCTCACAATGTTTCTTAAACAAAGAACTCATGTGGGTAGCAGTCATTCCACGGTTAGCATTGTAAATAAACTGCATTCATGACAAGTATATCTATCATTTATCAAATAGAAGCCTTTGTGGTTTTTGTGATAACTCAATCTGGGAAGACCACACAAATCAGCATTTTTTACATTGGTGTGTGGGACTGAAGGCAATTAACGCTGCAGGCCAGATCAGGGCAGAGATATGAGAACAGATCTTGCCATAACACACTCACAGATAGAGGGAATTCATGTTCTGTTTACTCTCATGTCTCTCCATCACATACTCTAATTATCACATGCTGTCACTCTCCCTGTCCCAACAGATATTTTGTCCAATTATTTTTTGCTCTTATAAACACAACTCATACCCATGCGCACACACATCTCTGCAAGCTCTACTTTGGAGTCATAACAAACTAAAGCTATTATACACATAAAGACAAGATGGCCCTGGTACCTAACTGACAGGTAAAATGTACTCAAAGCAGAAAGTGTTGGTTGATATGAACATATTGCATAACTGGTACAAATCCATGATCCAATGATAATGTGCGAGCTTTGACAGATGCCAAATAATCAACCACTGCCCTTGTTAAAAACTGTCACATTGTTATGGATTAAGATAAAACATTATTTTGCTAAATTTTTAAGAAGACTCCAGGCAAATATTGCCACAATATTAGAAAGACCGTCAGGGAACAGAAGGTAATGTTCAGCAACATGCCAATACGTTCGCTTCAGCCGACTAAGCTGACTGAGAATAGGTTTCATGCTCACAATTTATATTTTTTGTTGAATTAGAGTAATGTTGTGACAGTAGACTTAATGCAAGCACGTAAAACAAGTGACAGAAGACTTCAATTTAACACTTCCAAAGACTTCTAATGCTTGCACTGATTCTGGACTTAATGCTGACACTCACAAATGAAATGATAGTATATTCCATACTAAAAGTGATTTATGTACGAAGTAGAGTGCCAATAAGCCCCACGTTTTAGCGTGAGTTTTCTGAGTGTGGGTTTATGGTTTCATACTAACATTTTAGCATGATAACCTAAGAGACAGTAGGATCCAACTCTCGCTCAGTCTTATGTGCTAAGTTGAGTGGGTCTGTGCATTTAAACACAATATTTAGGGGTAGTTTGTATATTTTGTGGATTACCTTCTCACAATTATATATTAACTACAGAGACTGAGTACACTGTTTCATCTGCATCATTTTATCTCACCTAATTACATGACTGCCTTTAAATAAGTGGTTGTCACCTTGTAATGTTAACAGAATGAAGTTCATTCTTTCCTCAACCTATTTTTACCCGGCCAGATTATTCAACTTTGCACTTACACTCTCATTTTAAATCGTACAAAGATAAAGCACATGATGAGAGAAGAAGGCTGGTTCACAGTAGGAGCTAAGAGAGGGGAGGGAAGTCTGCCATGGGAGCAGGGGGAGAAAAGACAACACTGGCCAAATGAAAAGACACTCATGTTTTGACAAACAGGTACAAAGCAGTGATGATAGGAAGGCAATGAAAACACAAGAAAAACTAACAAAGTGTTTGTTGGATACAATTTGGAGAGTGACTGAATAATGTCTTGAGCAGTGTTGTGAGCTTTCCGTTACATATTTAAGACTTTCATTTTGCAAAATAGTGATCTAATGCTCATTGCATCTGGTCTCAAGTGACCATAATAGTGTTTTTTAAGACCATAAAAGTTTTTCAGCAGACCATGTTTTCTACATTAGCCCTGTTCTTTAGCTTTGACTGTCATCATAATTCTATCAATTATTTACTCATCCATTGGGGTTAAAATTCTTGTTTGTGTTCGGTTATATCCCATCTATCTCTATCTGACCATCTTTCACTTTGTGCATTCAACATAATGTTCCCACAGTTTTCCTTCTGCACTAGTAGGTCTAAATTAAGCTGTCCTACATGCATGAGCGAATGGATAACTCAACCAAAAAGGGACATTTTTAAAAAAAGAAGAAAATAATAAGAAGGATGAAAAAAGAAGTAAACTGTGCAGACATCTGTATGTGCGGTAAAATGAGCTGAGAGATGAGAACACACACACAGCGTGCAGAAGTGGGAAGAGGGGGGAAAAATGACTGGTTGACTGGTTTCATTGCAACAGAAGATACAGACAGAAAGATTCATGCATAATAACCAAACAGTGGACAACAGCGGCCTCTTGAGTAAGAGAAAAAAAGTCAAATCGTTGTGATTTATTTAAAAATATTGACACTTTTCCCTCTTGTTACTATGAAATAACTTTCAAGGAATATAGTTTTGTAACCTGTTCATGAGCTTTAGATCATAAAATTATGTTTATATGAAGAGTTTGACCATATGCTAAAGTTTTTAATGGCAATTGTGTTCAGAGATAACCAGGAAAAACAAAACACTGGAGTGACTCAACTCTGTCTACATCAAATTCATAACGCAAAAGTACACCTCTCTGGCTTCAGTATTATTTTCGAAAGATATTATTTGCTGGGGCATGATGCATTTGTGTGGAAGTTGTGTGGATGTTAATCCTCAGTATCATATAAGTTATAAAACTGATGCCCATTACAAACTAACTGTTTCATTTCAAACAGGATTTTGTATTGTGACGTTTTGTACAGTGAAATATGTGTAGAGATGGAGCACTGCTGCCTCCTACTGTTGGTGAAGCTTAAATACCATTTCACTGCCTGGAAAGTAAAGTCTCCACATGTTCATACATGGTTTCGGTAAGCAAACAATATTATTAAAATCTATTCCACAATGTGTCTTTAAATGACAGACAATATTTATATGTTCAAATAAGGAGTTTCTTATACGAACATTAGAATTATTTAATTTTCTTTATGTTTGACCTAAGTCAATGTACAGACGTGACTTTTATAAATAATCTATAGGGTAGGGTTAGGGTAAGCTCCTTCCAACTAGTATTCTGTGTGTGATGGACTTAGACTTAATATTTTAAGCCTAGTATTTTTCAGATGAACTGTTAACCACTCGGTTTAAAAAAAAGACGCAACTCAACACTGTCTGTGACCAAAAGACTGCTCCAGGTGAGGCTCGAACTCACAACCTCGGCATTGCTCTACAGAGTACTGTCATATAAGTACCGCGCGCTAACCGATTGCGCCACTGGAGCTCACTGCAAGCCGGCAGCAATTTGCTTTATAGTCATATAGTATATGTTTGTTTTTTTACACTGATAAAATCTTAGAAAAAGACTTTAGAAAAACCGTCCAACGACGGGAAGTTCAGTGAAAAGCACGTGAAAAGGATTGGCGAGCAGACAGAATGCAAATGTCAACTCAATTTACATTTTTAAGACGATGTCCGGCGTTTTTTTTAGCTGAATATCAGTTGGGTCTGTGATGTACGCAAGTGTATTGCTGCCACACTACGGGAAAAAAAATAGGCTCCGCATCAAGTAATTTACGTGAAAAGATTAGAATTATAACCAAAAACATATAAAGAATAGACGCCGCATCGACCGCTACGGGTGGCAACACCCACTCCGAAATCCCGCCATTCCGACATCCCGCTATTCCGACATCCCACCATTCCGACATACCACCATTCCGACATGCAAACGTCCCACCATTCCGACATCCCACTATTCCGACATTCAAACGTCCCACCATTCCGACAAGGCTTTCAGTATAAGGAAATGTGCGTTACTCAACAGGTGAGTCCCTTCTTTCTGTTCACGCAATTTATATGTTTAACACATGTTTACAGACAAGCGTTATTAAAAACACAAAGTATCGGCAACTGGAGGAGGAGAAGCAGACCGCGGTGGTTTTCAATCACACACTCCAATGCGACTTGTTTCAACTTCCGAAAATTTAATCCAGGAAAAAAAGGCTTACAAACATGGACCGAAACGGCTCCATAACACGCACAAGAATCCAAAAGAAACGAAAGTTAACTAAGAAAGCAAATAAACAGCATGAAGTGGTCAAAATTGGTTTTACGCATGCCTATGTGCGTCTGGCACATGCGTCTTCGGGCTCTCCCACGTTGGTTTGTGGATGAAAGCTATATGTTCAGCTGTAATGTCATGTAAAAACAATCTCTACATGACATTTACTCCTGGATATCAACAGGCTGTATAAAGCCTTGCGCAACGGCTGTGTGTTTGTGCCAAATGCGCAAAGCCCATCCGCGCTTCCCAAAATTGGAGCGAGTACTCATAAATCACATGAATAACATGAATAAACGTTTTTACTGTATTTTGTTGTGTTTTGTACGTTCTATGCTGTCATTTCTCTCTTTTCCTATTGGCAAGGCAAGGCAGAGTGCTCGCAACTGTGTCCTGTGCAGTAGCCGTGATATCTGTAATTGCAATTATTACTTTTGCATATGATGACAGCGTGCAAAAGACGCATGGGCTCTGTGGAGAGCTCCGCTCCAGCTGGCTGCTGTGACAGCTCACTGACACTGTATTTCTGCTTAATCAGTTTCAGTCTCTCCAGAGTTACATTAATATCTGTATTTTTATATTTTGATAATAGATTATTAAAGTTTGTTTGCGAGGCTGATATGCCAGCGCGCGTATTTGCGCCGGCATACACTAATGCCTTCATTAGTGTAAAATGTTTTGGGTAAAAAATAGGCTATTAAAAGGAACTGTCGGAATGGCGGTATGTTTAAAAAAAAACATACCGCCATTCCGACCATAGGAGGAAAAAAGTGTCGGAATGGCGGGACGTTTGATAAAAAATTAAGTATCGCCATTCCGACAATTGGAGGCCAATGTCGGAATGGCGAGTTGTCGGAATGGCAGCATGTAACCAGCTGGCCTTAGAGAGAAGCCGACACAGACTGATGTGGCTGCCCAGAGAGGAGCAGCTGTGTCAGCTCCGTCCACACAGACAGGCAGAGACAGAGAAACACTTCCTATTATACTGTGACGCATCCTAATAACACTCTGCCTGTTTGGTGTAGATCGTGCATAATATAAAATAGTAAATGTATTTCCATCTACCTATTTAAAATCAAATGTATCTAATGTAAATAATAGGTAATTGTATTAATATGTAATGTAAAATTGTATCATAATTTAATTGTATGTCTAAGTATATGTTTCAGCTTTCGGCAACAATGGTTACCATTCATGCCAATAAAGCAAAATTGAATTGAATAGAGAGAGAGAGAGAGAGAGAGAGAGAGAGAGAGAGAGAGAGAGAGAGAGAGAGAGAGAGAGAGAGAGAGAGAGTGAAAACGGCACTATCAGGGGACAGCTGTAATCGTTCACTTCGAAGAGCTGTTTCGTTCGCCCAGGCACATCATTAAAGCTAGAGCAAAGTTCCCGATGGGCTTAGCTGCTGCGCCAGTATTCGGCTTATGTTGTAGCGATTTTTCTCGTTTTTTCATGGGATCAAATAAGGGTCAGAAAGATTTTGAACTTGTAAAAAAAAATAAAAATTGTGCATGTGTAACAAGATTTTGAACTTGTAAAAAAAAATTGTGCATGTGTAACAAAGTTTTGAACTTGTAAAAATAGTTTGTGTAAAACATATTTGTATCTGTGGGAATATTTTGTGCATGTGTAAAACTAAATCCGATGAACACACAAATTTCCCACCTTCAAGTGTGACCCTGAAGTTACAAGTTTACAAAACTCAAGTTACAAGCACTAATTTTGACCCGGTTTTGACGCCTGAGTGACTAGCCAATCAGCACGTTGCTTACTGACTTGCCAATTAACCCGGTGCAGAGCTATAGAGTATATACTCTACCCGGTGTCCACCCACGCGCCAACCAACCATCCAATCAAGGAGCAGCAATTTCTGCCGGCCGGGATCTGAGCGCCAACTACCTGCAGTGGGCACAAGTTGGTACTGATTTAGGAGAAAGAAAGAGGATGGAGTCAAACGCCCGTGCTCAGGTAAGTTAGTTGAAGGTATCGGCAATTTCACGATATAGTCAAATCAAAAGATTCTCAATGTCGTCATAAAAGTGGTAATTTAGGCCTAACATGTGACATGACAGCTCTTCTGACAAAAACTGTCGTTTAATGCGTGCGCGTGACAGTACGCGTATGAGAGGGGCGCTCGTCCGTGTCACTGTGTGAGCCGACTAAGTGAGTGTGTGCACGCGTGCGTGGTTGCGTTGTTTAACTGCAGTTCCACTGACATAACTGTGCTGACTTCCAACCAGATAATGCTAAATCTCCCAGTTCATAATCAGGGCTTTCCTTGTAGTCAGCTACTTCAATAATGATTTTTACAGCCTGTAGGCTATCCATTTTTATTTTTCGATATAATAAAATTAAATGTTTTTCTAACAGACTGACAATAATGCCAAACAGAACCGCATCCATTAAAGTTGTGATTCGCTCTGCTTGTAGTGATAATAACCACAAATTACTCTGACTAGGAGCAGGGACCTAAGCAGCAAAGAATAGATAGACATAATAAATAATAGTTTACATTCATATATATATGTAGAGTTGTCATGATACCAAAATAACTAACCACGATACTATACCACTGTTCCAGGTATTATCGCGATACTGCAGCCTTTTCTTCTTATTATTATTCTCATGAACTGCAATGTATTTGTACAAGTCATAAATATTTATTTATTACGTATGTTGTTATGTGCATGATAAACATAATACTAACATAAATAATCAACTTAGGTTAACAAATCCACTGTCCTTTAAAAAATTATATTTGACAATAACGCTTTTTCATAAAACATATGACAAAAAACATAGAGGACAAAATACCATAAACAGGAACTGATTCCCTGTGAAAACTATATTTTCATGTATTTTCTAGGTGCTTTAACATATTTTAACTCTTCATTCTTCAATCTGTATACAGAACATATAGCCAATTAGAAAATAAACAGGAAATACTAACCAGTATTCGACATAAATCTGGGTGACGACACTGCAGGTTATAGATACATAAAGATGCCGTCACATTTTGAGTTTTGTTTTCAGGTCTTGGTTTATTTCTTGTAATATTATTTTCACCTGTCTCGTTAAGTTTCACTCAAGTCACCTGTTTCTGTTCCACAGCTGCACGTCATCACTAATCACCTCCCCACAGTACTTAGATTCCAGGTCCGCTCTCGTCATTCCAAAATCCTCACTTTACCTCTCATGCCATGGTTTTCCACAGTCTTGTCAGGTCAGGTTTTTGCCCCTTTGTCTTGTTATCTCTTAGCCATAATCAAGTCTTTGTTTATTTATCCACAGTCTTGTTTTGTCTCGTTTTGTTTGTCACAGTTTGAGTATTTTTGATATCCGTCTCAGCTTCGTTTTTTGTTCTTGCCTTGTGCTTTTTGTAAAAAATCAAGTTATTTTTTAAGTCTGCATCTGGGCCCTCCCGTCACACCAACGAACCTGACAGATGCTTATATTATAAGAGTAAAGATGTACATATAATATTGTGATTATGTCAGTGGGTCAACAATTTTGTAAAGGCAACTTTACTTTTTTTTTTGTAAACATAAACTTCAAAACAAGACGTAGCATGTTACCTGGATGGAAAACCATGCGTCTCTACAGCCTGAAGGAAGAAATCTCGGGCTGTTGATGCCTTGTTGTTATTGGCAGCGTGTAGGTAAATGATCTTTGTGAGCATTTGGAAAACACAAACACCACAGAAACAGATTAAACATTAACTACAATAATATAAGAATAATAAATGAATGAAATACTGTTCCACGTGTGATGTTAGACTTAAAGCTATACTTACCTTTCTAGCACAGCACTTAGTAAAAATTTAAACATGAACAACTCCCCCTCCCTCCAAAGTCCCACCCCCTGCCTGACCTGTGACGCTCCCCTCCTCCCCTGACAGTGATGAAAGTGATGGTGCGCTCCATCTACCCCGGAAGTCGGAGCTGAGAAAGTCGTCACAGCCGAGTTATCAGCATTCCAGTTACCACGTCTATCAAAGCTATTCTTGTGCTTGCCGTGTCCGAATATAAACAACTTGTGATCTACCGGGCTAATGTTAGCACCGCCTGCGTTGTAGTTCGCGTGTAGTTTCAACACCTGGTGGCTTGCTTTTACATTTTAATGTGCCATAAGCTTATTAGGAGCATTTTAAGATTACAAAAGAAAAGTGTTAAAATGCCAGAAAGATAAGTATAGCTTTAACAAAATTAAATTGAATATTATATCACACACTATAGTCTCCATGGGGACACTGACCTTTGTTGAAAAGCCATCTATTCCACCAAATATTAGTTTGTTTAATGCAGCTACCAGAAATCTGGAGAATGTATGCCATAGACCATTTTTTTAACATCACATTATCTGATGAGAACTAACAGGAGAGATCATGTTTCTCCAGTTTTAGCTGCTCTTCATTGGCTCCCTGTTAAATTCAGAATAGAATTTAAGATTCTTCTTCTCACATATAAAGCTCTTAATGACCGAGCTCCATCATATCTTAAAGATCTCATTGTAAGGTATTTTCCTAACAGAGCACTTCGCTCCCAAACTGCAGGTTTACTTGTTGTTCCCAGAGTTTCTAAAAGTAGAATGGGAGGTAGAGCCTTCAGTTATCAGGCCCCTCTCTTGTGGAATAAGCTGCCAGTAAATGTCCGGGAAGCAGACACCCTTTCCACTTTTAAGATTAGGCTTAAAACTTTCCTTTTTGATAAAGCTTATAGTTAGGGATGGCTCAGATAATCCTGAAACATCCCATAGTTAAGCTGCTATAGGCTTAGACTGCTGGGGGACCTCATCTGTCACACCTTTCCTCACTTTGCTCTCTTTTTCCCCCTGTTTAATTTCTCAATTGATTTTATGTACATGTGACATTATTGTGGTTATTAACTTGTTTTTCCCTGTTCCAACAGATATCCTTTGAATGGCGTTATGGTGTTTTTCTCCCCTCTTTTCTGTCTTCTCAAACCCCAGCTGGTCGAGGCAGACGGCCACCCTTCCTGAGTCTGGTTCTGCCAGAGGTTTCTTCCTGTTAAAAGGGAGTCGTTCCTTTCCACAGTCGCCACAGGCATGCTCAGGACAGGAGATTGGACTGAAGACAAGTTTCGGTGCAATCTGTTGGTTTCCTTAGCTAGGATATTATTTTTTGAATTGGCTCTATATGAATTAATTGGATTATGATTACAATGAATTGAATTCCAATTGAAAAATTGAATATATAATGTCCATGTGATGTCCTCTGCTGTCAGCTTACCTGATCAACTTGTGGTTAGTATCTTATATGTACGAGTGACAGAGGAGCTGCGACATTGTAGGTCTTTTTCACAACACATCCGAGGCTTGACATTCTCTGTAGTATTCCTAGACTATCAACCCGGTACATTGAGTCCCACATTCCTGTCCACTGAACTCTGTGGCCTTTACACTGAAATTTAGCTGTGTATAGCCTGAGTAATGCACCGCATGTCGGAGGAGTGATCAGAGTAATTTGAGGTTATTATCAGTACAAGCAGAGCAAATCACAGCTTTAATGAATGCGGTTCAGTTTGACATTATTGTCAGTCTGTTAGAAAAATATTTAATTATATTAAAAACGAAAAAATAATATTTATAGCCTATATGCTGTAAAAATAGCAGTTATTAAAGTAACCGGCTAGACTTAGTTGTGTAGACTATATGGCCGGCAGCCGGCCCTATCATTTCAAAAGTTACTATTATGGCACAAATCTTTTTTGAATGATATGGACAAGTGCATGATATAATTAAAAGAAAAACTTTCTGTAAAAAGCACCAACCCATTGATTCAATGATCGATTCACTAATGCTTGATTACATTTTAGACAGCCAACGTGCATGACCGCGAAATTTGTTATAAAATATTTACACCATTGATATTTGCTCTCGGATACTGGCTGTTTGAGCCTCATGAAAGCAGCCGTTGAGCCACATTGCTGCAGTGTTTCTCAACTCCGAGACTCCTCGGGACCCACTGCGGCTGTTCTGCATGTTCCAAAACACCTATTTTAAACGATCAGCTCGTCATCAAGCTCTGCAGTGGCCTGATAAGGAGCCATTCATTTGAATCAGGTGTGGTGGAGGAGGAAACATAAAACCAGGATCATTTTGGAATTGAGAAACACATTGAGAAGTTTTGGGGTTTTTTTACATCGGAACTGCACTGTTAGACATCATTATTTTTATATTTGGTTTTCATGAAATGTCGATGTTAATGTTAAAAATGTAATTGATTTTGGGACCTAACTGAAAAGCTTGGTAACAGAAGCTAACGTGTTAACACATGCTAACATGACGTTAACGTGATAATTTCACTAAAGTCCGTTAACTTTTTGTTGTCAGGTGACATTATGTAAAGTTGTCTTCATTGATAGGTTTTAAAAAATTACCAAAATACTACTGCTAATACTAAGATGCTACTGCTATGACTGTAACCATTACTTTTTATTATTATCATTATTAATCATTGATATAATATGTATTATTTATAGTAATAAAAACAATGTACATTATTTATTATTCCTATTCTTTTTATTTTTCTTGTACACACACACACACAATTGTTCTTGTTTCAATAATGTTTTAATAAAATCGTGTTTATTTAACAATGTTTGTACCAGTCATACTTATTCCAGTCCATCGGTTCGAACATAAATTGCAAGTTTGAATAGTTTCTTGTACAGATAGATTTGTTACTATTGACTGATCATATTCAAGCATAATTAGTAGTTGTTTCATAGATGTGGTACATGGATCAATCTTAAAATCTCCATGGTTCTGATACATATCCTTTCAAAATAACTAAACTTGGTAATAAAGATTTTCCCACTCTGGGACCCATTTTCAAAAAATACTGGTTTCACATCTCGAAAAAGCCGGATCCATCTGGACATGAGGCCAAAACGATAAAGTATTTCTGTGGATTCGATAAAAACGTTCTCATGTGGCCCTAAGGTCTACTGCCTGCAATATTGTGTAACCATGGTGAAAACAAACAGTAGCCTAAATTAGCTGTTATTGGCTCTTTATCAAAGCTTCAGGGCTGCAGGTATTTATAGCTATCCTATGGATACTGCCATCTATATATTTATGACAGTTTACATATCCTATTTATAACCTGGTTACATATCTATAACTACTACTTCTACTTCCTACTGACTAAAAGCACCTTATCTGACACACTGTCTTGTACTTGACCACTTAGTCACTTTTATTCAACACTTTATTTAGTCACTTGACACTTTCAAACTGCGTTGTTGTTTTTTTTTTAGTTCCACCAAAATTTCTTTGTAGTGATACAGTGACAAATAAACTTCCATGAATCCTTGAATCATTGAATAAATTGTGAGTTTTGATTGCCTGTTACGCATGCACATGCGCTCTTGCTCTCTCTCTCCCTCTCACACTCACGAGATGGAGCTTGCATCTATAGCCTAATCTGGATGATGGCCAGGCAGCTAAACAATACAAGCTGCTCGTCCAAGGACTCTCCAGAAAAAAAAATTTTGTCTTTCAGTTCCTGGAAGCGATTCATCCAGTATTGGGCATGATGTCATGATGTCTGACCACTACATGGCCTTCTGCCATATAGTGGTCATATTTCTGTTAAGTCCATACATTTTGTTTGTGTAGTTGATATATGGGAGGTGGAGGGGATGGGTTGGGCCAGTTATGGGTCAGTGGTGGGCAGGTGCAGTCAGAATTGCCCCAGTGGATTTTAATACATTAATAGACCTAAGATTTATTTATTACGTTTAAACATTTATCCTGAATTCTTATGGGGAATTTATTGAACAGACCGTCACAGAGACATTTCAGCATACACGGAAATTCCCAATGACCTCAATTTTGGGACAACTATTCATACCTTTCTATATCATTCAGTGTGTATGTGGCTCAAACCCAATCTCTATTTGGCGCCTGCTGTCAGAGGATGCTTCTGCATCTTCGTCATTATCTAGATAGGGTTCATTCTGACCTCAGCAACATGTTATTCACGCAATATGTGGATCAAGAGTCAGGTACAATATGTGGAGCAGAGTAAAGGCTTTGCTCTCCCACATGGGTTGTTTAAACTTAATCACAGATCGTACAGGGATCATGTTTGCCAGTCCGTTTTTATTCATACGGCATTCTTTCAAACAAAATGCAATGCAGGGCTTTATAAAACAAATACAAGAAGACAAGGAAGGAAATAAACAAAGAAAATTAAATTAAAATTCAATTTCAATTTGTTAATTATTTATAAAATCAGCAATAAAACTAAAAAGGCAAATGAAATAGTTTAAAATGTGTAAAGGACAAAAAAGAGCATATCAAAACAAATGTGGCTGCCTTATCTAAGTGAGTAGGTCTGCTTTCCCACTAAGATAAGACGTTTTGTCTTTTCCTGGCTTAGAGTTGCTCTCAGATTGGTCCTGAATCACCCTTAAGAGAAGAAAGCTGAAACCATTCCAGAAACACAGCCTCCAAAGCAACACATAATAATGTTTTTAAGAAATCAGTGTTTTCACAGAGGAAAGCTTTTTACAAAATCTCAAGAAAATGCGAACAAGGACACAATGTGTTCACAGTTACTGCAGCAAACTGCAGTAACTGCAGTAATATTACAATATTAGATCATTTTCTTTTAGGTCTGTTAGCGGCTCTGACAGTCTTTTTCAAACTGAGGGATCTCTTTAAAGTAACATTAAATGTGGAACTGGAGTAAAAATAGATGAGAGGGTCCAAAGCACTGTTCAGGTAGGTGAAACCAATGCATATCATGAAGAGCTCAGTACATGTTTTGTAATATGCCGTCTCTTTGGGATAGAATGTCTTGATGTGCAACCCTACCAGGCCTGTGACAACACTTGGCATGAAGCAAAAGGTGAACACCATGCTGATCACTATTACTGTTCGAATGGCCTTCCGCACCATCTTTAGCCTGTCCATGTGCCGTTTGCAGAGGTGGAAGGCAATTCTGGCTGAGCAAAAGAGCAACAAGAACCATGGCAGGAAGAACTCTACAATATAAACCACATAGTGCACAAGCACTGACTTAGGGATTACTTCATAAGAGTTGAAGCTGCGACACAGAGAGATGTTGCCTGACTTCTGGAGGAGGTCGGTGGTCAACAGTGGAATCCGAAGGGCAATCACAACAGCCCATAAAAGACCTGCAAGCCTGCCGGTCTGCGTCGTAGTAAGTCGGCTGATGCAGTGATGCGGATGGACCACCTTAAAGTAACGGTCCACAGCCACAACTGTCATGAATGCAATACTGGCAGAGCGATTAACAGATAACATGTAAAGATTAATGCGGCACCAGATCGATCCAAACCTCCAGTTGTTGTTTTGTCTGTAGGCGTCAATGCGGAAGGGCACACTGATAAGAAGCAGGAAGTCAGCCAGAACCAGATTAAAGAGGAAGATAACATGTGGTTTCCACTGCTTCATTCGTACACAGAAAATCCACAATGCCATGATGATTCCTGGTAGCCCCACAATCAACTCAATGATCAGGACAATTTGCAGGAACATGTTTCCAATGCTGCTGTCATGGAACTGGGAACTAGTTTCATTTTCACTCATTTCAGCAGTCTTTGTAGACAAAGAGAAGAGAAATGGAGAAAAAAAAGGGATTAAAACCTTAATATTTCATGTCACAAGTGATAAAAGCAAAAGTTTGACATTTTGAGAAACACAATATTTGTTTCTCCATGTGGTGCCCTAGGTTTCTATAAGCCTTCGACAAAAGCAGCCAAACATATCTGAATGGGAGTGTAAAAGTAATCATTAGCCTATTTTTTTACTTTTTTACTTTCATTTGCTCACGAATAAACAAGTGTATATTTCAGGTCTTGGATAAAGATGTTGTGAAGTCAACTTGTACTTATTACAGGTGATGATGGGGAGAGTCTGTTGTATTTGTATAGAGTCAGGGTAGCTTCAGCTGTTTCCCTGAGCTCGGCTCACTGGCTACCATTGCGATCTGTTTAATGTACTGACAAGACTTTTGACAAGTCTTAACATATCGAACACTCCAGAAAAACAAATGTGCTTTGAGGAAGTAGCTGTGTTTAGAGCCAATGCAACTTTCAGTCAGAATCTTACTTACAGGTGAAGTAGTATGTTAGTCTGTAAATTATGCGTCTTGTTTTTTAGAAGATTTACTTTCAGAACTTGTACAGCAGATGCTTTAACATGTACAATACCAAGAAAATATTCACATTCTACAGTCTATTTGCATCTTTCAGACCCTTCTATCGTTCAGTTTTCTTGGTATTGCATCGAAAGTAACTATTGGTCAGTTTATGAAAGCTTGCATTTTTTTAGGTCTAAACTCAAAACAGATATGCAATAAAGTGTAAAGTATCAAATAAATGTAGATTTTAGTACTTACCTGAAGTCAACAATGAATTTGTTCATTCAGCAGACGAAGACAGTGATGTGTCGTTGTCAGAGTCGTAATGAAAGTGATCTGATAAGATCTGTGATATTTCTATGAGTGTAGGCTTCCTTAGGGCTTGTCATAACATGAGGATGATGAAGTTTCCAGCGAAACAATCACTACTCGTAATTCACATGCATCTTGTTGGCAGGCTATGTAAACCACGCTTTTAAGGTTGTAATTAAGGCTTTATCTCTAGAAAAAAAATTAATTGTGATCCTGGACAGATAATAGAACTATGTCCAAATCTCTCTTTTATCTGAAGTTTTAAAAAATAACTGTTTTAGCACTACCTACCTCAAAAACACCACTGCTGAAAGGTACCAAAGATTTCCTCATGGTTTCTGATGGTGCAATCATGTCCGTGCTTGTCCTGTTGGATCTCCGTGCTGCTTTTGATAGTCGGTCACAACATTCTATTGCAGAGCTCTTGAACGTGTTTTTGGAGATTAAAGGAACCATGTTAGGCTGGATTAAGTCATAGTTATACTATATTTTGTTAATGTAAATTAACAATCTTCTACACATACCAGGGTTACTCATGGAGTTTTGCAGGGTTCTGTACTTAGACTGATAGTTTTAATTGTGTACATACTTCTATTCGGTAATATTATTGGACAGCATGCCATAAACTTGCATTGTTATTCTGATGATGCTCGGGTTTTATTATCCATGAAGCCAGATTAAACCAGTCTTTTTGGTTAGACAACAAGCATGTCTTGAAAACATAAATACCTGATGAACCTCAATTTTCTGCTTGAGATAAACTGTCATTGCTATCTTTGGATCGAGTGCCTCAGGGAGACAAAGTCTGGTTTTATGGTTATTTTAGATGGCATTACGTTAACATCCTGTTCTACTGTGAGGAACCTTGGAGTTGATTTTCAGCAGGAACTATCCTTTGACTCGCTTATAAAACAGATTTCTAGAACCAAGTGATGCAGTAAAACTTGTTCATGCCTTTGATACTATAAGAAATAACGTATAAGAAAGCACTTCGTAAAGCTAGAACTGCTTATTATTCATTATTGATAGAAGAGAATAAGAATAATCCCAGGTTTCTTTTCAGCACTGTTGCCAGGCTGACAAAGAGTCCGAGCTCTGTTGAGCCATGTATTCCTTTAACTCTCAGCAGTGATGATTTCATGAGATTCTTCATCAATAAAATTGTTTCTATCAGAGAGAAGATTAATGGAATCCTTCCCATTATTATCACTGATGTATCATCAAGTAGAGGAGCTTTAGAAGTATCTTTCGAACCTGAATTGTATTTAGACAGCTTCTGTCCAGTTGATCTTTCTGAGCTAACAACAGCAATAGTCTCTTCTAAACCATCAACTTGTATGTTAGACCCAATCCCAACCAGACTGTTCAAGGAGGTTTTCCCCTTAATTGACACTTCCATATTGGATTTGATCAATCGGTCTTTGTTGATAGGATATGTACCTCAGACTTTTAAGGTTGCTGTAATTAAACCTTTACTTAAAAAACCTACTCTTGATTCAGAAGTGTTGGCTAATTATCGACCTATATCCAATCTCCCTTTTTTGTCCAAAGTTCTTGAAAAAATAGTTGCAGTTCAACTTTGTGATCATTTACATAGAAATAATCTGTTTGAAGAGTTTCAGTCAGGATTCAGAGTGCATCATAGCACAGAAACAGCACTGGTGAAAGTTACCAATGATCTCCTGTTAGCTTCTGATAGCGGACTTGTTTCTGTGCTTGTCCTGTTGGATCTCAGTGCTGCATTTGATACGATCGATCACAGCATTCTGTTACAGAGACTTGAACATGTTATTGGGATTAAAGGAACTGCATTAGGCTGGTTTAAGTCATATTTATCTGATAGATTCCAGTTTGTTCTTGTAAATGAAGAATCTTCCTCACACGTTGGAGTAAGTCATGGAGTTCCTCAGGGTTCTGTGCTTGGACCGATTCTTTTTACTTTATACATGCTTCCATTAGGTAACATTATCAGACAGCATGGCATAAATTTCCATTGTTATGCTGATGATACTCAGCTGTACTTATCTATGAAACCAGATGAAACCTACAGGTTGGTCAGGCTACAAGCCTGTCTTAAAGACATAAAGACCTGGATGACTCAGAACTGTCTGCTTTTAAATTCAGACAAAACTGAAGTTGTTCTCTTTGGACCTGAGCGCTTCAGGGAGAAATTGTCTAGTTATATAGTTACTCTAGATGGTATTTCCTTGGCTTCTAGTTCTACAGTGAGGAACCTTGGAGTTATTTTTGACCAGAATTTATCATTTGACGCACATATAAAACTGGTTTCTAGGACTGCCTTCTTTCACCTTCGTAATATTGCCAAAATCAGGAACATCCTGTCTCAAGGTGATGCAGAGAAACTAGTTCATGCATTTGTTACTTCAAGATTGGACTACTGTAATTCCTTATTATTGGGCTGTCCCACATATTCTCTGAAAAGCCTCCAGCTGATCCAAAATGCTGCAGCCAGAGTTCTGATGAGAACTAACAGGAGAGATCATGTTTCTCCAGTTTTAGCTTCTCTTCATTGGCTCCCTGTTAAATTCAGAATAGAATTTAAGATTCTTCTTCTCACATATAAAGTTCTTAATGACCTAGCGCCATCATATCTTAAAGATCTCATTGTAAGGTATTTTCCTAACAGAGCACTTCGCTCCCAAACTGCAGGTTTACTTGTTGTTCCCAGAGTTTCTAAAAGTAGAATGGGAGGTAGAGCCTTCAGTTATCAGGCCCCTCTCTTGTGGAATAAGCTGCCAGTAAATGTCCGGGAAGCAGACACCCTTTCCACTTTTAAGATTAGGCTTAAAACTTTTCTTTTCGATAAAGCTTATAGTTAGGGATGGCTCAGGTAATCCTGAAACATCCCATAGTTAAGCTGCTATAGGCTTAGACTGCTGGGGGACCTCATCTGTCACACCTTTCCTCACTTTGCTCTCTTTTTCCCCCTGTTTAATTTCAAAATTGATTTTATGTACATGTGACATTATTGTGGTTATTAACCTATGTTTCCCTGTTCCAACAGATATCCTTTGAATGGCGTTATGGTGTTTTTCCCCCCTCTTTTCCCTCTTTTCTGTCTTCTCAAACCCCAGCTGGTCGAGGCGGATGGCCACCCTTCCTGAGTCTGGTTCTGCCAGAGGTTTCTTCCTGTTAAAAGGGAGTCGTTCCTTTCCACAGTTGCCACAGGCATGCTCAGGACGGGAGATTGGACTGAAGACACATTTCGGTGCAATCTGTTGGTTTCCTTAGCTAGGATATTAATTTTTTGAATTAGCTCTATATGAATTAATTGGATTATGATTACAATGAATTGAATTCCAATTGGCTTGAATTGGACTATATTACTTAAGTGCCTTGAGATGACAATTGTTGTAATCTGGCGCTATATAAATAAAATTGAATTGAATTGAATTGAATTGATACTTCAAGACTGGATTACTATAATTGTTTATTATTTGGCCTCCAGGTGATCTTAAATAGTGCAGCGAGGGTTCTGATGGGAACGAAACAGGAGAGATCACATTTCTCCAGTTTTAGCTTCTCTTTATTGGCTCCCCTTTTAATCCAGAAATAATTTAAGATCCTTCTCTTTCCATACACTATATTCCCAAAAGTGTTCGCTCATCTGCCTTTACACGCATATGAACTTAAGTGACATCCCATTTTTAATCCAGAAGGTCTGCACCTTCCACAAGGTTTAGGAGTGTGTTTATGGGAATTGACCATTCTTCCAGAAGCGCTTTTGGGATGACACTGATGTTGGACGTGAAGGCCTGGCTCGCAGTCCCCACTCTAATTCAACTATCTATCGGGTTGAGGTCAGGACTCTATGCAGGCTAGTCAAGTTCTTCCACACCAAACTCGCTCACCCATGTCTTTATGGACCTTGCTTTGTGCACTGCTGAGCAGTCACGTTGGAACAGGAAGGGGCCATCTCCAAACTGTTTCTACTAAGTTGGGAGCATGAACTGGTCCAAAATCTCTTGGTATGCTGAAACATTCAGAGTTCCTTTCACTGGAACTAAGGGGCCAAGCCCAGCTCCTGAAAAACAGCCCCACACCATAACCCCCCCTCCACCAAACTTTATACTTGGTACAATGCAGTCAGACAAGTACCGTTCCCCTGGCAACCGCCAAACCCAGACTCGTCCATGAGATTGCCAGATGGAGAAGTGTGATTCGTCACTCCAGAGAAGGTGTCTCCACTGCCCCAGAGTCCAGTGGCAGCATGCTTTACACCACTGCACCACTGCTTTGCATTGCACTTGGTGATGTATGGCTTGCATGCAACTGCTCGACCATCGCAGCCCATTCCATGAAGTTCATCTGAAGCCCTCATGAAGTTTGGAGGTCTATTGCGATTGACTCTACAGAAAGTTGGCGACCTCTGCGCACTATGCGCCTCAGAATCCGCTGACCCTGCTCTGTCATTTTACGTGGCCTTCCACTTCATGAGGTTCCACTGACCTTCAGAGGTCAGCCCCTATTTTAGTTAATTTCCTTGATGCATCCTGTTGGACCTCATTGCATCTCATTTGGTTTCATTTTATTGCATCTCACCTCACCATTAGCTTCTGTTCACAAACTTTCATGTCATCCATCCATGTTCTCTCATAGTTAATTAGAATTTACTGTGGTTCAGTATAACAGAACTCCAACATGGTCTCAGAAGCATATAAAAGCAACAAGCTACCACTTCTGCAACAGGGAGAATCCTAATTTTTCTAACCAAACATTCTTTAGAAACAAACAGCTACGTACGCAACAAAGCGTCTCACACAGAGCCACAATGTTCAACACTGTCCAACCTTTGTGGCTCAGTAACCTAATGGTCACTGACTTCCTAACAGCAGTTCAGTCCCCTTTCATTTGCCTTCAGATGTGTTTGTTGGACTCACTGGACTCTGATCAAGAGGTCTGCTATCAGACCAACTGTTTTATGATAGTACACACAGAACAAACATAAAACGTCGACACCTGCTCTTAGAGACACTTTATGGTCAGACTATATGCAATACAAGTGTGAAACTACAGCAAATCTGCAGCCCCGTTGATGGTGTGTGTGGGAGTGGGTGTGGGTGGGTGGGTGGGTGGTTGTGCTTGGGCTTGTGTGTGTGTTTGTGTGTGTGTGTATGGTGACAGCTTCCTTAAAGCTGACTTCCCAATTTCCATATTTGGAAATGATAGTGGGGATAACTTAGAGGAAGATTAAATATTATCATGTCTGTCAAGTTAATAACATAAAATATTAGAAATAACAATAAAATATATATAACTGGACAAATCTAATTAGTCTATTGATATTGTAGCAGCTGAGAGCTGATTTGATAGCACGCTAACAAACGCTCATCAGCCCAAACAAAAAGTACAGCTGAGCGAATCCATTGAAGTATTGAAGAAACTGAATTTTTTACTTGACTAGAAGAAAACTTAAAGGATTACATTTCATACTGATAGGAGCATAAATATGAATTTATCATATTCATATGAATATTATCAACTTTGAATATTATCAACTTTGACGCTCACACCAGTGTTTTGTTCACTCATCGAGTGAAATGCGCTGGGATTCTAAAGCTTCTGAGTCTCCTTTATTGTGTACTAAATGATAAATATAGCACAAGTATGTGAAAGGACTTCAACACTAAATTTGATGTTATAGGTGTTAATGAAATGTGGGCGATGAAAATCAACTGAAAAACTCAGGAGGTAACAGATGTATTTAGCAGCTTTTTGGTTGAGGTGCTCACTGAAGGAGAACATCAAGGATGTATTCATTCTAAGATATAAACAAAAATACTCTGCCCTTGCCAGATTACTGTGTGAGATATTAACAAGCATGCTCCATATTTTCTTCAGAGTAGTGTTTATAATGGCAAGATGATCAGACAGTTTTTCAGGTTTGTTACAGTTTGGGAAGTTATCACCAGTTTAAATTTAAAAGGAGTGATTTAAATGGAGTGTCACTGCAGTAACATTTGTCTATCAATACATGTATATGTTTGACTAGCTTCTCTTGCTTACACACCCATGTATTGTGGCTCACTGATAACCCCTAATATGACCCACATGACTCATCTACAGTTTTATACAGAACTTCTGTGTCTAATACACACTGTCAAGTTTGCCTTTGACACCACATCAATAAACCTATTTGCACACTTACTGTATGCTTAAAAGAGAACATTCATGCAGCCTCAATTGAATCAATACACATACACACTTTTTCCTCAGGTGGTCCAGGTTTGGTGCGTGGATCATTAGTCCCTTAGTTCATGGTTTTATCCTCTGACAGAGACATCACCGTCTCACTCTGATAACATGGAACAGCTTAATGTTTAGCCTAAGATCCACACACACACACACGCACACACACACATACACATAAGGAAGCAGAGGGATTACAAAGGTACAGAGACCCATACACTGGCCAGGGATGAGGGGGAGAAAACTAACAGTGAGCGCACAGGGGACTAATGACAGAGGTGAGAGTTATTACCACTGATGTGATTTTAAAATACATAATGCTAATATATAATGCTTAAACGCTCCAGGTGTCATTTGTTATCTTTGCATCTTTTTTTAATCGCACCGAGTTAAATAATTTGATAATGGAGTTGAGTTTATTGCTAGTGTTAAGTTATTGTTTCTTTTATTGTTGTTTGAGGAGAAATAATTTGCAGCTGAAAGATAAGCGTGGATAAATGACTTTGTTTTCTAGTTCAGAGTGAAAACCTACTGAAGATTTTCTAAGCCTTGTTAAGTAGGGATATTAGACTGCTAATCCACATTAGACCTGCGCTGTGTCTCCCGTGAATAATAAACAAAAGCGGAATGCACACGCTACACTCCGGAAGCGTAATGTAGGGAGGAAAGCTCCAACAAAACGAATACTGCGAATTCTGATAAAATTTCATTCCACCCTTTGTCAGACACTGTATCACGATTGGAGCAAAGACAGATATACATTACAGATACACAGAAAACATAGTGTTAAATCTATTATGACAGGGTCTGGGGATATTCTGCCCATTTAAAGGAAATCAAAGCTATTTGTTGTTAAAACTGGAGAATTTCCTTATCAAGAGGTTAAAATATGATTTTAATTAAAAAATTATGTCTAAAATGCTATCTCTATCCAACACAAAATGTTATTTGTTTCCATTTCACAACTGTGTTGGTGCTGCAGTCGCCAAATGAAACCCTGTCTTTTATAACCATGTTGTACGTTCATGAGAGAGAACAAAATGTGACTTTGGCGTCATATTTTTCCAGTTACATTGTACGGACTTATACTATTGAATGTGTCCATTTGAGGAAAGGACAGCAGGAAAAATTCACAGGAAAAAGTTTAACTTTTAGCCTTGGCTAAAGATAATTAGATTGTTCATTGTTTGCTGAAATTTCTAACATTAAAACAGTTTAACTTTTCCCGTGGTGCTCCATAATTGTATTTTGATGTGTGTATCAAAACTTGCCTGCCATATGTTGTATACTATATCGGCTTAAAAATGATCAAAGGGACACTTTGTAGATTTGTGGAAGGTTGCGAGCCATTCCTGAGCAAAATTTTGGTTTTATCCTACTAGGATATGATAAAGCCTTGTAGACCTTCTGAACTGGTTAGCTTAAAACAATGGATGGGAGATGTCATCTATTGAACATAATAGGTATAAAGCCACACTGTCACCTTTTTATTTTTAGATATGGTTTAGTAGCGGGCACCTTTATTCATTCCACCTGGCACTGTACCGAGATTTTTGACAGATGATCTGTAATGCTTCATCCAAAATTCATGGTGGAAAATGAGAAATGTATTTTGGGCAAACTCTGAAAATGAGCTTCTCAGGCATAGGATACACTTGTTCTTTAGAATATGGCGACCCTTGAACCTCATAAAACTGACTGATCATCAATGAAGGTCTCTCCCATTCCATGAAGTTTGTGCAGCAAACACCTTTCTGGTAAAATATATGTCTTTATATAACGTGCCTGTAGAGTGGATGTCTTTGTATTGAGTGCTTACATATAGTTGTGTTCTATCTGAAAAAATATATGGAATATGGAACTATTTTTTTAAAACTGCTTGCCATCGCGTGTCATTTTGTGACCGTCCCACATTTGCCAAAAATTAAATATCTTATTTGGGGAAAAAAAAACACCAATGGGCTAAAATAGTCATTTGTTTTTCTTTATGGCAGGGATTGGTGTTGAAGGTGAAGTGCTGGTCGGTGGCCCCATTCAGCCAGTCTCCAGCTTTGTTCGACTCTATGTGTATGCTCTGCACGGCTGCCTCTGTGAGGTGGCCTTCACTGCTGTGTGTGACTGGTTCAGCACCCAGGACAGAAGACTGGCGGGTCACAGCAGCCTCTGGGCTCTGCCTATGTATGCCACTGCAATCTACCTCATGGAGGGTCTGAGCGCCCGGCTGCTGGCTCAGCATTATCCGTTGCCTGTGAGACTGACAGCCTACACTCTCTTCATCTACTTGTGGGAGTTCAGCTGGGGTGCTGGGCTGAGGCTGCTGGGGGCCTGTCCCTGGGATTACTCGGGTTATAGGTACAATCTGGCAGGGCTGGTGACTTTGGAGTATGCGCTGCCCTGGGCTGTGGCAGCATTTATAGCAGAGCAGTATGTGATCAGGAATACTCTAAGGATAAGACTGCACAACTGAAATGAAAACATGATCATCAAGCTATATGCTTCCAAAACCACCCACGAAACACTTACGATTACTATTTTTGTTTACTGAAAGAAATCTCAAACTACTGTGATTTAAAGTATCACATTAAAAATTTGGTTATTTTGCTGCAACTGTGTTTCCCTCACTGAAGTGAACAGATGCGTGCAGGAAAGTACATTTTTGGATGTGAACAGATGTATTAGCACATCGAACAACAAGAAGATGTACAGTAAACTCTCCCCCTGAAGCATTTCTCAGGAAAAGCCCCCTTAATTAAAGATCTGGCAACTGGGTTGCATACCTGGTAAGTTTAATCTTGTGTTATCCCACCATGTTTCCAACTTCAAGGAGGCTGAGTATAAAGAAATGTTTTAACTCAATTTTATTGGCTGTCACAGAGGACATGCAAAATCACATATTTGTATTTCCTTTTCTTCTAAAAAAATCATTATATGTACATGTTATGACATGCATTGACAAAATAAATGTCTGAATAGTTTCAAATGCATCTTCTGCTCATTAACACTGAGACGGCACAATGCTTACTTTCAGCAACAATTACACCAAACCCGAATTAGAGCAGCGGTTACACAACTTATTGTGTCATTACAATACATTCAAATGAACATCTCTTAGTGAGGAGTTAAGGCCTCCTCCAAATAGAGTCGATTTTCATGTGAGTATGTGGATTGGCAGTTGATAATTAGGATCTCTTCCGCTCAGGATTTTGGATGACAAACAAGGCCACTGTCCCTTCATCTCTCTGCCACTGGTATCTGCAACACGAGAAGACACATACAGTGCTCATTTTCGAAGAAATGATGTAATGAAACATTAAATGCATTATTATTGGTCACACTACACTGTCACACTACATCCTTTAAAAAAGCAAAGAACACTGGATTATCTGGGAAATTTTTTTTAGTTTTTTTTTTACAGCAAGTAGAAGAGCCTGCTGACAGGTGTTAATATCACTGACTTACTGGCTCTGCTCAGGGATGAGTAAACTGTCTCCTGCAGAAAGAGCAAACTCCTGCTCATCCACAATAACTCTTGAAGATCCCTCCTGTGTTAAAGAGAGAGGAGAAAAACATAGAGCGAGGAAGCATATAATGGCAATGACTGATGTTACTGTACAAACGTACCTGTTGCCAAATCCACATATCAGTTTGCAACACTGATGTCTCTGTTAGCCCAGGTCCAAACACCATTACCTGTTGGCAACATTAAAATCTTGTGAAGTATTTCAACATCCATCCATCCATCCATCCATTATCTACCGCTTCTCCAGGGGTCGGGTCGTGGGGGCAGCAGCTTGGGACATCACGTTCATGGTGTTCACCTCTGTCTCAAACTGGACTCCAAACATGTTGACAGTGCTGCCGTTGCTGAGGGACGACCTCTGTTTATCCAGCCAGTCTTTGAAGGAGAATGGTGACATCACGTTCATTGTGTTCAACTGGAACGGAGGCTCTCTGAAGACTTCATCTGTTCATCCAAAGATTAACAAGGCAGCGATTTAATGTTTAAAAGGATAAGTGCTCAGAATAGACAGAGAGCTCTTGGAATCATTTATAAACAACTCACTTGGATCAGGTTTTCCTGTTTTGCACTGCTTTGATGCCATAAATCTGCAAGTGAAAGACCAACCCAACTATCTGCATTAAAACTGATTGTATGGCGTAATGGACACCATGTGTACAGAAGGGAATACTGTATGTCTCACTCTTTGATTATTGGTACCAACTGGGTTCCTAGATCCTGGCAGTAGAACCATTTTTCAAACAGGATGTCAGTGGTGTTGTCTATGTGGTACCTGAAAGAAACAGCATACACTATTGTTGGTACTGCTTTGAGACACTTAAAAATGTGTGCAGCTCTGTATAAAACACTGGATTTCATTGTTCTCCAGGGCAGAGATGCAGAACAGAAAGTCTTTGTACCAGCACGCTGTTTGCAACAGCAGCAGAGCACCCACAGCAAGACAATAAACATCAGCCTGTGAACATCAGCCACTATCAAGAAAGAGGAAGCATCATTATTTGAGGCTGCTAGGCAACTTTTACACCTGCATATCTCACTACCATCAAGGGTTTTATTACCCCCCTACTTCACCCATATTTTTCATGATTATGTCAGAGTGACTAAAGATAAAATACTTTAGTAAATCCATTTCAGTGGCATCCTAATATCTGATAAAGTAATATGAAATACGTTGTGGCTGAAACACAAAAGTTTCAACCAATCAGCATCCTATGCTAGTAGAAACAGATGGGTGTTGGATCTGATGATGACCAGTGGAAGTGAAGTCATAGTCATGATACAAGGATTCCAACGGTACCGAATTTGAAAATTTGGACCAACGAGTCCAAAGTTATGCAGCTGAATGCACTTCAAACTTTGACGTGCGCAACCACTTGCTCTTTATTTTCTGTGTCTATTAATTTTCTGTGCCAGCCGGTTTCCAAATGGACTTCCACATTTGTTATTTACAACAAACCGTCTGGTGGGTTAAATAAACTAAATCCTCTTGAACTTTGGTAGACATGACCCTCAACTAAAAGAAAAATAGTTGTTTTTTGTTTTTTGCAGCCAAAGGAAATATAACCATTTATCAAACCCAAGGATTTGCTTTATTTTTCCAGCGGATTTGTAAATGATTAGTTTGTGTATTTCGTTAACAAATAAGGTTTGTTTAACCACGGCGGATGTATTTTTTACATTTTCTGACTAAATAATGTTCAAAATCAGATATTTCCAAAAGGTACACACAGTTCTTACCATGGTTTGTAAGGGAAGATGCTTCCACAGTCGATTTGAACTTGTGATTTGATGCATGTTGATGGTTACTTTTTTGCCAGAAGAGGTCAAACCACACTCTCTTCTCACCTACTCTGCAATTACTTTAATTTGTCAGTGTGATTCTGCAAACTACACTAAAGTCCTCATGACAAAGGTGAGGTACAGCAAATAACCTCAAGCAGTCGGTCTCAGTCAGCAGCCGTCTCCTCTCCACCACCAGTCCGACAGTGTTGGCTTGTCTCTGAGGGGAGTGGGGGATCCGGGCTGGAAGCAGAAACATCTAAAAATGAGGAAGAAAACTGTATAATGCAGACTTCTGGTCAAAGAGCATGTTGTGCTTCCTTATTTTCATAAACAGGAACCATTAAAAGGAAGAATGGATGCTTTGAAAATGTTATTCATTGCTAAAACCAGGAAACCCAGGAATCATCAGTAAATGAAAAATGCATTAAATAGCATTATAACTCACCTCTCCCTCCTTGATGTGCACATCTTTGTGTTTGCCATTTTCAATCACCTTCAGACACATGTCCCCCTTTAGCTGGTAGAACAACTACTTAAAACAGGATGGACGACAGAAGAGAAGAGAAAGAGCACATACTTTTCATTAAAGTGTGTTTGCACATGACGCACGCAGGGTTCTGGGCAAACTGTTGGTGGTTGAGTTGTGAATAGCGTAAGCACCAGAAGTTTAAATCCACATCAATATGGAGTCCTAAAATGTGAAGATTCGAGCCTATTAGAAGCACCTGTCAACTGAATATTTTCTTTAGCAGCTGTGTTTTGTTTTAGGAGCTCAGTAACAAAAGCTGAGTTGATCAATCTGTCTTTGTTAACAGGCTATGTAACCTAGGCTTTTAAGGTTGTTGTAATTAAACCATTACTTTAAAAAAAAAAAAGATTTGGAGCTGTTAGCTGTTTCCCTAGCAACGTAACGTTTTATGAACTGGCATTATTCATTTGAATTTGACTATTTGGATTTTCATTCAATTGATTTAATTGGATTACACAATGATATGTACTGGATTTGATTACAGTTAAACTGAACTGGATTATATCTTTAAAGTATCTTGAGATCACCTTTGCTGTGAATTGGCACTATTCACACACACAGCTAATAAGATGTTGAACAAAGTCTGCTTGTCACGCACAACTTTTAAAAAGTCAAAACCACTAATGAGTAAGAGCTAGTTCCATGTGGTTGCTGTCAGATGACAGTCTCTATACTTTGACACTGCAAACATCAAAGGTCCTGATAGCAAAAGATGTCAACAACATCAGAGCCCAGCAAAAATGAATAGTGGCAGCCAGCCAAAATAATTTGACCTAGTGTTGCAACACTGTGGTAGACTTTGCCCTGGTTATTGGGGGGTAAGATTATCATGTGAGGAACTGAGAGTGAAGGGTAAGGAGAAGCTAACTTAAATAATTGGTGCATGTGTGTGCTGGAGTTAAGACAGAATAGGCAGTATTTATCTCTCACCTCCTCCCCTTCCTCTATGTGATAATCCTTCCTGGTATTAGGGCCACCAACAAACATGATGAGCAACTGGGAAAAGTGCCTGAGAAGAACATGAATTCAAAACAATCATGTTGCCATTTACTTCAGTTCATTTGTCTTTACAAAAACAGATTTTCCAACTGAGTTTTTGTAAAACGCTCAAATTAATCACACATTGCTCAATAGCTGTGACACACAATCTACATTAGCAGAGAAATACCCACTCTAATCACACATCTTTGTGGTTAGTATGGAAGCAAAACACATTACTTACATGAGTTTGTTGCAGACTGGTGGCAGAAAAGCATTCTGGTTTTCTGCAATCCAGTTGTTCACATTCACCAGACGAGGTTGGTGACTCATATTTTTAAACTGATTGGAATTTGTTTTGCAGTATTAACCTTCTGTGACTGGCCTTTCTTTCAGCTGTTTAAATGTGCATATAGTGAAAGTCCAAAATGCAGAAGTGGGCGGAAGCCAGTAAAGGAGGAGCTCTTTGTCCTGTTCAGGTGAAAGGTTGGCTGCACTCTCGTCATAAGTAACACAGTAATGTGTCTGCAGACCCACCGGAACGCTTGCTGGATATAATATCAAACAGACCAACAAATCCACAATGTCAAATCTAGGCTTCCTCACATACTCTTCTACTGTATGGCACCATCTGTGGAAAGTAGTAGAATTTAAGTAGTAAACACACAGCAGAACTTTAAACATGGCAAATTCATGTTTGATGAGCAGTAAATCTATATTTGTAGGATACGTAATGGTAAGCAAAAAGTTTAGACTTACAGATTTACTAATGAAAAACTGTGTAATCCAGATTCAGTGAGATTATGGAAAGACAATACCACGCAGTTTTTATTGTGTACACTGACTTACTACTGTGTTGGTGGTGAATTTTCTTCGGTATAAAACTTTTGAAGCAAAGAGAACTGACAGCAGCGAAGCCAGTCGAATGGCAAAATATTCCAACAGACTGTAGTGTAAGTGTAAAACAAAGGTTGAGACTTGACAGTATTTTATAAACTGATTGGCCATATCATTGAAACTACAGACAGATGAAGTGAGTAACATTGCTCATCTTTTACAATGCAATGTTCTCCAGGGAAAACCTGCATTCTGCCATTCACATGGACGTCACTTTGACACTTGCTGCATACCTAACCATTTTGGCAGAGAAATCAATCATTTTCAACAATTGTTTGCTTTTAATAAATGGCCTTCTTCACAAAAAAAAGTGCAAAATGACTAATTAATAACGCTATGCAGTGTTATTTACGCGAGATAAAAACTAAGGGCTTTTTGTTCGAGAAGGAACGTTTCAGTCAAGCTGTCAAGGCTGATGGCAGAAAATGAATAAAACTATGTGTCCACTAGAGGGAGCTGTTCACATGGTAAAAGTTACTTCAAATGCCTGCCACAATCTCTTTTAACACTGAGCTTCCCCCCAAACAAACAAGAAGTTCACCATTACATAGATACAGACAAAAAGTGTATATAAGCATTTTGAAATTGTTAGAAAAGTTTAAAAGAAAACAAACAAAAAATAATACAATGCTTGTGTTTGTGCCATTTCACTTCTTCTTAATTTTCTTTACTTATTTTTACTTTGGCTTTTAACTAATTTGTGGAATTATTGCTATTAAGTGAGCAACAGGGCCAATAAAAACCCAACAAGAATGCACAAATTAGAATACTTTTCTTTGTCTTTCTCGGTTTCTAGCTGCAAGAATGTGTGCAACTGGTTAAATCAGAATCAGTTTTTGATTACTACCACCGAATCTATTGCATTTTTAGTGTTTTGCCTCAAGGCTTCTTCAGTCCAACTTAAATAAAATTCACTGATACACTGGAGTACACAGCAGTTTAGAACTCAGACATATAGGTTCTATTCTGCGACCAGAAATGCCCTCCTGTAAAGTATTATTATTACTTTGGACATATTCCTTATATACACGAACGGGAAGGGTGTACACGGTTTGCTTAAATAAACACTAAAAAGATATTTGTGCTGAGTTGAATTTAACTTTAATATTGTTTAATTGAGAAAACGTTAACTGCAAAGACTGCTAACGAGGCTAGTCGGTTCTTAAAAATAAAAAATGCGCGGATGCCATAGACTGTAAACTGTATCAAGTTTATGAGTAGGCGTAAACAGTGAAAGATGTACGAATTTGTACCTACAATGAACATTTTTGGCAATATCAGAGTGAAATTTTATATCAACTCCCATACATTTGGCCAAACTCTCAAGAAATTATCATATATTTGCTTTTACGCAGCCTAATTTCTAGCTTAAGTATAAATACGTCTTGCACATCGGCCACTCAAACCCATCTTCAGTAGCAGGTGTGGATTGCATGTTTGAGCTAGCATTCCGAGTTGTGTTTCGTATCCAACAGCCAGAGGCCTCCGTGGTCACGTGATTTGGGATCAGCGAGGCGGCGCCTCTTGACGATGGTTGTTCAGCGTGGTGCAAGCGGACGTTGTCCTACAAACACCGTTACATTTGTAGTTTTGCAAAAAAAAAAAAACTCATAACAGAAATTAAGCGCGCGGTTAACTGCTAGCATCCAAAAACCTTTCACGTTTTGGAGATGAATTATGATGAATATTCTTTCAGGACTACGAGCTGATTCGTTATCTTATAAGTAGTGATTCCGGTTCAGTGGGAAGGTTTGAACTGCTCTCTAGAAAGTGACCATTGTTGTAATCAGGTCGAGGCTGTTATCATTCCCACTTGCCGACTTTCTTAGTTTTTTTTTTTTTTTTTTACGGATTTACAGCAGAAATCAGTGCAAGTTTTTTAGAGTGTCATGAAAGAAATGTCAAGGTAAGTCATGCACGTGGCACGTTTCCCTCTAACAAGCTTTTTTGTTCGCGTTTAAGATCTCGAAGAATAGGCTAAAGGCTAATGTTAGCCAACTGTCACAACAAGGCCTGCAGCCACCGTACGTTTGCTAGCTTGTTTGTTGTTGTGTAACTATAGTGTAAATGGTTTTAAGAATGAGCTGTTGTCACTTGTTGATCTTTGTATAGGAAAGTGTCAAGTCTTCAACGCATCTAACCGGAAAGGGAGTCATTAGTCAAGCAATTCTTCCGTAGCAGACAGCTAACATTTGCTAACTTGCTAAATTAGCCAATTTGTTAGCGCTTCCAACCTGTTTGTAGCTTTCAAGCTAACGTTCCCTCGCCTTTAGCTGAGGTTAGATTTTGGTCAGTTTTATGTAGTTTTTGCAGATGTGTTCAATTCAGTTGTCATTTTTCGAATTATGATAATTTATGGATTCAAAACTTACTGATAAAGTTATTAAAAATGAAGTTAATTGCTGTAAGTTAAGTGTTTACACTGGGGTTCGCGGTAGTGGAAAAGGATCTGAACGGTGCTGTAGTAACAAATCTTTAAAAAAAATCAACAGCTTTCATAAATAGTGTTACCGAACTCGTGAGGATTTACTTCACGTCCATTACCTTACACGCGGTGTAGAAACGGTATTATTAGTAAGTGTGCGTAGAAACGTGAAGTGCTGATGTGAGGTAAATATAATTGCATGTGTTGCGCCTTGTTCTTATGTCATGTTCTTCACAGCAACATGCCTGGTGGGCAACAGCCTCAGAAACACTATGGTATCACCTCTGCCATTAGCCTTGCACCCCCACGAGAACTAGACCATGAGTACACAAAGAAGTTGTGTGATGCTATGAAACCTTTTGGCGTGTTTGAAGATGAAGAGGAGTTGAACCACAGGTGAGAAATGGCGTGAGCATTTACACTCCTTCTCATATCTCATAATAACCTGGAGCCTGTAACCAAAGGTTACAGCTGTCGTAGCAGAACTCACAAATGGGACAAACAAAAAAAAAATTAACACCTTAGGTTGCCCTGGGTGTGTCTATTGTATGCACAAACCATGAATTCTAACTATTACATGGTGTCTCTACTCTCAAACTCAAGGCTCTGAAATCATATCATACCCCAACAGTGACTATATCTTTCCACCGCAGGCTGGGCAAATAAACAACAAAATGTCATACTGGTTTTTAAAGAGCTGTAGAACATTAATTTTTTTATGCTAATGTCATCAAATTTGGACGCACATCAGGCTTTGCACCAATTGTTTTTTGGGGGGGGGGGGTTGTCTTGGAGCTCACAATTTCAGTTTTCTACAGGCATGCGTTTACAAAATCAAATTCAGATGTTTCATTGTTGCCAATGTTTTCAAGCATATGTCATTCAATGCCAGTTACATTTCCAGTGATTCTGGTAAGGGAAAGGATTTTGATTGTTAGCTTTCAAATGAGACTGATTTAAAATCAAGCATTTATTTCTCATGCTTCTGGAATGGCTCCGTTTATTTTGGGTATGTCATGGACGGACATTTTTCAGTAGATTTTTCTGCTCCTTCTCTCCTGTGTCCAAGAGTATACACTCATTTTTTTTAAGAAACAAAATAGGGGTGTATTTTTCACATTTCACTTGTACTCTTAGTCATGAAATTTAGCCGAACAGGTTGGAGTCTTGAGTCCTGTTCGGTGCCCTTGAAACGCTCATTCTCGGGTTGGCTTAAATAATCGGAAAGACGATCATTCTAATTTTTTCTTACTTTTCAGACTTGCTGTTCTTGGGAAGTTAAATAACTTTGTTAAGGAGTGGATTGCAGAGATCAGTGAATTAAAGGTAGGTTGATCTGCGATGCCAGATGCCTTCGTTTTATAAAATAATAAAATAAAAAAGCGATGATCTGATGTCTCACGAAACTATATTTGGAAACACTGAGGCAATCAAAAGCTTACCTCTGTTATGCCATTGATATGTTTTTTTGTTTTTTTTTTTTTCTCCTACAGAACCTTCCACCATCGGCAATTAGCTTTGTTGGGGGCAAGATATTTACATTTGGTTCATACAGACTTGGAGTGCACACAAAAGGTATGTGTAGACATGAATGCTGGGTGTTAATGTCATCGATGAACAGTTGGTATTTACTGGGAAGTCAGCCTTGCTTTAATAACTTTAAACTTAAAATACAGGAAGTACAACATACTACGCGCAGCCATGTCTAAGCAGGTGTGCATCGTGGCTGTTTTTGAAAAGCTCTGTTTGCCCTGCTGTAAAACGATGGCATTGTCCTCATCTTCTGTTGTTGTTTTTGAAAAAAACAGTTTTGGGGTCACGAAGCTGACCATTAACAGAAGGCTTTAGTGTGAATGTGCTCTGAACAGGTCAGCATTGTGAAACATCACTTGAAGCACAATTTCAAACAAAAAAGTTCATCACACTGTTCGAGTGAACATGTTTGAAGCCAGTCTACAGCTGTGTCATCTATTAGTATCATCGTTTTTTTTTTAATCTATTATCAAACGAGAGAGTACATAAAAATGGAGGAAGTTTACGTAAATCCTGACAGCAGAAAACAGTCCCTAAATTAAAATTTTTTTAAAAAAAATTTTTTAAAGTGACTTTAATATCAGGAATATTTGACAGTGCAGTGATGCTGTAGTCCTGCGATGTTTAAAAGTGGTTTGAAATGTCTCTATTTTGCTGGAAATAAAGTAAATATGCAAGTTTTTTTCCAAACATCATTGAAGATCACCGATGTCCTGTTTAATTTCTGAACAGGTAACACAACAGCCAAGTGCTCCCCCATACTGCATCCTGTACAATGTGACAGTATCCTGAAAGAAGCGTCCACTACCAGTCGTATTCATGGCAACAGAAAAGCTGCTGACAGTCAGAATTATTAGGTGTTACCTACTGAATTCGGCACATTCTATTATTATATTTGACTGACGGTGCTTTTTGAAAAGCTCTGATAGAAGTGAACAATCCTAAGCTGGTGTGTACTGACATTTGTTGCAGCGTAGCTGCCCTCAAAACCTACAAGTTGTGGTTTTTAAATGATAAAACTGACTTCATTATCAAAGTGTCACGTCAGATATTTTAATGTCTCCCATCAATAAGAGCTATTCCAAAAACATTTGTTTGGCTAATATGAATCGTCATGGCAGCACGTTGTTTAAGATGAATCTGAACTCGCACACTCTATGCTGCTTGATGTACTATCCATTTTTAAGCTAGATGCTAATGATTCTTGGTTACTGAGACTGTTTTCATTATAGTTGTTGTGTGTCTGAATGACATAATGCTTCCAGAACAGCACAGGTGGTTTAGAATTGTCAGTCTGAGGGAGTTGGGCTCTGTATTTATTTCCAGTCTTAAGAAGTGTTTTTTTTGTTTGTTGGTTTTTTGTTTTTTTGTGTGTGTGTCAGTTAGCGCGTTATATGAGCTTATTAAAATCAAGGCCAATCTTGCCAGCATTTTGTAGATAAGATCGCAACTGTGTCACTGCCTAAATGTTTTGGCTCTGCTTCAGAATTCTTGACCGTGGTTGAAGTTTGTAGACAAGGACTTCTGAAAGTAACAAACAAAAACCGAGGAAGCCCACTCCAGTTCTTCTTTTGGACTGCTCAACATAATATGTTGAACTCGGGGTCAACACTGGTTTTCCATAATCTGACCTCTTTGATGTTGGATTTATCAACTTCACTGATATTTTATTGAGGTCATGAACTATTGAACTGTTTTTGCAGGAGCTGATATTGATGCCTTGTGTGTGGCTCCACGCCACGTAGAGAGAGCTGACTTTTTCCAGTCTTTCTTTGAGAAATTGAAACAGCACGAAGAGATTAAAGATCTGAGGGTAAGTCGCTCAGTGCCACACTATCTCATGAGGCTTTGTGAGGACATATTGTGTCGTGGTGCTCTTACATTTGCACGTCTGTGCTGCTTGTGTTATATTTGTTCTCTTTTCTCTTCAAGGCCGTCGAGGATGCCTTTGTGCCAGTGATAAAATTCAAGTTTGATGGGATTGAGGTGAGCTATATAAATGCACAGAAAACACACAATTTGAATCAGCATGTTAAAAATGCCTTTGTATGCAAGTGTAGTGTTCACTGTTTTAGGATTTGGTTTAGTATTAAGTGACGATGAGTTGGAGTGGACCGTAACGGGGCTCAATATGCCGGGTGAACAACAGTTTCTCACAAAGTTGGGACACTATGAAATATGAATGGGAAATGCAATGTTCTGCAATTCACTTACAGACTGTATTTAGTTGAAAATGGTACAAAGACGATGTCGTCTATTAAAAGTGAGTTTTATTTTTTTGAAGCGTGTGTACTGATTTTTTTTAAATTTATTCAGTTATTCAATTCAGTTTATTCATACAGCTCCAAATCACAACAAATGTCATATCAAAGCACTTCAATGATACAGTCTAATTCATTGTAATCATAATCCAATTAAAAATTAGTCCAATTCATACATATGGAGCCAATTCAAAAACAATTTCCTAGCTAAAGAAACCAACAGATTGCACTGAAACTTGTCTTCAATCCAATCCCCCGTCCTGAGCGTGCCTGTGGCGACTGTGGAAAGGAGCGACTCCCTTTTAACAGGAAGAAACCTCTGGCAGAACCAGACTCAGGAAGGGTGGCCGTCTGCCTCGACCAGCTGGGGTTTGAGAAGACAGAAAAGAGGGGGGAAAACACCATAACACCATTCAAAGGATACCTGTTGGAACAGGGAAACACAAGTTAATGACAACAATAATGCCAAATGCAGATAATGTCATATGAGGAAATTAAAGTGGGGAAAAAGGGAGCAAAGTGAGGAAAGGTGTGGCATAGGAGGCCCCCAGCAGTCAAGGCCTATAGCAGCGGAACTCTGGGATGATTTGAATCCGAACAACAGGTCCGAGGTTAAAAAGCAAGACTTTTTCTGTTCCCAGTGTCCTTTTAGCAGTAAAAGAATTCCCGTGTGGCAGATAATTTAATGTATCGGCATTGGTTTGTCATTGGTTAGTGCGTTCACTTCTGGAGATGGCAGCCACACACAGAGTTCATGGCACCAGTTGGCAGTGATTGATCGATGTCCTGCAATTGAAGATTAGAATCTTCAGTTTGTGTTTAAACTTGGAGGACTATTGATTCAACTTGATGTCATTGCTATTAGTGGTGCTGTTGAATTTTGTACTGAAATATGCATCTCCACCTTCAGTCAGGGAGGTTGGGTATCAGAAGCCCAATTTCTTTGTTTTTCAGTGCCATTAAACGACGTCCCCCAGAAGCATCATACAGTTGAACTGACCCTTTTCTTTAACTGAGTATTATAGGACTTATCAGAGGGGGTTTATTGCTGTTCATCTCAGCAGTTTAGATCTCAACAATGCCCCACTAGTGGGAGAGGAGAAGCATTTTGGTGTTCCATAAACATGAAATTAAGTTTTGGGTGATCAAAATGTGACCGATGAATGTCAGGACATCAGCTCATTGAGCTGTAATTTGGTTCTTCAAGTCATCATTTTCAGATATTAAGTCCTCTGAGGTGATGGTGATTTTTCATCTCTACTGTGGTGCTGTTTTTTTGTCTCCATCTGCGCAGATCGACTTGCTGTTTGCCAGACTGGCCTTACAGTCCATTCCAGACAACCTGGACCTGAGGGGAGACTCCATCCTGAAAAACTTGGACATTCGATGTATCCGCAGCCTTAACGGTATGTTGCATGGCTTTTATTCAATGTGACAGTGACCACGTTTTAATGCGGGTTGAGAGGCTGAAGATGGGGAACGTTCATACATTTGTACAGTGTCACATTTTCAGTAACTCCTTGTCAGAAGTGCATGCGTCTGACTGTGACAGAATCTGATGTTTATTTGTTACAGGTTGTCGAGTTACAGATGAAATCTTGTACCTGGTGCCAAACAAAGAAAACTTCAGGCTAACGCTGAGAGCCATCAAACTGTGGGCGAAACGTAAGTGACGTTCAGATGTCTGATGCACAACCGTTTCAACTCCAGCACTGGAGTTTTTTTCAGGAGCTGCTTGTGAGAAGACAAAACAGTGCATTGCCCTCATCTTCCTAATTGAAATTGGAGACGTGTCCAGATGCAGGTTTACATTGATTTAATACAGAACAGTAATTGTTACAAGCAGGGAGTTTTTTTTCCTACACTCTGGAGTATCTCCAGCTGTGAGCACGCATTTCACATGAAGCTCATCCTGCTGTCTGTGGACATGAAGCAGAAATTGCACAGAAAGTCCACCCTTGGTTCTACAGCAGTAATGTGGGGTTCATGTTTGAAAATAATAATTGTCACACATCCTTTTTGGTCCTTTTTGTGTGAGCTATATCCACTTTCTCATGCACAAATTAATGTTTTATGCTCAATTATCAGTGTTAAACACCATGGTCCTTTCTTGACTTGACGCACTTTGCTTGTCCTGTTGGTGAATATGTTTCACATGTCCCCACCTTTCTGTGGCTTCAGGTCGAGGGATCTACTCCAACATGCTGGGCTTTCTAGGTGGAGTGTCATGGGCCATGTTGGTGGCCAGGACCTGCCAGCTCTACCCCAACGCTGTGGCTGCCACACTTGTCCACAAGTTCTTCTTAGTTTTCTCCAAATGGTGAGAATCCAGTCTTTTGATTCGGACTTTCATCTTCCACTTGATGTTAGTATTTGACATCTCACATGGCTCAGATCTTTGTATTTCAGAAAACACACGTTCATTTACTGTATTTGTCATTTCCACCCTGTAGGGAGTGGCCCAATCCAGTGCTATTGAAACAGCCTGAGGACAGTAACTTGAACTTACCTGTGTGGGATCCCAGAGTGAGTATGGCCGTTTTTTGTTTTTTTTTCTCTTCATATCTATATTATGTGTCATGCCCCCTGTTTTGCAAAGTTGTTGCTGTGTTGACACAGGAAATGCTACCTGGACAGGCTTGTAAAAGGTTTGTCAGTGTTTTCTACTTTAGTTTCACAGTTAGATTATAGGTCAATTTCTTGTCTTATTTCTTTCTTTTCATCCTTCTGTCCTCATGTGACAGTTCCCCTAACTCTGCTCAGAGGAAGTTCTCCAGAGCAGCTTGAAGCAAGGAAGACTTCCTAAATGGACGTCTATCAAATAAACGCACCCCTTCGATGCAAAGTGTATTAGCAAACAAATATCATAACCGAACAGTTTTTTTTTTCTCAAAATCCTCTTGAAATGTCACTACGCTTTAACCCCTCTCTGTAATGGCCACCTTATCCTGTTTAGATTTGTTTAGTGCTCAGTGACCGCTAATGTAAACATCACAGAGCCACAGGTGATGTCTTAAACTAACAGAGACACTTAAACGGTCCTCTATGTCAGCATAGAAGACTTAATAAGGTGAGTTATTGAACATATTCCTGAGGGGTGGAGGAGTGTTTTATTTGTTTGCTATGATAGTGATATTAAATGATTTGTTTTGTGCCTTTCCGTGGACTTTTCACGTGGTGCACTCGATAATGAAAGAGACCGGCGTTTGGAAGATTTAATTATTAGTTTCAAAACATTAGGACTTGTAGCTGATGAGCTAATGATGTTGAGACTTGTATAATACGCATGTTTTGATTTTGCTTCATAAGCAACTTTATTTCTGGTTATTATGCTGCAAGCAAACTGTGGATGTGGAATCCACTCACCAGGGGGTGCTGCAGATTATGTTCTCTTACAGCCACAGTATGAGTACATGTCACTTTCCCACCCTTGACCAGAACTGTAATATAAATGTGTGACTTTAGTCAATAAACCTACTTCTTCCAAACTAATTGTGCCAATGCTTTAAGGTAAAACACTTCATTGTAACACAGCCTTTTGGAACTGCTCTGTCATGTTTGTTGTGTTCCTTTAGCAATAAACACATTTTAATTGACTTTTTGTGTTGTTTCCGTTCAGTCACAGAAAAAGTGTACTTTTATCGTTTCCAAAAGGTTTTGATTCATAATTTAGTCTGAAGTTGTCAGTTATTTCAGGAAACCAGTAATGTTTTCAAGGATTTGTGAATTCTCACTTGGTACGCCGTGTGTAATGACTATGAACAAAGCATAAGCAATATATTTACAAATGCAGTACTGGCTTGACTGATATGTCTTCAGAATCCAAATTTACTTTGCATTTGTTTGTGCTTGATTGGCTGCTTATTTTCGCTGCGCTGTTTGCACAGTTTTCAAGGCATTTCATCATCGGAGGACTTTTCTATGTATTAGATAAGTAGCAAGATTTGCAACAGCTGCACAGATCATTTGTATAAATCAGTTACAACTCACAGAGAAGACCCATCTACATGGTCTCCTTCAGTAAAAGGCTAATCACTTCAGAAATTGCTTCCCTGATTCCTCCATTTTTAATGTTGCTTATTGGAGGAAAAATGCAAATGAGAGAGATGTATATTAAAAAAAAAAAAAAAAAGTGAATTAGGGTGCATGTTCTTTTGTATTAGATGCTTGGGTGGGAAGTAGGCCTACTTACTGAGTTTGTTGGGTGGAGTGTGTTAACTTGTTTGCATAGATTGTCATTCACTTCCAAAAGCAAAACTAACCTGTCCCATGTTCCTCTTTTTAGGTAAATCCATCTGACAGATACCACCTGATGCCAATCATCACGCCTGCCTACCCCCAGCAGAACTCCACATATAACGTCTCCACGTCGACGCGCAGCATCATGAGCGAGGAGTTTAAACATGGTATACAGAGCCACTGAGTGATGTAGAATTGAAATCTGCATCCTAAACGCCAAATATATTGCGCTTGCTGTGTCTCTCAGTACTTTAATATGGAACCTAAAAGGTTGCTGCGTTGTCCCTCTGTGCCTTGTCACCGACAGGTCTTAATGTCACAGATGAGATCCTCCAAGGCAAAGCAGAATGGTCCAAGCTCTTTGAACCACCAAATTTTTTCCAAAAGTACAAGTAGGTGTTGATATTTGTCACATTTGTTCATCATGATACCAGTGTAGGACCCATTTTCAAGAAAATTGTTTGGAGCTGAGCCGTTTCTGTGGCATCAACCATTATCGCTGGCAGTAAACTGTATTTGTGCCATTGAAACTAGCATCAACTTATTTTTCCCTACCGACCTATTGTATAAAGGTTAAAGTTTGTATACAATTAGCAAGAGCTCATTAATTGTGAGAAAGTCCTCGTAGAATATTTCATAAGTGTTTGGCTTTCTTTTCTCAGTTCGTTGGATAATGTTGTTCTTTTTTTTTTTTTTTTTTTTTTTTTTTTTATGCTGCAGGCATTACATAGTTCTGACTGCCAGTGCATCCACAGAAGAAAACCACTTAGAATGGTGAGTGACAAAGGCCAGGATTTCCATTTTTATCTAAACAAAGTAAGGCAATGTTCAGCTTTCACTTGTTGAAATTGCATTGGCAGATTTGAGTGATCCAGCCAGCTTCCCATCCTGCTGTTTCTTTCTGTGTAGATTTGACATATTACAAATTCTAAGAAAATGTGCACGAAGCAAAGAAACTGTGCTGCTACTCACTGTGCATCAACCTCCTCCTCCGAACAGGATTGGCCTCGTAGAGTCAAAGATCCGCGTTCTGGTGGGAAACCTTGAGAGGAACGAGTACATCACACTAGCGCACGTCAACCCTCAATCCTTTCCCGGATCCAAAGAGAACCGCAACGAGTGAGTCCAACTTTATCCGTGCACACCAACTGCTACAGCAATAAAGTATCCTGTTATTCGATAAATCCAACGGACACCATGTGTTTCTGCAACAGGAATGACTTTGTTTCCATGTGGTTCATTGGGATCATCTTCAAGAAGGTGGAGAACGCAGAGAGTGTGAACATTGACCTGACATACGACATCCAGTCCTTCACAGACACTGGTAATGTTTGGAAGTGGTTGTGAAACAGTGGAACTCATTTCAATCAATGAGAGTTACTGTTAATTTATACTGCAAATCACAGATAATTCAGCCAAATCAACTGTATTCAGCCACTTAAAGTCACTTCTCCGAAAATTCAAGTTTTTAACCTAATTAACATCTTTACAAGGGGATTTTTTGTGTTACAAAGTTTATTATGAGCAAAAGCAGCCATCGGCACAATGGCACAAGATTTCTGCTTTGAATTTCCAGAGCACCACCTGCACCACCCAGAAAGGTTATGTCAGACAGGCTGAATGTTCTACGTAGACTGCGGGGTGGGCCTGTCGAGTTCATTTGCATGTGCTGTTAGGAGCCGTTGATTCCACAAGCGAGTAAGCCATGAGCAGAAGTTGGCACAAGCAAACAGATTATTTTTGAAGGCTTAATAACCACAGGGGTGGGAACTTTACCACTGACTTTTACAGTATTTCATATAATCCATATAAATGGTACCTTACTCAAGAGATGAGCCAGAGTTGTGCCAACACATAACAGAAAACCTGTCTGAGAATCGTGTTTTCCAGTGCTGTACATACTACAAGAACACTGGGGTCAGTCAAATTGTGTTTTATACTTATGAAGTATAAATGGCAGCCATGACTTGCTGAATTCTTGAAATGCTAAGAACATTACCCTCATTGCTTCTTTTAGTATTGAACCTGCTAAACTATCCTTTATACATTTTATTAAACTAATGGGATTTATGTGTGTAACATGTAACACTTGAAGAACAGTTTGTGGAATATACAGTATTTTGTTTTGTTAAGTTTCACCACTGCAGACCCACATCACATTTTAGTGCATGTGTGGTCTGATTCATCTTATCCGAAGTACATGTTTCCTTCCAGCTTTCCTTCGTCTCATGACCAGATCAAGGAAAAGTGCTTAGTGAAGGACTGTTGTTCTTTTGCTCCGCGATATCGGTTTTAACTTGATGTTCTTCCCTACAGTGTATAGACAAGCGAACAACATCAACATGCTGAAGGACGGGATGAAGATTGAAGCAACACATGTGAAGAAGAAACAGCTCCATCAGTATCTCCCCCCAGAACTGGTGCAGAAGAAGAAGAGGGTAAGACGTCTTCCTTGGTGTCATTTTGCTGTTATGGTGTCTTTTGTCACTATTTGATTTCCTTTTTGTTTGTTTTTTTCGGAAATCTCTGCTCTTTTTCTACAGAGCATAGCAGAGTTGAACCGTAGCTCTAACGGCGGGAGCTCAAAACGTAACTCTCTGGACAGCAGTCACCTGGACAGCTCCAGAGACACAGACTCAGGGACACCCTTTACCTCCCCAACCAGCAAACCTGCTAAACCTACATCTGACACGGATGATGGGTATGAAATACCTTTTTTCTTAATGTTAACTATTGACCACGACAAGGCTTCAGTCCACAAGATGATACTTAGCAAAATGTGTGATATTTCTGGGGGGTTTTTTTCTATATTTTACAGCGTCAGTCCTCCCAAGAAGCTTTTTGTGGAGAGCTCCACAACACCAAGTGCCGCACCAGACACCGCATCCGATGCAGCACCTGACACCGCTTCCGACGCCGCGACAGCTGCCGCACCAGACACAGCACCAGACGCAGCAGCAGATTCAGCACCAGACGCTGCACCAGACGCTGCACCAGACGCTGCACCAGACGCTGCACCAGACGCTGCACAAGATGCAGCACCAGCACCAGACGCAGCACCAGACGCAGCACCAGACGCAGCACCAGACGCAGCACCAGACGCAGCACCAGACGCAGCACCAGACGCAGCACCAGACGCAGCACCAGACGCAGCACCAGACGCAGCACCAAGCGCAGCCCCTGCTGCTCAAGACCAAGGCATGTCCATCCCTGTCATCGGCTCAAGTGAGTTCAAATGTCACACAGATTAAACCTATTAAAAAAAAATGAAGTTCTGTTGTTTTCCTGCATATCCTATTTATTGTTTTGAATTATCAGTCAGAACCACTTGCTGGCCATCAGTTGTATACATAATAAATGCCAAGAAAAATCTTCAAACCTAGACTAAATGAATATATAATATATTTTGTTCACATCTGTCTCCTCATTCTGCAGAGCCTCCAGTTAAAACAAAGCCGCCTTCTCCACCACCGAGTAGCTCAATCAGCGCAGCGCTGAGCGGGAATGTGAAGCCCTACGCCACCAGCAGCCCCAAAGAAGAGCCCAACGGCCTGGAGGACCCCGTCAATGGTGCTCCTACCAAGAGACCACACTCACCCACACAAGAGGACGTAGCAAAGAGGCACAAAGATTCAGATGTAAGAAAAGAGCACACAGTTAAGACGGACAGGTTTCTGGTCCTCTTAGACTTGATTTCAGATTGAATAGAATTGACTGGCATGAAAACTTGTTCTTTGTTTCGCTGCAGGTGGTGTCCAGTGAAGACTCTGCTTTCAAAGAGCCCTATCCACCATCCTCCGACTCCAGTCCACATGGAGAAGCACCCAGTACTGTAGGTGTCCCTCTCAATACTTCTGTACCCATGAAGGTAAAACCAGCTCCATGAATAAAGTTGAATGTTTTTTGTTTTTTTTTTTTCTTTCTCCACTGTTAGCCACCTCTTTCTGGATCAAAGGCGAAGCCCATTCCAACCATCGATACCTCAAGAACACAGGTAACCTAGTTATTTTGTACTCTATTAGTTTTCTCTGGTTTTACTGGGGCATTTATGAAGCAGTTATCAAATTGTGTCTAATCAGCGTGGGGATTTCATTATGTTGCTGTTTCCTACCGCAGAGACTTCCCAGCATGGAGCTGCCAGACGCCTCCTCACCTCTCCCAGCCAGCAACAGCTGTCGTGTCGTAAAAAATTCCATTAAACTGGCCCTCAACCGCCACAAGTGAGATTCGTCTTCTCCTTTTTTTTTTTTTGTCAGCTCCATTATACTGCTGCTGTCAAGTCATTGAGTTTCTGGTGTTGTTTTTATATGGCCTGACTATTTGAACGTATGCGTGCAGCATCACACCTCCGAAGCCCCCAGTGTTTGATGGCACCCTCGCCACTGATGCTGCTCCTGTTGGTGAAGAGAAGGGCATGTCCATTCCTGTCATTGGCTCAAGTGAGTATTTGTTTTTTTTCTCACCAGCACCATCGTGGTACTAAGCAATGCAAAACATTTTTTGTCAAGGAAAATGAGTAGTGGGGGGGCGGCCTTTAAAGAATAAAATAATATATTAATGAACCTTGTTCAAAACAACAATAAAATTACTAAGTCGTATTAAGATATTTTACTTCATTTTTTTCTAAGGAGGAGTAGTGTTAACAAACACTAGAAAAACACGCAGGTCATCCCACTGCTTTTAGTTGTTTAAAGTTGGTTTATGGCAATGACTTTGCCAAATTCTTCATAGACAAAGTCCAAAATATTAGACAAGCAGTTGGTACATCAGCAGCAGGTTCAGCATATGTACTGTGTCCACCGAAAACCGGTTTAAACACCATGACACTATTTCAACCCATTAACAGTAAAGACCTGGAGGACATCTTACGTCACCTGAAGTCCTCCTCTTGCTGTTTAGACATCCTACCAACAGGTTTTTTCAAAGGGGTCTCAAAGACTTTGGAGTCAGACCTGTTACTGATTGTGAACTTGTCCTTAACGTCAGGTGTGTTTCCAGAGCCACTAAAAACAGCTGTAATTAAACCTCTGCTGAAAAAGGACAATCTTGTCAAGACGCAAATGAACAACTACAGGCCCATCTCAAATCTCCCATTTATAAGTAAGATCATTGCAAAAAGCGGTTTTTCAACAGCTTAATTACTTTTTAACACAAAATAACTGCTATGATACCTTCCAGTCAGGCTTTAGACAGCACCACAGCACTGAGACTGCTCTGACCAAAGTGTTTAATGACATATGTCTGAATACAGACAGTGGAAAAATGTCAGTCTTAGTTTTACTGGATCTCAGTGCTGCCTTTGATACAGTTGACCACAATATATTACTCAAACAACTGGAGAACTGGGCTGGTCTTTCCGGAACTGTACTAAACTGGTTCAAAACATACTTAGAGAACAGGAAGTACTTTGTGTCAATAGGTAACTTTACATCTGAGCAGACAAGAATCACATGTGGAGTTCCCCAAGGTTCCATCCTGGGACCTCTTCTGTTTAACATCTACATGCTCCCACTGGCACAGATTAAAAAAAACAACAACCAAATAAACTACCATAGCTATGCAGATGACACACAGATGTATATAACAATGTCACCAGGAGACAGAGGGCCTGTACAGGCCCTTGGAAAATGCATTGAGGAGATTAATGACTGGATGTGCCACAACTTCCTCCAGCTAAACAAAAACAAAACTGAGGTAATTGTCTTTGGAGCCAAAGATAAACGATTGAAAGTCACCACAGAGCTTCAATCTATAAATCTAAAAACGACCAACCAGGCCAGAAATCTGGGTGTAGTGATGGACTCAGACCTAAATTTGGACAAACACATTAAGGCAATAACAAAGTCAGCCTACTATCACCTTAAGAATATATCAAGGCTAAAAGATCTGATGTCTCAGCAGGACCTGGAAAAACTAGTCAATGCATTCATCTTTAGTAGGCTTGATGATTGTAATAGCATCTTTACAGGTCTGCCTAAAAAGTCAGTTAGACAACTGCAGCTCATCCAGAACTCAGCTGCTCGAGTCCTCACTAAGACCAAAAAAGTGGAGCACATCAGTCCAGCTCTGAAGTCTTTACACTGGCTGCCTGTCCATCAGAGGATAGACTTTAAAGTTCTGATGCTGGTCTATAAAGCTCTGAATGGTCAAGGACCAAAATACATCAGTGACCTCCTGACCCACTATGAACCTTCCAGACCCCTCAGGTCATCTGGATCCGGTTTTCTATCAGTTCCCAGAGTCAAAACCAGACATGGAGAAGCTGCATTCAGCTTCTATGCTCCACATGTCTGGAACAAACTCCCAGAAAGCCTCAGATCAGCTGAAACACTCAATGTATTTAAGTCCAGGTTGAAGACACACCTATTTTCAGCTGCATTTGAATAAGCTTGAGTTTCAAAACGGAATCATGTTTTAACTATTGATTTTATCTTTCATATATATAATTTTTTCTGATTTTATCTATTGTTCTTATTTCCTTCTTTTGTTTAAATTTTAAATCATGCTTTTTATTTCTTCTGTTTTAATGTCTCTGTGAAGCACTTTGAATCACCTTGTTGTTGAATTGTGCTATACAAATAAACTTGCCTTGCCTTGCCTTGCCTAAAGAGGTCAAATGTGTTCTGCAGTCTTAACATCGCAGAAAATGTGTTTAAAGACGGTCATCTTGACTGATGTGTTTTTGATGGTGTTATTTTCTATGCTAACAAAATCAAGCCACCTCCTCTTCATCTTATCAGCCTATTAACTATATAGTCTACACTTTTACATGCCATCAGAAACAAAAAAAAGAATTGTCAGTCAGACCAAATCCAGACTTGTAAAATACATATACTGTGTTTTCCAGACTATAAGTCGCTCTGGAGTATAAGTCGCATCAGTCAAAAATGCGTCATGCAGAGAGGAAAAACATATATATAAGCCGCATTTATTTAGAAATTTATTTCACTAAATCCAAGATCAAGAACAGACATTTAATCTGGAAAGGCAAGTTATTCAACTAATATGATCCGGTGACACATGTTCAGTTACCTGCTTTTCAATGAGCTCATGGAAACTGTCAACCTTTGCTTGGAAGTCTGCCGTCAGTTTCTGACACAACGTCGTCCGTGCTCTCATAGAGGGGTAGTTGCATTGCATGAAGCGGTAACGCCAAGAAGGCCCGCCTGCAAAGTAATTTCTATTCATCTTCTTGACAAGTATTAGGGCGTGGAGATGTAACTGCATCGTTGACAAGCCTCTCCTGGCATTACGTTGTTCAAGCACCCATCGGTGGACTCGTTCCTCCAGCTCTGATCATCTTGCTTTTAGCCCGCGATTAACTTTCTTTGTTTTCTTCATTGTAGTAAGATTAATCTCTGCTCTTCGCCAGTCCTGCCAGTTTCTCACTCACTCCAAAATTCTTTTTGCCGCTCGATTATTGTTTTTCGGCTGCACATTTTACTACCTGCAGTTTGTAATCTGCAGAATAGGATTTTCTTTCTCAGTTGTCTTTAAGTTAATGTTTTTCAGTTCAGTGGTACAGGAGCAGCATATTGTTGTCACAAACCTAGAGTCGTCTCGTGGCTGTAGATGGCAATGTTTACTCCTTGGTTCATGTCAGTCAATATGATTTGACATTTTAAAAACATGTTAAATTATATATATTTTCATATATAAGTCGCACCTGACTATAAGTCGCAGGACCAGCCATACTATGAAAAAAAGTATAAAGTAGTCCAGAAAATACAGTAAACAGGTTAGTCTGACAAAAATGAAAACTCTTAAAGCTGGACCAGACCCAAATAATGCAGCTGAATGCCCATTAAAGCTGCGCTCATTTGCATATTTTTTTTCTTTATTTTGTCTGACGTTTGAACGTAAAGCAGCCCGCGAAGACAATGTGTCCACTTGTGGTTGCTCGAAGCATTACCAGCCTGTTTTGTCCTCTTAACATCCTCTCAAATCACCATTCAGGCAACTTAAAGACAGTCTGTGCAGTAAATTTGACTATCTTACACGATCGATGATCTCCTACAGTGACAGCAGCAGATTTTCTTGAACGTTTTCGCACACGACATCGGACATTCGTTTGTGACGACCTCTATTCCACTTCCATGCATCTAAACTGGGACAGTAGTTGAATTAAATGGCCAAGTTTAGCCGTGGCTCAACGTGTTGACTATGGACACTTTACCGCAGTAAAAGCACAATAAAATAATAACTAATAATAATAAAAACTCTGAAATGTCAGTGAATAAAAACAAATATTTTTACTCATTTGAATTATTAAGATATGACTACAGTTTTGTTTTTGTTGGCACAGTTAATAGTTTTTATCCTTCTCTTCATCTCTGTAGAACATGTGGTATCCAAACACGTGGTGCCCCCTGTTGGCAGCTCGATCCCCACTCTGGTGAGCCGAGTTGCTGACCCCCTGAACGGAGCGGCCTCAAAAAGACCCCACTCCCCCTCTCTGGAGGAACAGGCAAAGAGGCTGAAAGAAACAGAAAAGGCTAGAATCCACATAGCTTAAAGACTCCTCTAACTAGACTGGAATTCATACCCACGCAGAGGTGGGGCTTTACAGTCGAGTCAAACAGCAAGAGGAGGACTGCACACGGGGACGGACAGGTAGCGTGTTCAGGTCGGTCAGTCTGATACGTGACGCAGCAGGGCAGACACCTCAGCTCAAATCTTTCAGATTACAGATTTGTCAGTGGATAATGGATTCAGTCAATGCTCTCACACTCGGAGCCAGAGGGTGTTCAACCCCAGAGTCCCGGAGATATGACTTGAGAACTAGTTTTGGTTTTTTCTTTACTCCTCCTCCCTGTGTTTAACATGTACACAAGGTCAACGAGCTGTTCTTCTTTTCCTTTGCTCACTTACCATGTTTTAAGAAAAAAGCCCAGAACAGTTATTGATGCTTGTCAGACACACATCTGGAGTAAGAAGATTTCTGCCGCCCCCCCCCCCCCCCCCCCCCCCCCCCCCCCCCAAACAGAAGCCTGTACAGTAAATGTTGATGTACATAACTTTTTGTCTTAAAAAAAAACAAAAGATTACTGTTAAGTCTTTTGATCATTCTATTGTAGTTTTATCTAAAAAGGAAAAAAAGTTTAAAAAAGTTTTTTTTGTTTTTTGTTTATTTCTCTCTCTCGCTCTCTCCATCTCTCTCTATCTACTGCTTGTCAAAAACAAAATGTCTCCAGCCCAGGATATATATATATACTTTTTTTGTTTGTTTTTTTAGACACTGTATAGGTTTAAATACAGTTGCAGAGAGCATTTATTGAGGGTTTGCTTGGATGTGACAGAGAACACAACCACAACTCTTTCGGACCTGCTCGACTACCCAAAGTGGACTCCAGGTTAGTATTGGACTTGCAGTGTGTCGGTGATCGTAGATGCGCAGTGACATCGGAGCTCTTCAGGCGCCAGAAAGAGCAAGAAAATCGTCCTCAACAAGAATGGTTGTGCATTTTCTTGGAGTGGTAATGGTTTGTTCTTTTTCTTTTTTTCTTTTCTCTTTTGACTTTTTTTTTTTGCAATTGTTTGTTTCTTGGTGGGATTTAGTGATGAGCAGCAAAAGAACCGTACTAGAATTCTACATCCGATAATACCTCCGTTCAGTGGAGCGTCTGTGTTCCACCTTCTGTTGTTCCCCTTAGTTGGTGAGTTTTGCACTCACTTATCACGGGCCTGTAAGGTGGCAGGTTAGACAAGCTCGACAGATTGAGCGCTGAACAGTTCAGACAGTCCAAAAAAAGGAAAAAGGAAGAAGAAAAAGCTTTTAATACCAGTTTTGTATACGTACATGTCGGTGACAAATTCTGACACCCGACATTAACCTCTAATTCGTCATGAACTCGAAAAGAAAAGGGAAAAAGGAGAAAATCATTTAGGATACTGCTCGATAACCCCCCACCACCGTCACACACGTGAACACCCATCCATCCACCCTTGCGCGATCCATTTTCTTGCGAAGACTGATCCTGGTACCAACCAGGGCTCGGTTGTAAGCACATTTCATGTCCATTGGAAAGATTGTGGCGTTTTGTGGGAGACAAAAAAAATGGTTTTGAAGCCTTTTGAGGAGTTTTCGGTTTGTTTGTGCGTATGTGTGCGTATATGACTGACTGTGTGCGAGCATGCATAGGTGGCTGCGTTTGTGTCAGTAAGAGAGAATCCGCTTCATTTTGGGTGTTAACCCTCTGTGCCTCCTGTGGAGGTTCTTAAAAGGCATCTCCTGGTTCCATCAGTTGTGAGTGGTGGAGAGGGGTGGGGGGTCAGGAGATAACTTCTTTCTTGCTTTTGGGCCCCAACTCTCCATGTTGAAGCTGGGTGTCTTTGAGTTTGTTTTCAGCACAGAGGATATATGTGTACAGCAATGTGTAAAGTGATGCTGATGAGGCACCCTCTTCATTGGAGCAGGTAGAGAGTTGGGATGCAGGCTGCTCTTTTTCCCCACCATCAGTTTCCCAAATTAAATGTACAGAGGGCAAGTTTTTTTCAAAAAGCATATTCTTCATTATTGGGGGTTTTCTTATCACTTTATTTATATTTGCATATTTGTACCATGTGAGCTTTTTTCTTTTCTTTTTTTTTTTTCTTTTTTAAATAGCATTCATAGCAAGTAGGTCTTTATGAATGAAATCTGCACCACTGTTTCAGATGACTCCTTTTGCTGTTCATAAACATTTAACAAAACAGGTCATTTAGATGTTTGTTTCTAAAATGTATTGAAAGGTATTTTTGTATGTGTTTCACTTCCTTTAAATGAGTCCATACACCCATTAAACCCCTAAAAACTAAACTGTGTTTGAGTCTTTTTCCTCGTTTCTTTTGAGTTATGGTTGCATCATTTGCTTTTGCATGTGAGGCTGCTAGCGGGTGGGCGTGTGGTGACGTTTACACTATGACCACTTTCCTGGAAAATGGTTGGCCAAATGGCCAAAAAAAAGGCTCCAAATAGACAGAATTCAGTAAATGGACTGAAAGTACTTTTAAAAGTTAAAATAAATTAAAATCCCATTTTTTTTTATTTTTTTTTAAAGTGTGATGTTTTTCAAATGCACAATATTTGGGGCAAAGTAAGCTCATAATGACTTCTTTTTCTTCTTTTTTTTTTTGTCTCTTTGGCGCCCACTACAGTTGTGATATATAACGCCACTGTCATAAAAATGAATCTCTTTGAGTGTCCGGCACATGTGCAGCCACATATACGAATTTGTTGTCCTGTTGATTAGGCCACTAAAATTGTCAAGCGGCCGAAATGGTTTGGTTTGTTACTGGAAACCGAAGTCATTAACTCCCTGGTCGCTCCAGGGCACATTCCGGCCCGGGAATGTGTAAAGCAAAGGTCCGTGCACTTCAAAATGAGTGAAGAGTACATCATCTTTAAAGTTTGCACATTTCTTCTGTGTAGATTTAAGGAAACGCTAAGCCTTCGGGGGCAGAAGAATTATCTCAACCAGCAACTTTGCGGCTGTTCCAAAGAAGAGGCAACGACTCTGAACTGTTTCTTGAAGAGCGCTTTCACAGTTCCGCGGAGGCTCAGCGGGCGGCGCCACGTCAGGGGCGCGGTTCGGTCTTCCTTTGCCGGTTCTCATTGGCCAATTTAGATGAAGGCGCTGGTGACGGAGGGGAATTCCCCCACAAGCCTCTTGACAAAAATTACTTATTAAGCTCACTGTCAGTCATTCAGTTCGAGATTCTCCGAGGGACAATAACTTGAGAGGGACGAGTGTGTGCATCATGGATGGTGAGTGGCGGAGTAATTTATATGCTATGTGACATCAGCGGGAATTTAAAGAATATGAGGTGATGAAAGAGATATACATAACCATACCTCTGTGCCAGAGTTGCTCAAGAAAAATCGAAAACGCATTCTGTACACATCTGTACGTAGATGGGTATAGATTTAGTACAATTATCGCTTCGTTCTAAATATACAATTGTGTAGCTTACAAAGTAATAAGTTCAATACAATGTGTCAGTGTTCGGCAGTATCGTTTTTATTTACCAACACTGAACTTCCTCCTTGTTGCAATGTTGGGCAGCTTTAGCGGTTAGACAACTTTGGCAGAAACTGATTTGGTTTGTGAAGTTGCCCTATTTGTTTCTAATTGCCGCATTTTTCTCCTCAGTTCTTATGCCCTCCATGCTAGATGATCCACACATAAGTAAGTTCCCACCAATGTCACTCATTTTGAGATTTGTTGCTTGTTTTCACATATGAAAACTAAAAATGTGTGTGGGTGGGGTGGGGGGGGTCAGTAAATGAATGCCATATCATTTGACTTCCTCTTTTTCACTGTTAAGCATTTCTTTTTTTAGACATACTTTTTGAGCGTTTATGACATCCTGAGGGTCTCGTAATCCACATCTTTACATTTAGAAATGTATGTGTTGATATATCGGGTCCTAAATGTGATCCACAGTCGTACATTTGGAGCATACTTTACTGAGGTACCTGCAGAAAGAGGAAGGCAGAACCATCTCATTTTCTTTTTGCCAAACCTCTAGATATGTCAGAAATGTTACTTCACTTGTTTTAAACTGGCCTACACAACATCTGTCACACTTTGAATAGAGAGCGTGTGTCACTTGGCTGTCATTTTGGACAAAACCACATTTTTGCATTTTGTAAATAAATCGAAATACTGTACACCAAAACCAGAAATGCTTCTCAGATCAGTTTTAGTTCCTCTCTCACACAGGCATCATGTGCAACTAGTTTTGTTTCATGCAACAGGAGGATCAAAGTAGGACTGATAAACTCATTTTGTGCTTTCTTTTGAAAGCAAGCCGATGTTTGCCTTGTTAGTAATACCTGATTTCACCATTTGCAATTTGCTTGCATCTGTTTGTGCTAAACTATCTTGACTAGATAGGATCAGTCCTTGAGTTTTCTTCAAGATGTTGACATCACTTACATAAAATGGAAGCTATATGGGGAAACCGGAGTCTCAGGAACTTACTGTTCTGTTCAGACATTTTATTGACTTTAATTAGCACGAACCATACTTGTCAATGCAGCAAAATTAAAGGTATCTTGATCAATCTTTACATCTAGACCTGAAAATCAATTTTTTTTTTTTAAATGTTATGGTGTAATTGATTATCCAAAACATGACCATTTTGTTGGATTCAGCCAGAAATCAGCAGCTGTTTGGCAACCTAAGCAGAAAAAAACAACTTACTCAGTCTTTTTCATCATTTCACACTTCCCTCTACAAATCTGTCCACTGACTACTGCTAATTCTTTCTGCCCTCTCCACAGTGACTGAGCCAGCCATCCAGATCTTTGAGCAGCCCAAGCAGAGAGGAATGCGCTTCAGGTATAAGTGTGAGGGTCGCTCTGCTGGGAGCATCCCCGGTGAAAAGAGCTCTGATAACAACAGGACATACCCGAGTCTGCAGGTCAGTCAGAAGAAATTTGATCTCTCCCACTTCCATGTTTCTTGTTGCATAAAGGGATCCATGGAGCCAGTTTCGTTGTGTTGATGTCACAGAAACTTTAATGTACGTTTCCAAATGTTTACCTTCTTTGCAGATCCTAAATTACTGCGGTAAGGGGAAGGTGCGTGTTTACTTGGTGACAAAAAATGAGCCATACCGGCCGCATCCACATGACCTGGTGGGAAAGGACTGCAGAGATGGATACTACGAGGCCGAGTTTGGTCCAGACCGCAGAGTGATCGCGTGAGTCCTCCTGTCCAAACACACTCTGTCACCAAGAGCAATCATCACCCCAGGCCTCGATTTTACTCAGCACACAGTTATCGAAATAAGTAATCACTCTCTGTCACATGTAAACACACAGCGCCTCGTAATCGATTTGCTCTCTATTCACAGTATTTTGTGTTTCGGAAGGCATCAAGTGTAAACCGCTGACCTCTCAAATACAGAGGAAGAAAACACACAGGCATACTCATACAAAGCATATTTTTCAAACCATCTCTGTGAGGAGGATGGCAATATGGGAATTCCCCAAGTGACATCACCCATATTTGCTCTATGTTAGAGAGTGAAAAAAAAGTTTGTGTGTGAGTACTGAGGATGTGCGATGGTGTGAATGAATCAGTTTCTTTTGGTGTGTAAAATTTGCAAATCCCTTCTGTAGTAAATTCAAAATCATCTACTCCACACTACTACTGCTCCAGCAAATTTGGATTGCACATGATCCTTAAATAAAAGAAAATCCTTAAATGTGTTATTAGTAATCTGACATAATGACCAAACTTGATGGGTGAGAATAATTACATCACTGCTTGCTTTTTAAAAAAAAATAAAAAATTTAGAGCATTGTATTGTTTTCAGTCTTCCCTCACTTATTTGTGGGCTGATGTGTTTTTTCTTACTTTAATCAGGTTCTGGCAGGGGTGAACCTTTCTCATGTTGTTTTTGTGTTCTCTTTACCACAGTTTCCAGAATCTGGGTATCCAGTGTGTGCGGAGGAGGGAAGTGAAAGATGCGATCATTCAGAGGATCACCAGAACGATCAACCCTTTCAACGGTGAGTCTTCCTACTATGAACTGCCACAATGTGCCTCTTTCTGTTTGCTTCTCCGTTGTTGGGAGGAGTCATTACAATGACAGTGATTGAGCTCCGTTTAACTTATGACAGACCCTTACTGATTTTTATTTGTTATTTGAACAAAGCACAAAAGAAAAACTATTTAAAACTCAAACACAATTTGCGGCATTCTTTAAAATAAAGTAAATCTAAAAATGCAAAAGTCTAATCCTACTGTAATATTCAATAAAAATCTTATTCCTGTGTGCCACAGAAGTTTATTATTTCCTGAAAAGTTTCAAGAAAAAAAACCTCAGCCACTGTTAATACTCACTTTTGAGAATCGAATGTAGATGAATCAACAGCTGAATATAGTTTCCCAAAAATGTTCTGTAAAAATAGTCCTAAAACCAACAGTAATTTTTTTATTTTAGGAGATTATTGAGCCTGTAAAATGCTAACGATATGAAGTGCATATAAAAGATGTCCATGGACACCATAACACGACCCATTGCTTTGTGAGTCACCATTTTGAAGCTTTGAGTCAGCCGTTTGACCACCGCCTTTTTCGCTTTCTGGAGCCAGAAGTGACAAAATGCGCATGACGGATCAGACTGACAAGCTGGATACAAAATGGATACTATACATGTCCTTTGGGTAGCAACCGCTGCATGCATCCTTCTTTCAAAGCAGTCACACCCTAAATTATGTTGAACTTAGTAAGTTAATTATGTAATATTTTGAAGCTTAGTACAACATCAAACTACTGTTTGCCATGTAAAGACATAGTCCCGTAATGGTGTTTTGATCCAGGGAAAGACGTACGCATCCCAATACGTCTCTGCGCTTTGAAAATTGAGCTCCTGAGTTTGATTTTAGTCAGTTGTGTTCAATAGCAGCTGGTCTGTCTGCGCATGCATGTTTGCGCATCTGAGTCACTTCTGTGCAGCATGATAAGGGCTTACTTGCAGATTTTCCACAACTGAACAAACTTGCGCTTGAAAAGCCTCCATGAGCTGAAAACAAAGAGAGAGAAGAGCAGAGTCAACCTTGCTCTGGTTTTCCCAAGATAGTTATCTAAGAGCTGCTGTAATGGCTGTAATTAAAGGTTCACTTTAACTTTTGGTTATTTGTTTTGGGCTGAGATTCTGTGTTTTTCGAAGGTTCTATACGGAACTTCTAGATGAGTGTTTCAGTTGTTAGCTTAAGCTATTATACATTCCACAACTCTCCAAAAATGCAGGTTCTCAAACCTACCAATAACTATAGCAAACACCAGTAAGCCAGCTAAGTGCACACAACTTTCGAATAAGACAAGGTAACTGATTAGCTTCCAAAACATCAAAGTATTGGAGCTTTACTGGAATTTAGTAACTACAATGTAACGACAAAATTTCCAATTGAAACACTTGCCCTCCCAGAGCCCTGTTGCTAATGCTAGCTCCTCATCACGATCATTCATTTTAAAGCAATATTTTATAACTTTAAAAAGTAGGCAAAAGCTACCTCATGGGCAGCGAAGTTCAATTAGCAAGAACACAAAAATTTACTTTTAGTCTTATGAATAAGGGAATGTAGTCTTTGAAGCTCATATAGTGGTTAGCAAGACTAGAAAAAACGCTATATAAATGACCATTTAACTGATTAATTTGCAACAAATAAAATCAGAAATATAACCAAAGTGTTTCAAACATGAATTATAGTATAACTGTCATTTTGCTTTTGATATCTTTTTAACAATATAAACTGTAATATCAGCTCAGCAACATGTTAAACATGTTCAAAACAATTCACAAGAATTGTTTTCAAATGTTGGTTGACCCAGTTCTCAGGCAGCAGAGCAGATTTTCCTTAGATCAAGTCGAAAATCCGCTCTCTATCTACAATATAGCCATTTCCTTTATGTGCTTTCATTCTGCGGTCCTCCAGAGCAGACAGACAGCAGTTCTCGTGTACAAACAGGCGTTGAGCTACTTCCCCATTCTTGGTCACAGTTGCTCAATTCAGCGCAGTTCAGGACGCCACGTGAGAGATGGGAATGCAGGATTCATTAAAAGGGGGAGGGTTAGACCGAGGGGGTTCCCCAGCTCTCAGATATGATGATAAAAGTAGGGTAGGGAGCTTTACAGGTCTGTAAAACTGACGGATGAAAGGTTTATGATTAGGTTTGATTTAGATATACATACTTTTACGTTTTTGTGTTGATCATATCTTATGTTTACTGCAAATATGAAACAAACTTAAATATGTGTATTTTTGTTTACTACAAATAAGATCTGATTTACCATTGCCTGTTGGTAAGTGGAAATGAGATCTAATTTATCTGTTGGCAAGTGGAAATAAGTGGCAGTTTGAATTAACTTAATTTGTCAGATATTCAGAAATGCAGTAAGCTGTACATATTTCACATGTTTGTAATTTTCTCTCTTCCATTCATTGCTTTCTGTTATTGTAAAAGTCTTGATACTTGATGTTTGACTTTGTCCAAGCACAGCATAGAGTCTGAAAGAATGATGAGGCAAGTACGTTCAGAGAAACCTGACACAGTAACACAGATTCCTCCTTTGTGACATATACATTAACCCATAGCACTGCTGACTGGGTCTACGGCTATGATCAAATCTCTATTCTCATGCCTTATCAGAGATGACAGTGTTGCAGGGCAATACATTAGACTGTTATTATCTGACACTACAAGAGTCTTCACATAGAGATAAAACATACATGTGAATCTCAAACAATCATAATATTGGTCTGGTTGCAAGTTACCATGGCAACACCTCAGTCTCATGAAACATATTTATGGCCACTGAGAAGTTAAAGGGGCAGCTGGATGCCAAATTTTCTCCTCTCTACAACTCGCTTCTGCTATGAAACTCAGCTGCTTCCTGTGTCGGGGGGGTTAAGACGGTCCCTCTGCCTCACACCCAACACACTCGTTCCACCACCTATTCACGTGAAATCACACAAACCCGAACCTGCTGACCTCCCTTTATCTCACACGGCTGCAGCTGGAGATGGACAGGCTTTGACGGCCTGTTAGTGAAAGGCTCACCTCACCTGTGCTGAGCGACGTATCAGTGTGTTGTAGCAATATTACAGTTTAACTTTATCTGTCCTTAGCTCCTGGTTTGTTCCTAATTGGAACCTGTAGTTTTGTGGTTTTAGGGGGGGGGGTTTGTTGTTTTACCAGCCATCGTTCAGTAATGATTAAATCTACATGACATCGTCATGTCTGTCACCCTTTCATGGAGAGAATTAGGTCACTTTACCTGTACCAGAGACCACACATATGGCACTAATGACACAGCTGTGTGTGTGTGACGTAGTGATCTGTTTCCTCACAAATTCAGATGGTACACCTGGTACATGTTATCTCATTTCACACAGGGCAGAAATTTGCTCTAAAACACAGCATGAAAAATGTGTTTATTATCACTATCATTTTATTTATTTTTTTAAATTTTACTCTGAAACAAAGAGTTGATCAACTGGGGCTGAAAATTAATTGGTAAGCTTTTGGTAAAGTTTGTGTTTTTTTTTTTCATATTTGTAAAACTGTGAAAAACAGAAATTATTGTTAATGCCACTTTACGCCAAATTAAAGGTCTTAAGGGCTTTAATTCCTAATTATGTAGGATATATATGCTCTAACTACAGTATATAACTCTGTAATGACTGCCTGAGCTGAAGTCACACAAACACAATGCTGCCTCAAAAAATGAGTCATGCAGTGGAGACACTTTTTGTGGTGAGGCTTGGCACCTGCCTCCTCTTCTTTCTCACTCTCACACTCTGCTCCTACTGTCACGCTAACCGCTCACCCTGCACCCCACTTAACACCCTCCCCTTCGTCGTTGCCCCCTGACGCCGCACGACTTGCCCCTCAGCATGAAGCCTGCACGCTGCAGCTCAACGCACCCGGCAACCCTGGTGCAACTTTTTGTTTTTTTTCACTACACAAGTACATACACACCACTGTTGCCACCTACAACCCTGAAACCCACTTTCCTGCACCTGTCCGTCCAGCGGCTGCCTCCATCAGCAGCGCACTCCACCAACACTCATGCTAACATTCAGATCAATGCAGCATGTTCCACCAGTAAGTGCTTTGGTAGTTCCATCTTCAATTCATTCCTTCCTCCTTCAGTTTCCCCACTGTGTTTGTGTGTGTGTGTCTACCACCTACAGCATACAAACCCAATGACCCAAGAACTCAATATAAGAGCAGAGCTGTATACTACAAGGCTGGGAGATTGCTTGACTTGCAGAAAATGACAATAGTTAACAATCATTGTTTTAGACAGCTTCTCTGCTCAGTTTACATTCAGATTTTTTCTTCTGCATCTCGGTTTGCTCTTCCTCCTTTTAGCTTTTAAGCAAGGCTTTATGGCATCAATGTTTTTCAATGTATCTTAAAAGAAACTCCATATCACCTTCTAAGATGTCAGATTATTTCATCAAACAGCATGAAAGATTCTCTGATTGTAACATTGTAATACATTTCTGTTGATTTTGGGCTTTTTTAACAAAATGTAAATCATAATGTTAACCTCAGAGAATATTTATCATGTACAGTGTATCATTTGTCACTAAAAATACTTGCAGGGCTGTTAGGGGAAGCCGTTGACTTCCTCATTTTCTCTGCTGCGGGTTAGGGTTCAGACTCGATAAGCAAAACACAAACAGGTTGTTAGTATTTAGAACAGTTAGTATTGAGAGAGAGAGCTCTTTTTTTTAAACTTTTCTTTTATGTCTCAGAAAGGTGTTAGATGTTACCCTAACACCTATCGTGTTTGAATGTTACACTGTCAGCGCTTCTATTTTGAAATGGTAAAAAAATACCCTATGAAAGACTCAAAAAAGCAAAAAGGAGCTGCAGACATTTTGTGTCCCACCACTTTCACACACGTCAACAGCTCCATGGTCACTCATGCAGGAAGCCTCGTGTTATACCTTTATGTCATGCAGACACTTGTTTCAACTCTGAGGTGACGTTGCGCAGCGTCACCATGGTAACATATTGTAGGCGGGGATCCTCGACAGGATAGAAATTGAGAGACGGAGAAAGAGAGAGTAGGCAGATGTGAAAGCCTGTGCGCGTGGGCGTCTCTCAGCAAGAGCTGCCTCTGTTAGGTGTGTGTGTTTGCATGTTGATTGTGGAGGCGGAATGTGTGAGGTTCACATGTAGATTTGTGTGTGTGTGTGTGTGTGTGTGTGTGTGTACAGGTACGTCACTGAGAAAGTAGGCTGAGGAAGTTAGAAAAAAATACGTATCTGTGGAGAGCGTGCGTTTATCCAAAGGTGAGGTTTAGGCAGCAGCCTACAGATGTGACGTTATATCGTTGATGTATTGACATCCATACATCTATTGGGCTGCACAGATTTTAGCCCATTCTTATGAAAACTTTTTTGGGCCTTTTCGAGCCTTGTGTAAATAGTGCCACTAAATGAATCTGAGGAATTTGCAATAACACAGAACTATGTTTTTATCTTTGGTACTGTTTGTTTAACACTACAGAACCCTTCCTCTTGTTTGGCTGGAACAGTATCAGTCTTTAGCTTCAGTCAGTGTTCTCTTATCCCCCTTAAAATGTTCCTCCTGATGAGTTTAATTTCCACATATTTGTCACCCATAATTCTCAATCATTTCACTGCAGTCTTGTACATGTGACATTAAAACGTGTTGATCCAAACGCAAAAGTTTTCTGTTTTTATGGTCTCTTTTGATGGTCAAAACTGAATGTAGCTCAATTTGCTTTGTAAAGTGTAAAAGCATTGAAAAAAATAAAAGAAGAATTTAAAAAAGAAGAAAGAAGCCTATCCCAGCTCTGTACCACCCCAGTAAGACTAATGGTCTCATCCCTATAAAAGTTTTCTAGCACTTCAACTCCGTATAAAATTAGTTAGAATAACTCCACCTCAATATACTTATAAACTACAGCATAAAGAAATCCATTCCTAATAATAAAAGAGGCAATAACACTTCACCTGGCCCTATAAAGACACAGTGTCTACTCTGTGTTGTAAGAGATTCTTTTTTTTTAAAATGATTAATGCCTAGTTGTTGGTTTAATTTGGTAGAATATGTCAAATTACCATCTACATGTATGCTTGGGCCCAATGATTCAGAGCAGGATATTCAAATGTGTTAAAATGATTCATGTCACCCATGGGTAGTTGTAACATTTGACTGATCAGCATGTATGTATGTGACTTCAGTGCCCCGGGAGCAGCTGCTGCAGACAGAGGAATATGACTTGAACGTGGTCCGCTTGTGCATCCAGGTTTTCCTCCAGGACGAGAACGGCCACTACACCCGAGCACTCAACCCGATCGTCACGAACCCTATCTACGACAACAGTGAGTGGATGTCATGAGCAATCAGACATTATGAGAACATGACTAAATCACCATATATATGAAATAGATGAATTCAATAATTTCCTGTTTTGGGGATTTATAAAGTATTAAAGTATGTGGGGAAGTGCAGAGTGTTGCTGAGGCCAGGTATGTCTACCCTGAGTGTCAGCTGATAGTGGAGTCCAAGAGCTGCTAAATGATATGACATGAAGTCAAGATGCACACATTTCAAAGTAATGTTCATGTGGTTTCTTACCCTCATCTAAATTCCGATTAGGGTAATCCTAATAATGTGAAAGAAATAAGAAGTTGCACATTTGGCTGTTGTGGTTCACACAACAGCCAAATGTGCCAAAAGCTGCAGCATCAATATTTGTTGCAAGATCTGTGTCCAGTAGATTTTCTCTATGCTGTTTCACATGCAAAAAGAGGAAGTTCTTCATACACACTAACCCTCAAACTACCATGTTACCATGGAGCCCTTCCTCCTCTGACAGCAGGCATGTGACATATGACTCAACCGGCAGAGACCTCGGATATAAAAATAATGTCTTTTTGCTCAAACCTGAGGCAGACATTAAGGCAGTTATACACGTATACAGATTTTTTTTCTTTTTTCTACGCAGAATTACAACAATAAAATCGCGTAAAAGCAGATCCTGATGTTATCTTTCTTGCAGGACACTGTTTGACTTGTTAGATTTATTAGTTTGCATGTTAACATTTGTCTGTAAATCATCAGGGGCCCCAAACACAGCAGAGCTGAGGATTTGTCGGGTCAACAGGAACAGTGGAAGTGTTAAAGGAGGGGATGAGATCTTCTTGCTGTGTGACAAAGTACAAAAAGGTACCAAATATCAGTGTTCTGCTCTGTAGACCTTTGTATTTTATAATCTTACACATTTTATTGCATTTTGGACGTTTTTCACAGAGATTGTATCTCTCTTGTTTCCATTTATCTTCTCATAAACCCATTGTTCTGTTTTGCTTTTCATAGCCATTGTTCCCATCTCTTTGCATGTTGATTCAGTGTTTTTCTCCTGTCACACCACCACACCTCTTTTCTACAGACGATATTGAGGTGCGTTTCTTCTCCTCCGACGGCTGGGAAGCCAAAGGCTCCTTTTCACAGGCTGACGTTCATCGCCAAGTGGCCATTGTGTTCAAGACTCCATCATACTACAACACCACCATAACAGAGTCGGTCACTGTGCACATGCAGTTGCGCCGACCCTCCGACCAGGAAGTCAGCGAACCGATGGATTTCAGATATCTGCCTGACGACAAAGGTGAGCAGTGATCACCTTTGTTTATCACACTTGTGTTTTTTCTACCGTGTCTGACAGTTGAGCCAATAGCTGAAGCTCAAATCTCAGTTAGATTCAGCTGATTTATAAGGATATTCTGTCTTTTTTATAGATCCTTATGGATACAATGAGAAAAGACGCAAACGAGAGCGAGAGTACTTGATGAAGATGGCAGGATTGACAAGTAAGAGAAGTGATTCTCTATAACCAGTACAACCCACCCATTTGCTATGGTTCTACTTCAAGTATATGTATATATACTATATACTATATACTATATTATAACCAAGTTTTCTGGACTGTCTATAGGCGGTCCTTTTGCTGGTCTGGGGATGAATAGGCCAAAGGCAGTGCCAATGAGTCAAATGCGGAAAGGTATGTAGATTTTTCCAAATTGCAAAGATTAGACATTAAGCCAAACACAAGATTGCCATCTGGGAACTGATAATATTTCCTTGCTTACATACTATATATTTCACTCTCTTACCCAGACCCAGGCATCATGTACCTGAGGCAGACCGCACCTACTTTGCAGCAGCAATCTACTGTGTTCAATCAGCCCTGCCAGCCAAGCTCTCAGAGTGTAATGATGACGTCACAAGCTCCTAATTTACAAATCAGTAATTCATGGGGAAATCCCAACCCAGCACTCTCAGTGGACACAGTCACCATAAACCCATCTGGATCCATGAGTATTCGTCCAAACAGCAGCAGGCAACAGCAGCCAAACCGATCTGGTTACCCCCACAGACTGGAACACAACAGTTGTGAGGGTAACGCCCTCCCTCAGCTCTCCATGCGGGATCTGCAGTGCTTGGATACAGTTTCCCAGTCCCCTGTGATGAGCCAGTCCGAGCTGCTTTTCCACCAGCAGCATCAGATGAAGGATATTTCCCAAGAGACTCAGGCCCAGTGCCATATGGGTAACCAGAACCAAGGTGTCCCGACTGTTTGGCCCAGCTTCAGCACAGTCAACACAGTCCAGAACAACTTTAACGAATCAGTACCTGGAGGTGGAGGGGGGTCACAAGGGATTGGGTCTTTCCCCTTCCTTGAGACAATGGAAGGGGATGATTTTCTGAAGGGCCTGGTCGGAGGGATATCTCAAACTGGCTTCCAGCTGAAGCAAGAGCCCCAGATTATAGTTGGACAAGACAGCAACACCTCTCTCATGCAGTCCCCAAGAGAGAGTCAAGGAAATACATACACCAACCTGCTCCCTCGGCCCATGAGCAATGGCACCAACATGGATCTAAGAAGACAAGAAGGTAGTGTCATGCCGCAGCACCTAACAAATTTGCAGAATTCTTTTGCAAACAACAGCATGCCATCAGAAGGCCACTATTCCAATTTGGCTGACTGGGTCAAAGATTCTCAGCAAAGCAACTAAAAGTGGCAATTTTGGTATAGAGACATAAACAGAAGCAGCTCTATGGAGAACACAGATCCTGTTTAGCCTTGCAAACCCAGAATTTGTGCTTCACCCATGCTAACCCAATAAGGCTTAGCGGGCATTTGCTTGGGTTATTACATCTGTGGATGTATGACCAAAGTTGTTTGCAGGAAGTTGGATCCATAGTCGCACTGAGTGTCAAGGCAAAATATTTTATTACTTTCTGTTTAGCCATCAAAACACTTCAGGTTGTGTTTGGTCATTACTTCCAACTATTCATCAGGAAAGACAACCTTTTCCCAATTACTCTCATGCAAATTATGATTTCCAGACAAGAAACAGGCCATGCTGTTCTAGAACTTTGTTTCAGTTTTTGTCAGCAATGTATTGTTTCATGATTAATGTTGTGTTGTACAAAATCCACTCCAAACTTTGATATGTTGCAGTGTTTTAAGAGGTGCTTAATTGCATCCATGTAATCCATCTGCTGGTTAGGCTTCCAGCTGCTGGTGCTCTGATGACTGGTTAATATAACTGGCCTTACACAGACCCCAGTGGTTTCTGTTTGGAAGCTGTAATTAGATGAACCATGTTTTAGGTTGTCATGAAGACCTGGTCAAACCGCAAGCTAATGGCTTCCAAGCCAAAGTTGTATCTTTGAGGCATTGAATGTACTACTTTTCTTCTTTGTTTTTTTTTCAAGTAACGCTGGATTCACTATCAATGTAATGTATTCTAAATGGTTTGTTATGTGGTGGTTTGATGTTGAGAAAAACAAGGGCTAAATGTTTTTTTTTTTTTCAATGTATAGCAGAAGCACTTGTTAAATGTCACGGTTTCACTTTTTATTTCTTTATATTTTGAAGTATGTTGCTTTTTTTCATTGTTTTTCTAACCTAAGCATTTGTTAAGTGCAGTCTGTACATACATGTTAGCCACAGCTGAGAGTAAAAGCATTCATCATGCTGAAACACTCAAGAACTGGCAAGGTACAGAAATTTCCATTGAGGAAGTGGGGGGAAGCACAGTGATGTCTTTCCTTTGTAATGACTATGTCATACCAGTGATCGCATGTGCTGTTGGATGTGCTCAGAGCATTTCTAACGGATGTTTTATGGATTCAGATGTCAATTTTATGTTTTATTGTTTGATTAATTCAACTGAGTCTCTTGGAGATGCCTGCTGAAAGCATCCTGTTTATTGATGAATTATATTGATGAATTGACTGCAAATGGCTGACAGTTCCCAAACACTGGCTTTTGTCAGCCTTTCGCTGAGTTCAACCTTGTTTTCTTGATTGTTGCATTACTGAGGATTCTTAGAGTTAAATGAAAGTTTCTATTGTGACAACCATTTTGTAAGACCATTTTTTTCTACGTGATCAGTTCTTAATAATAAAAAAAAAGATAAATAATTGTTTCGATATCTTTTTGTTGTTCATCATGATTTTGTATTATATCTGAACTAACAGCGTTAACTTCCAACACAATGCAAAAATACATCACTGTAAGTGATAATGTTTAAGAGCAACCAAGAGCTGTTTGGAGCTACCCGTAAAGCTAAGCTTTATTGTTGCACAAATACCAGTTGCCTGTTTGGTAAAGCACTTTAGGATAAAAGTATATACTAACAAAATATAACAAATCATTTTGACAATTATTGTCAACAGGACCTTACTGTGTACAGTTGGTGTCTCAGAACACTAACTGAGCTTTTACCAAAAACCTTCATCCCAAATATATGAAAATGTTCGAAAAGCTACAATTCTCCATTAAACTGTAAATTGAAATGATAAATTTTAGATGCTCTCCAACATAACCTGAACAGATTATTAAATAAGGGACACCTGACATCAGAAACAAATATTAGGGCCAAAAAATAACAAATTTAATAAACAGAATTAAGGATATTTTCACAAATACTAAACCGTGTCTAAGAGGAGTTGGGAATTTTTCTAAAATGCAACAAAAACTTGAATCTTTAATTTGTTCATTTTGAACCTTTTATTTAACAAAGGAAGTTCTCTTCAATATCTTCACCGACTAACTGCACTGCAATTAGAGACTATAAAGAAAAAAAAAGCAGCTGGAAGAGGCATTTTTACTATTGTTACGTCACATTTATGTTTTTGTTGCATTTCAAATAAAAGAGAAAAAAAGGCATGCTAACCTTTTGATGAGTACAAACTCATTCCTCAAAGAAAATACAAAATTTTTTTTTTTACTGAGGTTAATTTTCAATGTTCACGTGGTATGAAATAACCTATGAATGACAGCTTTACTGCAAGAAAAGGGTTGAAGAAAAAACGTGTCTATCAGCACCAGAAGTGCTACTATAAAAAAATACAGACAACCTGCAAAGCCATCAAAATCATTTCTTTCAAACATTTTCGATATTTTCAAAAAGTTTTCTAGCTTCTGTTAAGATGCTTCAAGGTATATTCAAGGTTGGTGCAGATTGTGGAAAGAAAAAAACTAAATGAAAGAAAGCCGAGCTTCAGACTTGACAGAAACAAGTTGGAGTTGTGGTTTCACTGTTTTAAACTTTCCATCAATGAGTCTTGACCTATATTTAACTGGCAATCTGAAGTGAGATGAAATCAACCATTGCACGAAAAGGAGCTTAAACACAGGGCTTGATATGTCGAAATGTTAATAACAATTAATAACAATTACACTTGGACAGAAGTAAGGGGGGCACACAATACGTTGGCTTAATTATCTGACGTATATCTTTAAATAAGCTATGTTCAAGCAGGAGTGTTAAAAGGTTTTCCTTAGTGGAGATATTGATTTGTCAGTGAGTATGAGAATGAGTATGTCTTTCTGCCTATGACTAAACAATGAGTGGATAAAGCCACATGATTCTGCACTTTCAATTTAAGCTACACTAAACCTGTCACACTGATGTTTCTCCTGATTTTAGTAATGGACGACACATTGTTCACTTCCCTCTCAGTCAGACAAAAAAAACATAAAAAATCTTGAAATGAATGTCTGTAGCTTTAACGAATGAAACCTGTTTTTTGAGTCTTGATTAAGACCTTGAAACTGTTATGTTTCCAGGCACAAATGTTTCAGTTAGTTTGGCTAGTTTAGCATGAAGGGTGTAATGGGGAAAAACAGCTACACGATTGTTCCCTGCCATGAAGTAGTTTGCCAAATTATCCAAACAAAAGTGTCAAGAGTAAATTCTGTTACGTTCCACCGATAGACTTCCCCCAATTTAACAATGATTAACAATTAACACATTAACAGTGATTAAACTAAAGAGTGTCTTCAGTCAGAGGTTTCTTCAGGTCCTCTGTAATAAGGACCGGTTCAGGAGTTTATTCCTGCCTACAGTGACAACTTTAAAAGACTATTTGTTCTCCTTACCATCATCTGTTTATCATTTATACAACTATAAATGATAAACATGTGAACTTATACTATATTAAGTATAGTTAAATCGAATTGGAGCAATCGCTCAGTACATTTACATGATGTTCATAAACATCCGATTAAAACCTTTTTAATTCAATGTAAACTCGTAAATGTAAGTGCCAAAACGTAAGTTCTGGCACCCATGGCCCAGCGGTTGGATTCACAATTGCTATGTAGGCGAGATAGGATCCAAGAGTCATGATCTGGGCATGGTTTATGTCCTGTTTTGAATTGGTCAGATGCGGCCCAAGTGTAGTGAGAGATGAGAAAAGAAGTACACATGAGAAGAAGAGGGATATTGTCAATCTCTTCTTTTATCAAATGGCCTTGGAACCTGTAACCATAGCTTGACCTACATGTACATACTGACTGACTGACCATAAGACTGATAGCACTCCAGTAGAATAGGAAACTTCAGTCATCATCAGCCAACTTAGCTTTGAGTAAAAGTCAAAGCAAGCATCTATCATGTCAACAAATCTGGTTTTGTAAGTATCTAAACTTGGCAGAAGGGCTTAAAGGCAGACTCTGTTACTGTTTGGCAAAGCTAGAATAGCTGTTTTCCCTGCTTTTCCCCTGCTTTTTCCCTGTTTCCCCAGTTTTTATGCTTACCTAAACATACTCTTGGATACGCCTAACCATTTATTTTGAACAGGTAATCTACGAAGGTATTACGTAAAAGTCTTCCAGAATGTGAAATCTGTACAGTATACACACAGCTACAAAAAAAGACTATCAGCTCATTTAAGTACAGCATACATTCACAGTAGCAAAGAAGACAATTAATAATAATCATGGCTCAGTTCCCCTTATTACTCCATTAAACCGTGACAGTAAATCGGCCTTCTCAACAACGTCCCCTTTCTTAAGATGAATGCAGCCGGTATTGGTTCATCTATGTATTCCCTTTTTTGAAATGTTGAAATGTCTGCAGCCAAAAAAGTCATGTCTGATCTTGGCGGTATCATTTGCATTTTACATAACAGACTACAGCAGAGGGAATTCTCATATGATACTGTGTCTGAGGACCATATCCCACAATACTAACTTATTTTCAGTCCTCTAAAATGTCAAGTTTCTCCACATGATTTGATCAAATTGAGAAGTCACTCATTGCATAACAAAGGAAATGTGACTACAGTTGTTACTATTGACTAATGTTCATGAAGGATATGGTACTTTATCCAAACACATCAAAACAGTCTCTTTCTGTCTTTTGTTACCTTTCAGTTTACTACCATGCATTATATGACTGATATATTGCATGTGATGGCCAATCCTTCATCTTTTTTTGTTTGTGATATTTTTCTTCTAATTGTTCAAATACATCAGTAAAGTACAGACCGTGCTCATGGTGGACAATAAAAAATCAAATGAAATCTGATCATCTCGTGCTTTTGTTGAGACTTCGATAAACAAATGATAAAATCTACTATGGGAAAGTCACTGTGTCATCTCCAAAGGTTTGCGTAAAGCTTTTTCATGTGCTAGTATGACGTACTATTCTGACACATGTGAAACTGTGTACCTCAGTAATCTAAAATCAGAGTAAATGATTAGTAATATTTGATATATTGCTCAGTTGTACTTCAACAGTGCAAAGATCCACAGACTCAATTGCATACTTTTCAGATTACTTGGATTTTAGAGGCGATTTTGTCAAGCAACCTGTGACCCTGAGTTGTATTTGGCGGGTATAGTGAATGTATGGATGGAAGGATATTGTCAAGCAAAGTAATCAAGCTGTTATTCTTGCGTGTTATTTTTTTAAAAAGACTTGCAACAATGAGCTAATATGCTATTCTGTTTGTGTAAATTTCACCGCGGTCTTAGCTTAGCATGCTAAAGTTTGCAAAACTAAGAATCTCACTAGATTTGCATTTAGACTGCAGGTTTCTGTTTTCTCTCCGTGGCTCTTCACCTCAAAGTAAGTCATAAAAAGAAGAATCAAAACCTTATATTTTAGCTGTTTTGATATTGAAGTTACAGGCATACTGGGGTAACACCAAACATGTTCTTTCAAAGTACCTTATTTTGAATGTAGGAGTTTTGTAAACTCAACTATGCTGCTCATAGTTTTACCTCAATAAAGTAATGACAAATTGCAGGTTTTAGATCAACAATTTGATGGGTATCAAATTTCTTGAAAAATTCTGACAGCTGTAATCGGTGCATCCTAAAGCGTCATTACCAAGGAACCCAGGATGTTCTACAATGGAGATGTTTGTTTCTCGTGTAATGGGAGACTGAGAAGAAATGCTGTATGTAGCTGCTGTATGTAGCTTCCTTCCTGTCTTGTTGTCAGGAACCACAATAAAACCTGATTTGTCATCCTGTTGTCATCTTCTTCAAAGAGGGACCAGTGAAACTGTACAGATGCAGGCAGTAAAGCCAAAACAATAAGCTGAAATAGGCTAAAGTGACCACTGTAATCATCATAATTACTTACTGCTCTCTTAGGGACACATTGCACAAATCTACTTCATTATATCAGATTATTGTAGCATAATGGGGTTTTTTATCTGCTTTTTTTTTAACATGGGCTGAATAAAATATGTGAAAACACAAAAAGCAGTGACAACACTCAGTGAAATTATTTTCTTGCCATTTTAGAGTTTGATCCGTACAGGAAATGCTGGTAATGCACACAGTGTGTCAGTTTCAGTAATGCCTTTGTCACAACATTGACCCTTTGACCAAACACTGATATTAAGACATCGAAATCGAGTGTGTGTCACTTTTTTATTGATATTTGAAGAGATTGAATTAGATTTGACACTGTGTTTTGCTGAATCTAGAAAATAAATGACCTAAGTGAAAGGACGGCTCTAATTATTAACTTATTGATCCAGAGTTAATACACAGATGAAAATACTTCTCACAGTGAACTGTGTTTTGAAGCAAAGTATTTCAACATCATGCCCAGATAAATGGTTTAGTAGTGAGAGGACACAATGTCCTAATATAGATCAGTGAAATATTTCATCAGGATATTTCACTTCTGCAAAGAGCAGCATTTGTCTGAAGTCTTTGCAGAAAGTTCTCACAATACAAACACTGCTCGACTTGTGCGTATGGAGTGTGTGTTAACATGTGTGTGTGCAGGGTTGCTGTGGTTACACGGAGACACTCAGTTAAAGACGCTCCCTGCAGTGTATCTCATTTAATATTTCCTACCCATGTTCTGGAAAAGGCAAGCTAAACCTGTGTAGCCACCTATTTCCAGTAATGCCCCTCCTCTGCTGCTCTGTCTCCTCCCTCTTCTCTCAACTCCCCTCCCTCACCGCTCTCCCCCTTCCTTTTGCAAACTGCACACGCTTGCTGACAACACCAGCATACTGTCACTCTCCACCTGAGCAAACAGCTATTATCTCAGGAAATCAATGAGGTGTTACAACATAGCGAGACTGAAAATAGAGTAGGATTATTATATTTATCCACTTCCCTGTTTGACTGATTACATTATCTTTGAATAATGTTTTTACTGATGATTCATCAGAACATCGCACATATTTGACTTGTACGCTGCATTTCGTTTAGATATGAAATATTCAAGTGATATGATTTATGGTGCTGTACTAGGGACATGTAGGGCTGCTGTAGCTCAGGAGGTCGGTGGTTCGACTCTGGCTTCCCCAGGCTACATGTCAAAGCGTCCTTGGGCAATGCAAGACACTGAACCATGTTGCCTCCCAGTGTATCACTGGGGTATGAATGTGTGTATGAATGACTAGAAAAAAAAGCACGTAAGACGTGCTGTATGAATGTGTGTGAGTGGGGTGAATGTGACGTGGGGTGAAGCGCTTTGAGTGGTCAGTTAGACTAGAAAAGCGATATACAAGTCCATTTACTATTAACAATGAAATATCAAAACCCATAAATGTTCAAATTCATTTTTTGATTTACTGGAAACAATTGATCACACTGATCACACACCATGCAGGGTGCAAGTTCATTCACTCTTTAAATGATTTCTTTTGGAAGCAGCTGAACGATGTCAGAACACTGTAAAAACCACATACAGTACAGTTCTCTTTATCGTCAAGCCAAGACTTCTCTATGAAAGACGAAGAATGCTTATTACTTTCATGCTCTGCTCCTGCAATTTGCAAACTTCCTGCAGCACATTTTAATTATAGGTATTATTCCTTATGCATTGCTAAAAAGGTTCCTTGTGCAAGACTTAACTCATGTTTGAGAGCAGGGAAAATCCCACCAAGCTCTTGCTGTGAATATTTGACCAGTCTCAGCGTCTTTTTCCTGTGTGTTTCAAGGGTATCAATAGTTATCCATGAGCTCATTGTTAGTAAATAACCCGAATCCCGCTTCACGGGTACTGATTTAAGAAGAAGCAGAAGTAGAATAGCCCACAGTAGCAGTAACTACATATTTGGTCAAAACAATAATCCCCTTTTGACTTTTGGGTGACAGAATGCAAATTATGGTGACATACAAAAGTGAGAAACTTTAACGTTCCAGTGAGCAATATAGAAATGCATTAAAATAAGTAAAAATTTTCCTTTTATTGCCTAAGAATGAGGCATTTATTTAGGTGTAGATGTAAGACTGCTTTTAGGACTTCCCAACTTGTTTGCTATGAATGAAATCGCTTTTTTATTCTATTTACTTTGTCACAAAAACAATCAATAACAAATTCGGCTCAAACTATTTCCTTAATTGACAAAAAGAAGCACTTGATAATCAAGTCATGTTAAAAGCTAACTAACCGAGCTTAGTCATTTGTGTCATCCAAACACAGCATGCAGTGTTGTTTAAGAATATGTAAAAATGATTGTTATGACTTTACAGAAGACTTAGTTCATCTTTGTTCTCACAATCACTGTCTCTTCAGTTATTGATTTTTATAATCTAACCTCCTGTTACAGAACTTGATGACACAGCCTGAATTACAAAAAGTTTCAAATGTATATTTCTGGTTGCATCAGGCATGGCATTTTTATTATCGTTTCCTCTTTTTTTGAGTGACAGCCACACAACAGCGTCAACGTACTGTGGCGTTAAATACACCCAAGTTCTGTACGTTCCGCCAATATTTTGCTTTTGACACTTCCACTTTTGTGAAAGCATCCATCTTCCCCCTCTGGCATTTGTACAATGCTCACATACATATACCCAGAAAAGAAGAGGGAACCAGTGTGTGAAAAGAAAAAAAAAAAAAGTACCCACATCACTTTCAGGCCAATCCAGCGTGCTGCCCAGCAAATATACAACAGGAAGGCTGGAACTTCAAAACTCTGCCGTTTTAGAGTGAAGTCTTTTCTGATAATCACAAATTATTTTCTTATAACACAGGAATATACAGGGTAGGTCTGTGTCTGCCCCACATTTTTATTTTTGTGCCATCCAAATGTGGTCATCAGTATTTGCACAATGAAACATCAAACTGCCCTTAGAGAGAATATAAAGCGATAAAGACTTTCTTTTAGTTTTTCGGGGGAGGGGGGACTCTTTCCCTTGTTTTCAGTCTTTAGGGGAAGCTAACAGTTTCCTGACAATATCTCCATTTACAGATGGAGGTGATTCATGAAGGTGTTTTGCTCCTCTGTTGATCCCTTTGTGACCCCTCAGATATATTTTACTCCTCCAAGGTGCAACACCGCTATTAAACAAACCGCTTTTTTTTTGTTGAAAATCCAACCCAGTTCCAGTTGTCTTTTTCCAACATGGAAGTGGCTCCATGCAGGTCTTAAATCTGGTCCGTGCATAAAAACTTTTCCCAATATGATTTTGAAGTATCGTGCACAAACCTCAAACCTGAACCCCACTGAATGCTTCTGGGACTGATTGGTGGAGCAACTGTGACCAAGCTGCAAATCCCTGCAGCCATGTTATTAAATCCAGCAACTGCACATGAGTGTCCTGTTTGTGTGTCCACATATTTTAGATATGGTGAACATTCACCATGTTGTCTTTACCCTATAGTCTAATGACATTGCTAAAGGTTACAGTTCTACAGCACAAGACCTATATACCAGAGCAATCATCAGTTTGAGCCTCTTTGGGGGACATTATTCAGAATTAGCTTACATAGACATATGTCAAACTCTATCAAACTTTCACATGTTCGCGTGTCAGTTAAACAGGAAGGTGTTTCACCTGAACCAGAAGTTATTATATTTGAAACGGAAGTTAGTATGGTTTACAAAGCACACACTTTATGTTAGAGTCACACTGATATCTGCTGAAAAGAGACGCTAAGTGATTGTCCAGGTCACTGCTTCTGTAACACTTCTGTAACACACTGAAGTGCACTCTTCATTTCAGGTGAAATCACCTGAAAATATTTCACTAGTATCACTAATGTCAAAGCAATTTCTCTTGTTTGTATGAACGTTTCCCCCCCCCCCACAGGTATGTATAAGAGCTTTTCACTAGTTTATATGAGAGCTTTTCACTAGTTTATATGAGAGCTTTTCACTGGTTTATATGAGAGCTTTTCACTAGTTTATATGAGAGCTTTTCACTTGTTTATATGAGAGCTTTTCACTGGTTTATATGAGAGCTTTTCACTGGTTTATATGAGAGCTTTTCACTGGTTTATTTGAGAGCTTTTCACTAGTTTATATGAGAGCTTTTCACTGGTTTATATGAGGGCTTTTCACTGGTTTATTTGAGAGCTTTTCACTGGTTTATATGAGAGCTTTTCACTGGTTTATATGAGAGCTTTTCACTAGTGTGTGTGAGTGCATGATTTTTCAGTTATGTGTAGGAGAGCGTTTCATTGGTATGATGCAGAGATTTCAATACAGTATGAGAGAGTTTAACTTCATAAGTGTGTATGAGAATATTTCATATGAGATTATTTCATTTGTATATGTATGTAAGGTTTTTAGCATTGTATGTGAGAGAGTTTGATTTTAAATGCTTTTATGTAAGCCAATTCTGAATAATGCCCCTGGTGGCTCCCCATACTCTGCCACCTACACTAGAGCGCTTGACATCATAGGACTCCCTCCTAAAACCACACTCCCCCTCTCTATACTAACTGTTTGCAGTCAAGAACAGCTTCCTTCACGCTGGCGGCAGTGTAATCACAAACCACCCCCTCATTAACCTTACTACAGGGTTTAATGACGTTTGTGAGAGCTAGCAAGGTAGTCCAGAGGTATGTCCCTACAAATCAAAGTCACGTATGTCAATGTCAGTCAAATCCCAGAGCTGCTCTGTCAGCAGTCAGGAGACTGTCATGAGAAAAAGTTACGTGGTTCAATGTCACTCATTTATATTCTCAGAAGCATTCTGCTCTGCAAGCAAGTTCTCTGTCTGTGTCAGCTATAGGGAATGAACTTTTAGGTGTGAATTACAAGTATTTCTTTCTTAGAATAGAGTTTCAGAAAATATCAGTAATCAGATCTTTGCGCCTTTACGGTAAAGAGTTAACAGAGGAACCCGTGACTTGTTGCTATCTTTTCCCAAGAATGGTTTCGTTTAATTTCGCTAAATGATCCGCACTAACATTTCACATTCCAACTTCCACGTTCAAGGCTTTAAAACGATGTTGTGGGTTAAAATCCAAGCCTCTGTCTGTCTGGACACTTTTAGTATTTCTCTAAAATTCAAAAAGCCTAGATAGAGAGACTGGCTTTAAGTTAGTAAGAGTGTACAACAAATAACCGGGGATTTCTCTTTTGTGACAAGTTTGCACCCTCTCCTGGACAAAACTGAAAAATCTATCTACCGCTCACTGCTTTAGAAACCAGGTCGTAGTAATCGAATCGTTAGTTAATAGATTTAGAAACCGTGTGTGTGCGTGTGTGTACATGTCCAATCGCGCCTACTTGTTTACTAAATAGCTGTCAACAGATTTAGATGGATTTGGCTGCATAAAGACAGTTTCAGTTATTTTGGTCTGATCACAACTGCTGACATCGGTGGTGCCTTTCAAGGATGTTGGGATCTTTTTTTAAGAACATTAGGTTATATCTATGCAAGGGATTAGTATCTCAAAGGTATAGGTATATGTGATATTTGTCGCGTAAGAAATTAAATGTAACCCAAGTAATTTATAGTCCCAAGCATAATGTTTAAACATGTGCTGCATTTTCACATAGCGGAAATTACGAGGAGCAAGAGAAGGCAGCAAGGGAAACAGTTAGGGGGCAGAGATACGCGTCACATTAGTTTTACTTAAAGGACAAATATTTTACGATGGATTCGCACCCTCCGCCAAAACCATGGGAAAGGCGAATTCCAGGGGCTATGGGTGTACCTCTGAATTTCAGGCAAGCGAGGATTAACTTTGTTGCCGTCGTGCGATTACTGTTACTGGTCCGAAGCTGTTGCTAACTAGCTAATGCTAAAGTTGTTGTGCAAACGAGAGGGGATAAACGAAACATTTGTAAATCATGTTCTGAAAATGTTGTCGTCTTGTTGTTACGTGTAACAACGAATCCATTATTTGTATTTGCGCGTTTTGGAATGAGCTGTCTATGACAGACATTTCACAAGAATTCATTCACTTGTACGTTTGACAGATTAGCAAGCCAGCTAAGCTAAGCGAGGCCCTGACATGGTATTTACCTTTTTTCTACAGACACGAGACAGACTGTTGCATTTTTTTCCCAATTAATGAACAGGCCACACATGAAATAAACAAAAGTCCTCATTTAATTCTCGGAATTGGTTTAGCTTTTAACACCGCAACCTGCAAAACCTGTGATACTCGAGTCTTAAATTACTAACAGTTTTATACAAATAACATTTCACTACATTTGACAATCAATTTTGTTTTTGAAGACTTTAAATATTGCCTTGAAATATACAGATATACCCTCCCCCAATCACAACAGCTGTTTACTATCCTGTATTTTGACATATCTGTCTCACCAAACAGGTCTACAGATTTTGGACCATCTGCAGCCCCCTCAACTTCTATTGGGCCTCCTGTCCTGACCAGGATGGTTCCTCCAGTGCCTCCTCGCCCCGTCCAACAGTCCTACCGTCCGTCCTACAGCTCGTTCAACTCGTCTTACAGCCCCTATGGGAGCTCCATCTATGGTGGCTACAGCCCCTACAGCTATGGTGGTAGTTATGGCATGGGAGGGTACGGCCGATTACCCCACACAGAAGACGTCGCTCCCAGCCGGTTTGTGCAGCAGGCGGAGGAGAGCAGCCGTGGTGCCTTTCAGTCCATTGAGAGCATCGTCCAAGCCTTTGCATCTGTTAGCATGATGCTGGACGCCACCTTTTCAGCTGTGTATAACAGTTTCCGTGCAGTGCTGGACGTAGCCAACCACCTAACAAGGCTCCGTACTCATCTCACCAGAGTTTTATCAGCGTTTGCTCTTGTGCGCACACTGCGCTACTTCTACCGACGGTTGCTGAGGCTGCTGGGAAGGGCGTCGGATACTGATGTTGAAGACTTGTGGGCTGACAGCACAAGTGATGCTCTGGCTACAAGTTCATCCAGAGGGTTTGGAGCAGGCACGGAGGATCAGAGTGTGAAGTCCTGGCCAATCTTCCTGTTTTTTGCTGTAGTCCTGGGTGGACCCTACCTCATATGGAAACTTCTAAGCTCCAGCCCTGACTCTGAAGAAAATGGTGAGGCCAACATTTAGTATTTATCTCCGACCTGCTTCTCTATTAGTCAACGGCAACACATGTAACTTTGCTTTTTTAGTTCTCAACATTAAGGCTTTAGACATATATAGGTGTTGTTCAAGACAATCACAAAAACATCTGAATTGACAGTTAGTTGCAATTGTAAGGTGTCGTTTTGATCTGTGCAGCCTGTCTTTTACTACGAGCTACAGTCTGTAAAAATGTTCTGTCATTGTGTAGCTACGAACTGGGCCAGTGGGGAAGATGACCATGTTGTGGCCAGAGCAGAGTACGATTTTTCTGCTGCTTCTGAGCAGGAGATTCCTTTACGGGCTGGAGATATGCTTAACCTCGCTCCTAAAGGTGAGATCTTTTTAATGATTCCCTGACATCATTTTCTGTCTGCCCTGTTGCTCAAGAAAATCACAATGTGCTGTTCAAAAATACATAATATATAAAAAAAAAAAATCAATATGTGTGTACATATATTTTTATTTTATTTTTGTTTAAATTGGCTTCTGTCCCTGCTTTTCATTCTCAAACTGTTTCACAGTTAATTAACGACTTGATAAAAGCTATATAACTATTTGAAATCTACAATATCGATCGCTCAGATTGCAACATCTTATTCTCCTCTTGTTTAGAGCAACAGCCCCGCATGCGGGGCTGGCTGCTGGCCAGCGTGGATGGTCAGACCACAGGACTTGTCCCAGCCAACTATGTCAAGGTCCTCGGCAAGCGGAGAGGTCGTAAGCAGGCGGAGATGGAAAGGCTCGCTCAGACCGAGCAAGAGACAACAGAGGCCTCCCAAGCAACCTTGGCTGCACAACCACAGTCAATTTCAGCCCAAGATTTTACCCCAGACCTCTCCACAGCTTCCACCTCAGGCTCAGCAGAGCAGCTGCTGGAGTCAGTGTACAGAGAAACACCAGCCTCCTACAGTCTGGGAACATCCATCTCCAGCATGCCCTCCAGTACAGTGCTAAACATCCCTGAGAAGACTGACCTGTGATGATTTTGCCCAAATTAATAGCTTTTAATCTATATCAATGGTTAGCTCATTCTATACTTGTTTGCAGTCTTTAAGTATGGAGCTTGACTAAAAATCACCTGATAGTAGGCATTTGGGCTGTAACACAATGGACTTCATCAAGAATTGCTTAAAGTAGTTCCTGATTTAAATCATCCGTGCGGTCGGAACTCTCTGTTAAGGTGAAAAATGTATTTGTTCAACCACAGATTTCCTGTACGTTTTGTTTTTAGTCAGAGCGTGTACAAGAAAGTGTCTTTAAATGTCATTTAATGAGGCGCCCTTGTGCAACTGTCTGTTCAGTGACACTGTAAGAACAGAGGTGTGTGATCATGTAACCCTGTGTGGTTTCGGCCCTCACTTGAAAGATGAGACAGTGTGTTGCTTTCCATGTGAAGCAAATGGGATTGGATTCAGTCGGAATTACAGGTGGTTAACTATGCACTTTTTTCAGCAGTTTATTGATCATTTAAGGTAATTTTGTAAATATTTAATATAATTTTGAAAATAAATCTTTTCAAAATGGTACTTTGTCTATTGTGTTGTACAGAGTGCTGGTGAGGGAAAGCTAAAAGGAAATGTGGATCCTCTAAACTGCGCAATAATAGGGTTTTCACAACAGTAACATTGGAATACCTCAAAGTATTTTCGTTTTTTTCCCCGAACAAACTTCTGACTTCGTACAATTGGTTAAAAAGTCGAAGAGGAATTTATGGCAGAAACGCTGGTTTTACGGCCACCGTTTCTCAGCAACAGGACGCCTAAACCTGCTGCAGTGCGGCAACGGGGACGAGTCAGCGCTGCAGATAGAGAAGGAGCCAACGAGCTTTTATAGGTGTCAATATTTTTGGGAAAAAGTGGCGTAGTTTGTACTTTAACAGTTAGGTGTGTCGATATTATTTCCCTTAACTACCACGCGGAAAAAAATACTCAAAGAGTCTATGCTAAATACCATTTGTATAGCTAAGTTTTGCTAGCTATTGAGGCTACTGCTGCCTTCCTGGATTTTCGGAAATATTCTCTCGTGAAAGGAAATCATCTTAAATCGTTTTTCTTGACCTTGTAATTTAGTTTAACAGAAAAGTCTCATATTCAAGTCAGCTTTTTTTTTTTTAAATTCATAACATAGCCACTTAATTATGTGCCAAACGCATCGCTCATACAGTGCTCGTAAATCGCAGGATGGGGTTTTCGGTTTGGAATTTACTAGAGGTACTTAAAGGCAGCAGCTACTGTCCCGTCCCGTGAAGTAGCTTTAGCAATAGATGTAGTTAGCCGGCAGAAGAAGACCGCAGCATCACCGTCATCCCCACACACAATGACATAAAATATTTGCACACTTCTTTGACTGTGCTAGACCACGATAAAGACTACCCCTTGCTCCAGTTAAGTATTCATCCATCTTGCCGTTTAAATGTGTATTGTTATCAAGTAGGTGATTGATTTAATGACTTAAAAGCGTCTGATGTTGATGCAGAAGGACTCGGCCTTTGATAGCATCACAAATCATAGTGAGTTCCTCTGTTGTCAGTAATGTATTTATATCGCAGACCTTTGGCAGCTAATCTACGTACATGCCGCATGTATTTATGCATAAACGTTCAATGTGGATGCTTGTTGATATGATCTCACTGTAAAGCACTGCATAGCTTCCAGGATGTCAAGACCTGCGTGGTATTGGGTGATTAAAAACGATCATAATAACTTAAATGACTCCAAATGTGATCAGTCACTTCACAGCATCCGCCACAATCTGTTTCATAGCGAATTTAGCTAAATTTGGATCTACTCCAGCGATGCATGTGAAAATGATGCGAGTGTGCAATTTGACACCTAACGTTTAACTTGGCTAAAGCAAGTACTCTTCTCTTCTCCAGCTGCGTGCTTAATAAGGACTGTAACTATTGCAAGAAATACAACCGTCAAAATGGTTTCTCTGAATATCATAAGTGTTTTCTTTTACATGACCAGCAGTCTAATACTTTGAAATATTTCATGTATAATTATAAGTGGTGACTAAATGCTTTTGGTTGTTTGTCCCTGACTTTGTAGAGATGAGTCGCTTCTGTTCAGACAACAACAACTTTCCATACGACAACAATGTCCTGGTTTTGGACATGGTGTTGGGCTCTCTGTGGGGAGTTCCCCAGCCCATAAATTGGGACAACGTAGCCAAGCTTGTACCTGGCTTTACTCCCAAGGAGGTAACTGCAATGCTCGGTAACTATAAATGCTTCCATCATCCGTCCACCTTTCCATGTATTCCATTTTGTCCATCTTCCGCTGCACCATTTGGAGACACTAATTGCTAAGAAGAAACGATTGACTGGCACTGATGTGATCTTATAGTGTGCCCGTCGGTTTGAAGAGCTTAAGAGCACGGGTGGGTTTCCTCACGTGGACCATCAATGTAACGCTCTGACAGAAGGAGGCACCTCGCCTTCAGACGGCGCTTCCACACTGCTGGACACTGGAGAGGTGGTTATAAATGACGGAAGCAGTCTGAGCTGCAGCAAAGTTGCAGGTGAGTTAATGCCGTCCGAGTATGCACTGATGCACCTCAAAACAATAATTGTACAACCTCGTATCATATCCAACATTAAGAGTTGATATGAACATTTTTTCTATGTCTCTTGCTTTGCTTGATAAAGTGAGCTCAAGAACGGCTAAGTTGTTTGTCAGAAACTTTGTGAGCCTTGTCGTAATTATTACTCTTACATCAACATCTATTTTATTACAGACAATATTAAACCAAGATATTTCATGTTTCTTCTTGTCAAGTTGATGAAATTTGTTTTTGCATTTCAGAACTGAAATACATTCCAAAAAAAGATTGGGCAGTAAGGTTTTTATCAGCTGTTACTGTTGCCAATCCCTTTCACAAAGATGCTCTAGCATTGAGGATACTAAGCAGTTGTTATTTTGTTCCATTCTGCCACGTCTTTAAGATGTGCAACACCATCAGGGCATCTGTGGGGTATTAAAAAGTCTTAAAATGTCTAAAATCCAATAATTTGAATTTAAGGCCTTAAAATGTCTAAAATTATCTTAAAATTTCATAAAATGTCTAAAATGCAATTTTTGAAAGGTCTTAAAAATGTATTAACGTTACGTTTATTTAAAACAAATGCATAATCTTCAGCCTTGCTTTTAATTATTTAGATTTTTGAGGATGCTATAACATAACAAAACGGAACTAAAGTACCTGTGCACCCCGGTCAGACTCTATTGAGCACAACTAGTTAGTGTGTTGTGCGCATCCCTGTGTGTTGGCGCACAACATCTTTTTTCTGTGGTGTTTTGATGAAGCGGGGGGATCACCGGCAGCACGGCGCACCCGGCATGTGTTCATACCCAGGCAGGTGTCTCTGCATATGTTCTCTGTCATAGCAACAAGCTGCTGTTGCATATAAGCGACGTCCCGTGTCCCGTTGACGGTGTATCTTCCTCTGGATTCCGCTCAGGAAACGAGAGCAGTCTAACGTTACATGCACTGACACACGCATGAAACTGATGAGAAACCCTAACGTGATGATGTTAGAACACAATGTAAAATCACGTTACTGTGCACCACGTCACCTAATGTCACTGTAATTACTGTGTTTTCATGTCTCATCACTTCGTTTACATATAAGTGTTGCAATTCAAAAATGGGGGGGGGTTAACAGTAGAACAAATATTAGTTCACAATAGAGAGGTTTTTGGTGTTTTTAGTTAGGTTAAGCATTTTGTATTCCAATGTGAAAGAGCTGTAAAAAAAAATCTTATACTTTGCAAGTAATTCCAGGCCTCCGAGTTACCTTCATGACTTTTGTACTTTTTTGCCAGTATGGTTGTGAAATGGGTCTTAAATTGCATTCATTATGGTCTTAAAAAGTCTTAAATTTGACTTGTTGAAACCTGCAGAGACCCTGAGTGGAGTTGTTGTTGTTGTCGTCGCATTTTTCCTTCAAAATTCTCCACACACACTCTATTGGGGACAGGTCAGGGAGGAGGCCAGGCCAGGCCACACATGTACCCTCTCCTTCCTCAGCCATGCCTTTCTGTAATGCTTTCAGAATGTTTTTTGGTTGAATCTTCTTGTTCTTCCAAAAAAGATGTAGAATACTGATTGGTGTGACCACAGCAAACCGTGTGATGCCTCGAACCCAAAGAAGTTGACGCCGCCTCTGGAGAGGACTTTCATTGGACTGCTTTTTTTGCATAATAAGTCTTAAGTGGCATTTGTGAATGTAGCACAATATCATTGTGCTTGATAAAGGGTTTCCTTGGTAATCTTATTCCCATGTGCTTATGTCAGTTATTGATGGAGGACAGCTCTTTATGCAGTTACATCTGAGGGATTGAAGATCACAAGTGTTCAACTTAGGCTTGTGCCCTTCCTTTATGCAGTGACCTTTCTCCAGATTGCCTGAATGTTTGGTGATATTGTGCCCTGTGGAGGGAGAAAAATAGATATCCCTTCGAGCCTTTATTTGAGGAAACATGTTAATGATTTTCCCAGACAAACTGCTCGCCAAAGATTTTTAGACTTCACCTGTTTGAACAGCAATAACATAATATCATTATTTATTTTTACCTCTTTGCTAGTCCTAAATCGTCCCAAAATGCAGAAATTGATGTAAATTAGCAAATTAGATTAAGTAAACAAGACAAAAACCCGTTGGAATCACTGCGTTTTAAAATTTTAGTTGCATTTGCTGAGTCTCATCTCGTCTCGTGTCTGCAGGCTCCAAGTCCTTGCCCTCGGGAAGGGGTGGTCCTGTGGAGAAGAAAGAGAAACGAGTCTCAGCAGAGGAGGATGACAAACCTCAGAAGCCACAGGAGTAAGCTGAGAGATGTTCACGATGCTGTTAACACGGAAACCACTTAAGAAAATACACATTGAAACCTCACACGGGATACTCCAGTTTATAAGAAATGTTTGAGGTATACTTTTCTTAATAATGCGTATTAACCTTGCTCTACAGTCCCAACATGGTGATCCATGTGTGTGACGAGACCAAGAACCTGAAGCAGGACTTCACATGTCCCAGAGATCTTCTAGTCAAAGAGATGCGTTACTTTGCTGAGTATCTGTCAGTTGACCCACAGAGGTGGGAAGAGGTTGACATCTCAGTTCACTGTGACGTGCAGATCTTCGACTGGCTCATGAACTACGTCAGGAGGAACTCCGCGGGAGAGGGGAACAAAGAAAAACCCAGACTGGGTAAATTTCTGGGAGGGGAAAAAAAAGATGCAATTCAGTGATAGATGCCATGGAAATACACATGGAAATGCCTGAGCTGTTCACCTTTTCTACCTGTTTGTGTCTGTGGGTGGTGCCTGATTTACTGATCACTAAACGCGGTGTGTGTCTGGTGGGTCACTGGCTGTGTGTTCTGTGTCGTTTGCTCGGTTGGTCACGTGGTGTTTGTCGGTTACAGAGCCCAGCAATGTCATCTCAATCCTGATCTCCTCCGAGTTCTTGAAGATGGATACGTTAGTAAGTGTTGTGACCTGCGATGCAAAGTGTGTGGGGGGAGGGGGGTGTTCAGGCCCTTTGTTTTTCAGATCTAGAAAAATAACTACGCAAAAAAAACTTTTCTTGACATTTATTTGTGGTTCTGAGCTGATGGATGAAAATCTCCAAAAAAATCAGAAAATCAAGAGGTCTGCACAGAGAGCTTTTCCTAAGTTACCGCTGCATGAATGTGAAGAGTATAGGTGTTCTTTGATGATGAGTTGCTTTTAAACAGTTTGGTGTAACGTTTCTTTCCACTAGTGTACTCTAAATTGTACTCTAGAATTGTACCACTGATAAAGTAGTGTTTGGATAGCATTTGTAGGATCACCGACCTTTCTGTTCCACTGAAATGTCTAAGAACGAGTATGTGTTTGTCCGTGTTCAGGTGGAGGAGTGTATTCAGTACTGTCACAAACACATGAGCGCCATTGTGGCTACTCCCTGCAACATGAACTGCATCAACAGCAACCTGGCCACGCGGATCGCTGAACTCTTCAACCAAAATGAAGCCGATGACATCCGGGACAAAAAAGACAAATTTAAGAGGTATGCGAATAGGCAAAGCGTTTATACAACTTGGCTGCCAGAGTATCAGGCCAGCAATGGAATGTAAATCAATGAGAGCCTGATTGGATAGTTTCTGCCCGGATGTATCAGCACAATATTCCCAAAAAGGGAGAAAAACCCAGGAGGAAAGTCTAGTTGATTGCAGCACAACGACACACTGATCAGCCAGAACATTTCAAACACAGGTGAAGTGTTTAAATCTGCCTTTCACACTAGTCTAAAAGCCTCTTAACAACTACTAACATCTGGCTTCTGAGGGTGGAGGGAAGGTGTTTATTCAGTCCCGTATCAAATGACTCTGCATTAGTTGCAGGTATTAATTAGCTTCATATTTAATCAGCAATGATGGGATACAAGGCCTGTGTGCGAATGCTAATTTTTGTTGATGTCGCTGCACTCTGAGCTGCAGAAATGGGTCCAGCTCACTTTTTCATTACAGAAAAAAAGAGACAAAAAGGGTTAGAACATCGGGTCTCATCACCAGGCGGTGTCCTGCAGTGACAGCTTGCATGCTGATTCTCACCTCCCTAAAGAACGCTGCAGACTGTTGTACACAGCGAGGTGAACTTGCTTAAACAGAGCTTCCGTCCACACTGCACACTGTTCAGGAGTGGGTCCAGGAGCCAGGTCTCCAAGTTCAGGACATCCCAATCCAGTCTCAAAACTACAGGATTCACTAGAACAAGCCCAATCCGTGAAGGATTCCAGTGTCCTTGTAGACACAATAGAGCACCTCCATAGGTCCCGTATCCTTCTGCACATGGAGGAAAACCTTAAAAAGGGAGCTCAAATAAGACACTGTAGTAGAATCCATCTACCTTATTGCTACAGTGTGAACAATCGGAAAAGCTCAGTATATTCTACAATGATAAGCTCATTCTGTTAAAGGGGTGTGACACAGTTTTGTTGCTCTAAAAACAGATATGGAGTTGGGTCAGAGCCTTAAAGCACCACCGAGTATAAAACCAAAACCCAGACCGAGCATCATTTGTTTAGTATAAGCTGTGAGGTGCTTGTGTGTCGCAGGACCGGGCGGGCTTTTGCTGTCACACGACTGCTATAAAATAAGATGATGATCCCTTCTGGTGCTTGTGATGCTTTTTTTTTTTGTCCAATGCTCCTTGTGAATCACAGCTGCTGAGCAAAGCTTCTATTTCACAATTTACAGTGTAAGTGGAGAGTGTGTGTCAGACATTTGAACACGGGTTTTGATACATTTCTCATTTATTCAGACCCATCAAAGGTACGGGACATGGCAGAACACTGATCTTTACCAACTCTTACATTTCTATGAGACTCATTTTAAGATCCTCCTTTAACTACAGGACTAAAAGCACAAACATTTTATCAGGAAAATGTACATTAAGTATTCTAACGGTTGTGTAGTAAAAGGTCCCTTGTGGTATTATCAGTGTGATTGTTACTTACTTACTCTTTAAATGTACTTAGTTGCAGAAAGCAGCTGATACAAGAGTAGCTAAAGTGAGTGTGAGGTTTCACGATGAGTTAGCCTTAGATGTCGAGCGACTGGCTTTGTTGTAAATTGGATTTCTGTCTTCTTTTTGTGACAGCGTGAAAATACAATGGCTGTGCTTGATTGTTTTTTTTTCTAAACTCCCTCCTTTATTTGCTTTCACCCTTAACAGCAAACTGTTCCAAAAGAAAATTGAGCGTTTGTTCGATCCAAACTACCAGAGCAGAGATTCACCAGGAAACGCCTCGACTCTCTACAGGTCAGTACAAAGCTGTTGGGTTTTTTAAAGCGTCCATTACTCACACGTCAGAGATTTTCTGCTCTTCTTTTTTTCTTATTTTTCACAATGCAGGTGTGGCCTGTGCTTTAAGCTGCTGACCAAAGACACAGAGAGGAAGATTTCCTGCGTTCCAGGGAAAATCAATATCGATGCTCGAGGAGAAATCATCTACTCGCACACTCGGTATTACAGCGGTGCTGCAGTGTGACAAACTGCTCGTCCACTCACTCTTGATAAAGAATGTAATTGGCTTTCCATTTTGTTTGTGTGCATTTGCAGACAGAAGAGCTGGGATGTGCACGACTACATCACAGGCCTTTATGAAGAGCTCAAGTCCTGGGTTCTTGCTTACTGGAGAATCTGGGGTACCATCAACTACCTCACCTGCTCCCGATGCCAGCAGGTCAGAGAGAATGTGACGAAAATGTTGATGTAATCTGATAGAATGATCTCCCTCTGAAGTACAACAGGAGAGCGAGACAATGGGAGACTGATTCTTTGAGCCTGTTGATGAACCCAATGTGCATTTGTGTGCATGTGTAGGTGTTTGTATGTGCAGAGCTGACCCATTGCAAATACCACCCAGACGGTGTGCTGTACCCTGGCATGGGTGCAGAGAGAGGCTGGCATGGTGCGGGAATGTATCCCTGCTGCAACCAAAGGGTTCTCCGCTTCGATCCCACCGGAATACCAAAGGTACGCTTTCACCACTTCAAAGGAATATATACCTTAACTTTTCCTCACAATGATTACTACTTTCCGCACAAAAAGCTCAACCTGAAGGGAACCTTAAACCCAGTTTTCATATGAAAATTCTGTCAATTGCATTAGGGGAACCAGAAAGTCCTCACGACTTAGATTTTGTAGATTTCCACGCAACATGACAACAGACAGATGCTTATCCCTTATGTGTGGTGATGTCATACAGTACAATCAGTACGTGCCATCTTGCCTGAGCCTTCCAGTCCATGTGAAAACTTTGAAAAACTTCATCATTATGGTTATTCTTTTTTAAGCATTTGAGCTCAACAGTTGTTGCTGAATGTTTTACAGTAATTAGATTAATAAGAAATGTGACTATTTTTGACTCTCCCATGTCTTCCAACCAAATTTGGATTCTGTGCAGCCCTAATATGGTTCTGTTATGTCTCAGAGTTATTGGTTCCTGCTTAAAACAACTGACGGCCACAAACATTGCTAATCATAGCTTTAGAGCTGAAATATTTGGGGATGTTTTTTTATTTTTTCCCAAGAAAAAGTAGTTTTTAAAGTCCTTAAAACTTTTGCGTCACAAATCATATCTAAATTATAAAAAATTGGATAATGCTGATCTAATTGTTTAACGTCACGTAATATTTCGAAAGAAGCAAATCCATTAATGCTTTTCACTGGCTGTGATGGTACATTCAGTGACTTTGAACTAACATCTATGCAAATGTGACCTAAGAACCACATGAAAACGTCATCATTAAGTTTGCAAAAGATGGACTAAAATTAGTGAAGCTGTCATCTGTCTGATAAGAATAAAAGAACATGCTGTACAATAAGTAATATAAACGCATGAATGTGGATTCATCTCTGAGGCAAACTGATGAAGTTAATTTGCTTAATTTGGTTATTAAAATGTCATATAAAGCTTGTGCATATACAAGCATATTATTAATATAAGAGGCACCTGTAATGTGAGTTTAACTTTTGTTTTGGCCTTGGCACAAACAGCTATGTTGGTTGGTGGTGATTGGTCTATTTAAGCGCCTACCAGCTTTTTCGAGATCCAAGTTATAATATTCATATTCGCCGTAAAGATTTCCCTACTGGTCAGCCTGCTGTTTGAAATCCCATCGCACCCCTCATCATCCAGTGTCAGGTTCACTTCCATCTCCTGCATCTTCCTGAGAGTTGGCAAAGCCCTATTAACCAAGCTCTGAATCATCATGGAATAAGACAGAGACACCTCATGACCTTTTTCAAAGCTCATTAGTGCTGTATCTAATGATCCTGCAGCTTCGGAAATGACCGCACTCCATCCAGAAACTTCTAAAGGCAGTGGGCAAAGTTGCAGATATCTGAAGTATGATAAAGTGCAAAGTATTCAGAAATTACTCCTTTGGTTTACACTGCAGCCTCTGAAGGTGTTCCAGTAACAGAATCCACTGTTTAAAGGGTCTGCCTGCCAAATCCAGACACTTCTAGTGCTGAATATACAGTGTTCAGCACATTTATGATCTCTGGTAGGTACACAGAGCTCAAGAAATCAAACGTTAAGTAGTATTAGTTACTACAGCTCACTGTTTGCTGCGAGCGGTGACTGTGAAACAAGTTGCACAGAAGTGTCTTAACGTCATCTGACAAACTCAGAGTAGGTCCTGATACAGTTGGTTGGATGTGTGTGTGTGTGTTCAGGGCTGTAAGATGCGAGACCACATAGTGAACGTACCGGATGAGGAGAACTGTGACGAGGCAATGGCAGCCCAGACCAGAGTGCTCAATGACCTGCTGCTGCACAGAGACGCTGTGTGTTTGCCCAACGCACCGCCTGCAGACGGGTGCGTATCGCTGGGAGTGGATCATCTCTTTTGTTCACTTTGTGTTTATGTGTTGATTTGGCAACATTTTATGGGATCACTGTTTCTAAATGTCCCACGGATGTTACCGTGTGTGTCAGCAGTGAGGAGAGTCCGTCCAGCGCTGAAAAGGTCCAGGACTGCGACTTTCTCCTGGAGCCAACACTCCTCGGATCTCTGAGAGGGGACGGCACCACTGTGAGTCATTTACTGTGTCGGATTCTCTGTGTCTCTCTCTGTTGGATGCTTTTTATTTTTTTATTTTTGGGTCTCATTTCTTCTACTTTGTCTTTTCCATCAGTTTTCCCTTTTGAAAAACTGGAGTCTTCAACTGGTAGGATTTCTATCTCGTTTTCTTTCATACGTCAGTGTTGCAAAGAAACTTTGGATATTGTATTGGGTCAGATTTTTGTCCTAAACTGTGGGGCCTTTGCTGTTGCAGAGGCAGCAGTCTCTCCTGTCGGAGGATGAGGAGTACACCACAGGGTCTGAGGTCACTGAAGACGAGGTTGGGGATGAAGAGGAGTTGTCCAAGAAACAAGGTAGAAAATCTTTCCAGCTCGCGGTGACAAAGTAGTCGAATCATGTTTCTTTTGTTTTTCCAATACCTGACTTTTTTTTTTTTTTAGATGCGACTAAATTAATGAGCACATAATTTGTTCCCATTTCCCATCTATGTAAAATGCCAAAGATGCCACATTCTGACAGACGCAGAGGGGTATCATTGCACCTTTAGGCACTTTGTTGCTTGCAGCCTGTTGTAAAGACACATGTTCCCATCCCTGCTTGCATCTATAAATAAATCCCAAAGACAGCCCAGTTTGGAAACTGGACAAGTGGAGGTCAAAGGAAGGCCTAAAAAACGATCTACAGAAGATGAACAGAAGATGTCCTTTAGAAATGGGAACAAATCCAGCAAAGACCTGACGCAGGACCTGAGAGATGCAGAAGATGACCCTTCTGTTGATCCAGCCACTGTTCACTGAGGCCTGTTCATTGGGAAACATGGAGGAAAGGCTGAGGAATGCCAAATGACACAGGAAGTGGACTGAAAGTCAGTGGCAACAGGTCTTATGGAGGGATGAATCCTCCCCAGAGCCCGGACCTCAACATTATTGAAGCAGTGTGGGATCATCTGACAGATAATGGAACAAAAGGCAGCCGACATCCAAAGAAGAGCATTGGGATGTCCTTCAAGAAGCCTGGAGAACTATTCCTGAAGACTATTTACAAGAAAGCTTGTGTAAATCCTTAAACCTTCAACAGTAGAACACTATCCGCTCAATGAGCCTCAGTATGAGAGAAAGTCTTGTACTCAGCTGCCTCCATCCACTGATGCTGTCTCACACAGCCACAGTGTGCTTGGCATGCTGTTATCAACTGTTATAGGGATATAACAGGCTGCCGTTCCAAAACTGACTCCACAAAGTTTTATTTTATTACTATCTTATCACTTGAGTATCGAGCGTGAGGTACATTCATGTACAGAGTTAGTCAGGACAAGGATCAGATAGAAGACATTTTTTGCTGTGTGTGGACTGGAGAGGACAGCTAAGAATTAACAGGATTAATTCTATGTGAGGATTTATCACATATAGGCAGAAAAGTGAGCTGCTTTCTGCTGTTAATGAGATGATTAACTCTGTTACAAAGCCTATGTTATGGACCACAACTTTTTTTGTTGTTTTATTATCCCGGCGGTGTCTCATGGTTCATGGTTTGCAGCTTTTATGCCACATTTTTTACTGAACTAACTTTGTTGCTGAAACAAGTTCACAGACGGGCTTCTTTACACTTCATCAGCTCGAGGCCCATCCTGTTGTTAAAACGCCCAACAGCCTATTTATTAGTGTCATAATGTCTCCACATACTAGATAAGAGAAATAACCACAGCAGTGATAACGCATTGCACTTTAATCACTGGGTCAGGAAGGCTCTTTTTGCTTTCTCAGCCAGGAGTGTTTGGTGAGAATGTGTGCGCCTCACTCTCTCTTCAGACCAATCTTTGAAGCGGCGTAACCCTGATATGAGGTGGAAACGGAAAAAGAGGCCACGTAATTGACCATAAAACAAATTCCCTAGAGCTTCCTCAGTATAATGGGGTTTTATTTTTCTGATTCTCTTAACGACTGCAGCTGGAAGACCTCTTTAATGGGAGGATTTTTCAGATTTTCTCTTACTAACTGTCAGGGAGGCCTCCGCGGGGCTGTTTACACCCGTGTCTCCTGACACAGATGGTTTACCCGTTCATCCATTGCCAGTCCTCCCTCGCTGCTCTGATGTGAGGCGGGGGATTTGGTTCCCACACCTTTGGAAGCACAAAGGTCAATTTCAGAGTGCACGTCTCTGACGTAGAACTTCTTTTCAGAGGTGGTTCAAATGTGCAAATACGCCTCTTTAAAGAAGACGGGCCCAGTATTCAAGTCACACCACATGATGAAATACTTTTCCATCACTTCCTTTTTGGTTCCCTACGCCTGCTCGTTTGATCAAACCTGACTGAGTGTTTGTAGAGCACTTAGTAACGCTGGCTCTGACAAGTGCGACAGAAAATAATTGTATTATGATTGACTTCAGGTTTTCACGCGCTGTGACTAATCAACTGATGTATTGGACATCCTGCCTCATGTTTCAGTACATTTTTCCTTCTTTCGACCCTTTCAGAGCGGCCTCTGCTGCTTAAATGCAGTTTCGATAAGGGGAAACAAAGCGAGCACTCGTGCCAAGACATGTTTCTATTAAAAGCACATCACCACTCTTCCACTCCCAGTCTTCCCCTCTTCCCATCTATTTTTAACGCTTCGCTGCTACCTGCACAACTGTTTTTGGAATGGAGGGTGAAGCCGTTCTTCTTTACAGTCGGGAGATGGCGCCTCGTGGCCCCTGTAGTTTTCATCATTGTTTTTCTGTTTCCAGCTGCTAAGAAGGCCAAGAAGGCCCACAGACCTCTGAAGAAACAACTGTCCTCTCCCAACTTCCAACGCAAGGACAAATCTGAGAAAGTAAGTCTGATTTTGTAAATATTGCACCCCATTCAGCCCCACTGCTCAGCAGGGTGTACTGTTTCCAGCTAAGGCCTCATATATTATATAAAGGCGTGCATTATACATCTGGAGGTCCCCCCCCCCCCCCCCCCCCCCCCCCCCCAAAACTGCTGTTTGTTGACGGTCCCTTCGGTCTCCACAGATGTTTTATACAGTATAACTGTTGAGCTGTACCATTAAAAAGAACATTGTTATTTCTGCTAAAAGCGATTATTTATTTGTTTTTTCCCCCCTTTCAGTCACAAAGCAGGGATAACACACCTTTCACGTGAGTTCAACTAAACACAAAAGCGTTTAGAACCTCCTCTTACTCATTTCTCTTCCTGACTGCATTCAGTCTTAAAGGACAAGTTGTCCATATGTACATTAAGCTTGCTGCCTGCTTGTTGCTCGCTGTATTCACTACTGGTTAACACTGGGGTCTGCTGTGTGTGTGTGTGTGTGTGTTGTAGAGTGAGCGTTCAGAAGAGTAAATGGGACAGCTCTCGCTCAATGCGCTACAACCAGGACGCTCAGAGAGAAGAAGGTAAAGGAGGAGTCGGAGGATATTTTTTGGACACGCAGCAGCCACTGACCCGCTGAGCTTTCACCAAGTTCTGTTTTTTCTGTCTGCTCCCTTTTGTCTGTTACGCCAGACCAGCGCCGCATGGTGGAGATCATCGGTCACCTGACTAAGATGAGATTTGGGGACCAGGAGCAGAGTAAATCCAAGGATACGAAGGAGGTGGGTGTCTTTTAATGTGCTGGACATATACAAAATATGAGCTGGTAACAGAATACTGGAAATGGGGGTTTGACTGGGATTTATTGTCATAATTCATGTCATGTGGTGGTGATTCGTGTTTGGCTGTCAGACCTGCTCTCATCATTTTTGCAGCTGCCTGATGTTGGATTCTTTATGTTCTGGACTGTGTGCGTGTGTGTGTGTGCTGATCCAGCTTGCAGGGGGAATCTACACACGGCTGGAATCACAGTTTAAGAGCACCTCTCAAGCCAAACCGAGCACAGAGAAGACTCCCAGGTATTTGCTGGCACACAACAAAGAGACACACCTCCATGTGTGGATGCCCCGCTCAATAACCACACAACATCTTCTCTTCTCCAGATCCAAAATACGTTACGCTCAGATCCGAACAACATAAAGGGCTGCTGGGAAAGACCGCCAATAGAGCCGATGATCAAAGGAATAGAGGACAAGATGAGATCCTTCTGTGAAGGCTAAATATTCTCCAAATGGCCACCCAGTTGTGGACTCCCTCCTCATCCCGACTCCACACACCCCCCCCCCATGCTTAACTCAGATGACCATGTACGGGTCACCGTCAGCCGCATCCTCTGTTGTCCAGCTTGTGTGTATTTGCGCAGCTGTGGCCGGTTCTTTAAAAACAAGGTGAACTCTGGGTCCCGCTCAGCTCGTAGGAACACAGTGTTCTGCAGCATGTACGGAAAGTCATGTCTGCCTGTTAAAGGGAAACAACTGCTTTTTACTAAGTGGCTTTTTAATTAAAGGAACTGATATGAATAATAACTGGATTTATCTGGACTGTAATGAATTTGAGATGAGTGAACTGAATTTTATTCTAATTGAATTGTACTGAACTTGTTTACTTTCTCTGTCAAGTGCCATGAGATGGCTTCTGTTGTCGACTGGGACGTCAGACGTCAAGTGACTGAAAGGCATTTTATTCATGATTTTAAAAATGTCCCAGCAAGTCAAAAGAAAATGATAATGGGGATAATTAGCCAAAAAAAAATAATGATTGAGGAAAATGTAATCATGAGATACAACATTTTAAAGAAGAAACTCAGAAATTAGCTTCTATAGAATAACTTGTTCAGGCTCTGGTATTTCGAACAGTCATCTTTACCTCCACACAAGTTCTGAAGGTGATCCATAATGCTGAAGTCCAGATGGGGGGGTGTGTGAACGGTTCACCACATCAGCTCGGTTTCAGATAGATGAGATTCTGATCTCACTGTCGGGGCCGTGCACTGTTCTGATTCTCAGTGTTCTGTTTTGAAGCCTGGTCACCTTATGAGATGGATGCTTCTCTCACTTCCCAGTATTCCCTCGGTTCTGGTAGTCTTTGTCATTCCTGTCTGCTTTGGAATGTGACTGCACTGTATGACACTGGGACCAATAAAACAGAAATGTCTCTAAACTCCTGGCAGAGCATTTGATTTGATTTTTTTTTTTTTTTTTTTTTAACCGATTGTCCTTTTTTGTCCACTGGGCGGCAGCAGATCACCTTGAGAGGGTTGCATGATTCTTAAGCAATCAACTTTGCCCTACTTCGACCAAACCTGTGACCTCTGCTCCAACACGTGGCCAGGTGATAGCAAAGATCACAACAAAGGCTTTAATCCACAGTGTTGGTGTGCAGTTTGTGAAAGTCCGGCAGAGGGCTGGTATGTGCCACTGGGTAGAGGGTCAAACGCCCTCTGCTTGAGAGTAACCTGGCTCTTCCTGTCAGGCTTGCTCACAGGGGTATTAATAACCCTGCCTCCCCACAGCGTACTCACAGGGCAGAAGGGGACATAAGGTGTGAGGGCAGGAAAAGTGGGCAGATTTTTTTTTTTCCTTTCAATGTAGGTGGGGGTTATCCCAGCTGTTCCTCCTCCTCCTCGACAGTGGATGCCGAGAATGGCTGAAGATCTCTGGATGTGGGTCAGGAAGGGAGAGAAGGGGGTCCGGTTACAGCCGGGCTGAATTCTGGTCCTGCAGAGATGGCTGTATATAATAACATCAAAGCAAACACGAGCTGGTAATACACCAGAAGAAAGACGTTTCAAGTCCACCAGAGACTGCAAATCATGCAGAAATAAAAATGTACATGCGACTTTCTGCAGCCACAGGAAGTCGCTGACATCCAGATTGTGACAGGAAGTCGGACTTCTATCCAAAGGAACCAAAGCAGGTCAAGAAGTGCGATGCTGGGTTAAACTTTAAAGTCCACCAACTCTGGCTGGTTGCATCAGGTTGTGGGGATTGCGTCAGAGGAGTGTTACGGCTTTCAGTGGCCGAGCGTCATTGTAACCTTTAATGTAATACCAGTATGTTAACGGGGATTAGTGGCGGGATCAGCTTACACGGCCCCAAGCTTGGCCAAATTTGTCTGAGCGGAAATGGTCGAATGTCGCCGTGCGTGTGTGGCAGGCGTCATCCATCATCGCTTTCATCATCAGGGGCTCACACCGGCGTGTGAGGGAGAGGCTGAAGAGAGGCACAGCCCAAGTCTCAGTTTGTAGTAGATGAGATGCGGCAAGAGTAGAACAGCACTGAACAGAGGAGGGACGGCACGTTAATGAGATGATTTACAATGTGACCAAGAATCCTCACATCAAAAAGAAAAATGTTCACAAACCTGAAGTTGGTTTAACTTCACTTTCACTTAACAGCTGAGAAACATGGATTGTACACTGTCTTATAATGACCCAAATAAATTTGGTTATAATTAGATCACACAAAAAAAAAAAGATTGTTTTTCACTGCTGGACTCAGGATGGCTCCAGCTGACCATTCCTGTTGCACTGCAGCAGATACAAATGAAAGCAGCCTCATTTTGTCAAACTGGAAGTGGCAGGAACAGAAAAAAAAAAAAAAAAGAATTTAATTAAATCTGAGCAAAGGCAGGGTTATAAAATTCTCAACTTTATTCAGTTCAAAAAGTTCACAACAAAGTAACACCTTGAGAAGGGAAATTTGCCATCAGAGATTGGGTGCTTATTTGGATTTATACATTCTTTCTTAATTAAACTCGTTGGCAATTTATTAGCTCTCTGGACAAAAAAAAAAAAAAAAAGCCTTTTGTTTATTTGGACAGAACTTAAACAGGTACAAATGAAAAATGTAAAAATACAAAATTAAATGTAAACCCAAATTTAATTGTCAATTTGCTCTGAAAGGTAGCGTCTTGAAGCACTACTGCATGGTAAATAACCTAAATTAGTACAATTCAAAATCCTGAAAGCCATCTGAGTTAAACAGGAATTGTTATAAAGATGCAACCAACCAAGAAGCCATAAATACCTCCGCCACTTCCGTAAAACATCCCATTAATGAAGGCTCACAAATGAGCAACAATCCTCTTAGAGGAAAACAAAACGCTGATGTCGACTAAGCGACAGCACACACGCGCACACACCCATAATAACAAAAAAGGAAAAAAAAATAGAATAAGAGGAAAGAAAAAAAAATGTTCCCATGGTATTAAAGATGCTATACAGTTGGGATGATATGCACATATTCGGTTTTGCTTTCCCTAAAACAAACAAAAAAAAACTCCTGCTGGCAGCAGTCCAGTTTTTAGGAGAAGCTCAACTCATGAGCAACAGATGCTGAAGCACGAAGCAGCATCTCTCAGCCTTCATTCATTTTCCGCTAGATTCACATTCTCCCACAATGCTGTGGGGCACCAAACAAGCAGTGCTGATACGAGACCACTTCCTGTCTGTCGCAACACCGACCTAGAAGCTTCTACGCCGACTTGACACGTTGGCCCGTTTTTCCACAAAACACCCTGCTCGGACTGGATATAATATATTTATATATAAACAAATATGTGGAAGAAAGGGAAGAACTGGGAAACAGAATGAGGGAGGTGAAGGAAACCGAACAGAATCAAGATGGTTAACTTGTCCTAATTGTTACTACTTTATCATGCGGGTCTGGGATGGAGCAGAGACCAACAGAACATTACTGTAGATTGACAGTTGTGGAAAGTTAATACACAAAAAGTCTCCATACAAAACGCAGATTATGTAAAAAGGGCCACAGGGTGACACAGTAATCATTTACATAGTATTGGCATTATTTTGGTCAACAAACATCCAAAAGGACAGCCCACTTTGCAGAGGCGGAGCTGCCTTCCACCATACACAAGTGCCTCTCTTGGGTTTTGTTGTGTTTGCTGTGATTAGGGTTTGTTTGTTTGTTTGTTATCTGGATACTGTACAAGTTTGGTTGAGCGGGAGCTCAGTCACACATCTCCTCTGGAATCTCATGAGGGTTGAGGATGCCCGGCACCGACATCTGGATCTTGTGTTTCTCCTCCTGGGCCTGACGGAGCGACGCCTCCCTTTCCTCCAGGAACAGGTCTGAGGTGTCCTCACCTGCAAACTCCTACCACAGGGAACAAGCCAGCGCCAGAGTTAGCTCTGAGATTCCGAGGACGAGACCTTCTACCCTGCAAGCCCCCAGCTTCATTTTTAGTTTGTTACATTTATCCCACGAGTCTCATTAAATCCCAGTCAGGCACTATCAATTTTGAGAATGTAATACTAGTCACCCCTGGTACTTTAACTCCTTATTAACATGAGATTTCAAACTTTGCCAGAAAACAAAATGTGCCTTAATGACATTTAAAAGCATGGCGACTCTCTTCATCATCTAAAATGACGAGTATAAGATGTAATTTCAGAGATTCACACCATCACTAAGTGTGTGTGTGTGTGTGTGTGTGTGTGTGTGTGTGTGTGCGTCCCTCGCATACACGGCTTTATTCCCACAATAAATTGTCAGAAGCAGCCAAAAACCATCCATAAACTTCAAAGGGCAACCTGGCCATGTAGGAGAATGCTATTTGTGGAAACGGGAGCTATGCAGTTAGCTCTGATAACCTCTGTGAGCAAAAACAAAGTCCCTGCAGCACACACAAACATGAAAGCTGCAGCTCTGCCGGGCAGGTCTTGATCTGCTTCCTCTCATCAGCAAACAAAACTCAAATAAATATCACATTATATCAAGTCAAAGTGTAACGATGTAACAAGACTGTCTGAACAGTTTGATCCCCCACCTAAGGCCCTGTCGTTCATGTCCAGCAGGCTCACCTTTATCTGTACCAGGAAGTCCCTCAGGTGCTCCTTGAAGGCAGGAATGTCCTGGTTTAAACTGAACAGCCCTGTGACAAACACCTTCACCTGAGCACTAATAAATAGAGGGACATAAATCCATTAAAGATGCCAAACAGGTTAGTCTGATCAGAGCAGAGATGTTGCATGTCGTGTTCACACTTACTCCTGTAGGTGGGGGAAAGCAGTCTTGAGCAGGTTGGCCACATAATCCTGGATGAAGACCTGGTTGCTGGTGGGGGTGGCAGGGTTCAGTGCAGAAGTGATCTTCCCCTCTTCCACCAAGTTGAACATGTAGGCCAGGATGGACGCATGCATCGTCAGGCCTGCAGGACGCACACACACCAACACACTTAAGAAGACTTTTACAGCAGAAAATGGATCGTTAAAGCAGTCTTTTTTTTTTTCTTTAAATAACATTTGAAGGGCATTCATTTCTCTGAGGTAGGAGGGAGTTGGGTGATGTTAATCCAAAAAGAAGCACAGAGAAGTCCATTCTCACAGAAGGCCCACTTTTAATTAAAGCTCAAATTAACTCGTTTGCATTCTTTTTTCCATGCTGTCCACATCTCTAACGAATCAGACTTTGTATTACCTCCATGCACCCGTGGCTCGTGTGTGTGTGTAACCTCACCAGCAGTGTGTGATGTGTCGGTGACCACAGAGAAGATGTGCTGCAGGATATCGCAGAAATACGTCTGGTAGAAGCTCTGAGCTGCTGCTTCCTCCTGGGCCACGTTTTGCAGCATCGTGTACAGAATCTGCAGACCTGCGGGAGCAGAAACACAGAACACGCTTCCACTTCATACACAGTGAGGAGTTCTCAACAAGTGGAGCATTACAGTGTCTGAATGGCCATGATCACTCAGAAGTGGTGGATGTGCACCGTTTCTGCTCTCTGAAGTTCAACCAGAGCTTCAGGCAGAGGGGATGTGTCCCAGAGCTTCTGCACATTTCTGCTTGTCAATCAAAATGTAGTTTTGATCATTTGTATTCAAACTTCAGGCAGTGTTGCTCAATATATAACCGATGCAGTGTGTGAAAGTTGGCCTGCCATCGTACCGGTGTCAGCCACGTTCCTCATGGTGTGTTTGAAGGCCCAGATGATGGAGTCCAACACCAGCTTAAACTGGGCCGGGGGGATGGCGAGGAACGCAGGGAAGCAGTGAGAGTTTACGGCTTGGAGCAGGTAGAAGAAGTGGGTCCTGTGCTCTGGATACTCCTCAAAGTTCTGTTACAAAAAAAACATGAAACGGTGCTTTAAGAGATTTACTTCTTCTACATCATGTAAGAATTTGTCCCCTGTGGTTGCTGTTTGAAAGCTGCATTCATCTTTTGTATCATGCAGGATAATGGGTCATCGCAGCTTTCCACTGACGGAGCCCTGCATGATTCACACACACTTTGGCTGAATCTAGAGGGTCGAAGACTGCTTTGCCAAGCAGACAATGTATGAACTATACAGTGTGGGAACACTTCTCTGCAGGCTCTGACTAGTCAGCCTCAAGAAAACCGCAACAAGCTGGTGATTGTCAGTTTTTCCACCAGAAACCTGTTTTTTTGTAACGCAGGCAGCAGGAACCCTCTGATCTTTCCCTCGAATGACAGACAGACTACAACTATTATCAAAATAAACTACGCAGACAAACTGGCCTTTACTTTGAGATGATGAAACCCCAGGTACACAAACGGATCGTACTGGCAAAATAAAAATGGCCCCTTAACATCCAGCACTTGTTTCCCCACCAAACCACTTTGTATGGCACTAAGTGCTGTGTTATTCTGGAGGAACCCTCCATTTAGGACTCCAACTAAACAAAGAGTCAGCTAATCTTTTTTGTCTTCCTTCAAGCATAAAAGCCAATTATGTTGCAATCCAATACTTTATTTAATATCTAATACTGTGGGCTTTAGAATATTAGAAAGACACAGGAGAAAGAGCTGCCCTTTTGCCAATAAAACCTGCTAATTCAAATGTTTATTTAGGGATTTGGTGCTTGATTACTAATGTGCTTCCTCACCAATATGAACAGTCTATCAGACTTCATGTCGATGGGCTGAATTACCCATCCCACGATTAACTAAAACAGACCTAAATGTTTGCTCGCATCACAATCAGCTGATCTGTGGGCCTCACCTTGTTGATCATGTTCAGGGTGCACTCAAAGACGGCATCAAAGATCTGGGGTATCTCACTGGTGATGTGACCTCCCAGCTTATTGACGATGGTCGCCATGGTGCTGAGGACCTCGGGCTCACGGGCCGCAGGGACATTACGTTGGTAGTCTATGAGGACGGCATCCAAGAGTGGTGGAACGAAGTTCTCTCCAACCTGGAAAATGGTGAGATAGATCAGTGAGGAGCAAAACGCCAGCCCCCCCAAAATCTCTGGAGGAAAATAAATAGTTCAAGCAGTCTTTGATGCTTTGCAAAAAAATTGTAGCAGAGAAGCAGAAAGATCTGCCACAGCAACATAAAATGTTTTATTACTTAAAGTCCATTTCTAATTTCTAATGAGGACCATTTCATTTAAAGCCCATTATTTTGAACAATCAAGTTTGCAGACGATTGTTTATCAGCACAAAATAAGGTCATTGTGCCTCAACACAAGTTGACAGATCTCTGCGCTTCCACATATCTGAGCCTCTTCTCACCATCTGCGGGTCGTTTGATCGGCTGACCCAGCCTGAGATCAGTTTCAGTGTCTCTCGTTTCACAGTTCTCATGCTGCGGATCAGCGGCTGTTTCGTCACCATCTCACCTGCAACACACACCAAAAAAAGGAAAAAAAAAGCTTGTCAAGGAAGTTTCACTCCACAGACCGGCGGTTCTGTGCATGACTGATAAATGACTTAAGCTGCAGCAGGCTTTGCATTTTTGCACTTCGTTTTTATATTGAAGCAAGATTATGTTAAAAAGGAAAATGCAGAGTGATACAAATGCTGAATACCATAAAAATGATTACTTATCATTATGATTACTTATGATTACTAAAAGAAGAAAGATTTAACACATACAAGGACTCAACAAATGCAGACATTACAGAGGACAGGTTTCCCCTCCGTTAATATCTGTTCTGTTAGTTTGGACGTCACAATCAGAAGACAGTGCCAGCCTGGAAGCTGGCCTGCAGGACTGTACAGTTCATCACCAGAACAGTCTTCCATCCCTGCAGGACATTTACATCAGCGGGGAAATCAAAAGGGATCGACACGGTTAAGAAACACCAACAACACCGTCTCTTCACACGGCTGTTGGGAAAGCAGTACAGGAGTGTGAAATCAAGAACAACGCTCATAAACAGCTTCTACCAACAGGCCATCAGACTTCTGAACAGCCAAGAAACAACAGCGTCCCCGTCCCCACCCCTGGTGCTCCATCACACCCACTGGCCCCTTTCCCACAGCCTGATTCACACTCCTGTGTTACCCGTTGGTGTCCAGCGTGCAGGTACACAGGAGGAAGGTCTCTGAGCCGGCAGAGGTGGGGACCTTGTATTATGTCGTATTCGTTTTATTCTAACCTTATCACCATTTTGTGTGAAGGTAATCAAGCTAAGAAGGAATTTCAGTTCATGGTGTAAATCGCTGTGTAATAAAGGTTTTGAACCTTGAACAGCACCTGAAGAACCTCCTAACACCCCCCCACCAATGGTCTCAAATGCCTGTTATGTGGTGCCCATGTAAACAGTGATTCATGCAGACATGTTGTCACCCGGCTGCAGTTCAACAACCCCCCCCCCCCCTTACCGTTTGTCTGAATGGCAGCAGAGATATTCTCGCTGAGGCACTTGTAGACGTTGAGCATGTCCAGGTAAATCCGTCCCAACTGGATGACAAACGGGTGTCCCACAGCCTTGCAGGCTCTGACGTTGGTCTTCAGTATGCTGCCGAGCTGTTTTACAGTCTCTGGGTCCTTCAAGATGTCGACATTCTGAGCAAAGGAGGGAACAGAGGAGCGTTTCAAACGTTGATGCTTCTCTGTGGAATCACTTACTGCTTCGGCACTGCTCTCCCACCTTGGTGGCCTGCTGGATGATGCTGTCCCACACTTGATTGGGCAGCAGCATATATTTTTCTATCAGGTGCTCCTGAACAGCCTGGTCCGTCTGGGCCCCGATCATATAACCCACCGCCTCGTAGAAGGTGTGCACCTGCACACGAAAGCAAAGAAGAGGAGATGTGTATGAGGAGCCGTGCTGCTGTGTGCTCTGCTAACGGGTCACTAATCTGCAAATCAGCGTCTGCTTGCTGACCTGTTGAGGCTGGAGGTCACAGATGATGGTGTTGATATTGTTTAGGATCTCGTCGATAAAGGGCATCACCTCTCCCACCTGCACCTGGATAAAATGACGCCTGCACTTTTGGGCTATCTTAATAAAGGTGTCACACGCCATGTCCTGAACTCCGTCGTGGGTCTCTGATGAAGAAATAAGTGACATGAAGCATTTCACACCATCAAAAATCAGTCAGGTTTATCCAACCGACTGTGCCACCCCCCCCCCCCTTTAAATGGTTTAAAATTCTTACCGTGCATGAATTCAAAGAGTTTGTTGACCACAGTCTTGAGGAACTTCCAGTGGGCTCTGAGAAAGCGCGGGTACTGACCAACAATGTACATGATATTTGAGGCAATGATGGCCTTGTTGTCCTTTCCTCGTTTTTGCTCACACAGACCCAGCAGATCCTGAAAATAAAACACGAGATCACTAAGACTCCGCACATATCAGAGCTCAAGGGCTTAACTTCTGACTGACAGTCAGAACTGAGCGCATTCACACTGGAAGTTTGGAAAAGCAAAAAGAATGTCGGTTCACATACTTTCTATTGATGCCTGCAATTAACTTGGAATGTGAGAATTCTGCGAGGATAACTTCGGCTCTTTGTTTTAAATACCTTAATGACGGTAACCAGGAACCTCTTCTCGTCCTCCTCGTGCATGGCCCCACTGATGGAGCCGATGGCCCAGCACAATGTGTTGAGGTTTTTCCAGGACCATTCCGTGCCATTCACTTGGTTGTGAAGCTTCTCTGTCATTATGCGTTCTGTGTCCGCGTAGTCCAGGTGAGTGAGGTACACTGCAGAACAGCGAGACATTAGATACTATCAACATGTGTACAACATCTGCTCAACGGAGTTAGACCTGCAAAAAGATGCTAAACATGAGACAGTGTTGTGAGTGTTACTGGTCAAGCCATCAAAGTCCAGCTGCAGCAGTTGCTTACTTACAGACACCATTCTACCATCTTTCAGCGTCCTGTCAATAGTCTGAAGCTCTCCCTTCCCTTACAGCCATCCATGATTCAAACACCTTTTCCTAATCCGGTCAAAACACCCTGAACTACTAGCCAATCTTTTTCAGTGTTTTTAGTCCATCCAGAACGCATTTCTTTGGACTGTGGGAGAAAATCAAGAGCATCTGGAGGAAATCCACACAAACAGGCGCCAGCCAGCCAGCAGTGCCAACACCTACCTCTCCTTCCATGTCCAAATACCTAAATATCTAAATAGTGCTAAGAAGAAACAACCTAATCTTTAAAGGATGAGTGTGATCAGTGAGTATAGAAGTATTCAATTGTAACTGTTTATGGTTACGACCAAGAAGTTGAAAACTAATGATAACTGAAGAGGATGTGATCTCAGATGCCCTCTTTAATGAGTCATACCAAGGGTTTCCCTCATGTTTTTGTAGAGGTTGATGGAATCTGTGTCCTTCATGAACTCTCTGACCACCTCCCCCTGGTCATTCTCCACCACCAGGACCTCCTCTGGCTTGGCCATCCGACTCACCATCAGCAGACGCACCTGTCACAAGACATAAAGCCACCCGTCAGCATCCACGCACACGAAAAAACTAAAAGAAACATCGATAGAGCTCAGATGTGAGACAATCTTAGAAACATTTACACACTGTTATTAAATATCAGCACCAGGGGAGAAGAAGAAGAAGAAGAAAACTTTACAGAGCTGCTGATTTTCAGTAATAGTGTATCTGGCGACCGTTTTGGCAGCACTGCAGCAGCCACCTGTCTTTGAATGGTGCCAACTGATTCTAGTGTGACTGCAAGCTAAGACGCCGCAGGTTCCAAGAAATTAAACTGTACCTTCGGCGCTGGCAGATTTTAGAAATTCCACCATAATCACGACACTCTTTTGCCTTCAACATGCCCAAAACGCATTCTTTAGTCATTTTGACAAAGGATTTTCACAGCTGACGGTACCTTGGAGAGAACAGGAAGGTACAGCTGTCTGCGTGGGGGCACGTCAAAGTGTTGGTTGCCGGAGAGCAGAGGGGACGTAGATGTGGAAAATGGACTCTCTCTGTAGAGTTCAGCTGCTAAGTGGTTCCAATACTCGAGACAAATTTTGAAGATCTCAGTCTCTTCTACCTCAGACACCAGGAGCATGTAGTGGAGGGCCTGAAGAAGAATCAAGGGAACAATGACACAGTCAGTAAAGACATTACATCCTTTTTGTACTGCCCTGACATTCTGTTTTATTCCGAATTCCTCCGATGCAACTAGTAAATAAGCTGTTATTCCAAGCAGAAAAATCTCGTGGCTAAACTTCTCACCTCCATTAACGTCTCTCTGAGGTTGAGCCGCTTCTCAATGAGCTGGCCGTGCTCTTTAAGGAACGTGCATAGGAACAGACTGAGGTTCTGAATGAAGTTCTGCTCGTCGTCCTTCCCGTTGGCGTAGGCCAACCGAATGTTGGTGTTCAGGGGCAGCATCTGTGCAGAGATGGCTCGAGTTAAAATGCCAATCAGAGACGAGGGCAAATGTCAAATCCGCTTCATCCCAATCCAACATTTCAACCCACCTGCTTGAGCTGGCACATGGTCAGCGTGAAGAGGGTAACAAACTGCTCCTCATACTGGCTGACACTCACACCAGCGATTTCTGTCAGGCACTTCAGCGTCACATTGCGAAACATGGGCACGTTCAAGAACTGCAGAACGTTCAAAGCAGGTTTTGTGTTATTCACTGAACCATCTGGAGTTTGACAGTGAGAATAAAACAACTCTGTGCGTGTCGGCGTAGCCGCACCTTATAGACCAACGTGCTGATCAGTTTGGTTTCAAAGATGTATCCAAGTGGAATCCAGTTGAGAAAACGCAGGAGGGTCTCCAGAGTGGCGTGAACCAGGGGGGCGTTCTGGGAATTTTCCTAAAGTGCAGCCGAAGACACAAATAGATGAGGAAAGAGCGGGTGTGCTGAAGAAGATCCCAGGAGGTTTTACATTGATGCTGGAAGTAAGATGTGGGTGAACGTACCATGACAAACTGACAAAGCTGGAATATCTGGGAGAATTCATTACACATGCTGAAAGAAAAACATGTCAGAATTGAACATTCGCATCGGACACAGAGATACTCAGATCATGATGATCTGAACTATTACTAATTAAATAAAGAGCATTTTCAGATCTCCTTATCAAGAAAGTTGTAGGATTCATTTGATGTTTGGGAAGTATTTGGATTAAAAATGCTGATACAATGCTTTGATTTTGATAGAAAGTTTCACAATGACATAATGATGAAGGTTTCTGACGATCCTGACCTGTCTTTTAGATGCTTGGCTTTAACCTGGGTCATCTGGCCACTGGAGAAGTCAAAGACCTCCTCGCTGAGCAGCTTCAGAATGACCATGTTGTTCTGACAGAGACTCTCGCTGGTGCGACTCGCCCCTACAATGTCACTGATGAAGGTGGGCCAGTGCTTGGGCCACTCCTGCTTCAGGATCTGCAGATTCAAGCACAAACATGCTGGAGTCAGACAAAGACTGAGGGGATGAAACTGTGGCTGCTAAAAGCAACGGCCTGACGAACTTTCTGGAAACATCCAACGAAAAAAAAAAAAAACAGACTGAAGAAAAGTTTCTGATGGACAAATGTTCAAATCCAATACACATGGACATCTTGTGTCCTTCAAGGCCAACGCAATGTTAGCTCAGCTGACGCAAGTGGTGACTCACTCTCAATGATACCAATGCAAAGTCACTCATTTAGTTAATGATCCTGTCATTCTCCCCCTCATATAAATAAATATACATCAAACACAGACACGGAGGTCTGTCAAAATGTTTTTACACATGCCACAGCTGATAAATCCCCAGTCTCATTTAGCCTTTCTGTTTGTTAGGACATGGGGAAAAGTGCAGTGCACACTAAAACCAAAATACACACCACCGAACACGCGGCGCAACTCTCGCTGTCATTGGCTATTCGTATTGTCTGTCAAAAGATTGAAGAATGTCATCCATCGAAAAGAATATCGACCATGTTTCATATCGCCATCGAGGAAAAGTCATTCCTCGATAGCCATCGTTGTGGTTTTATCGGCTAATTCACTCATCATAAACATATCTGTATGCTTCTTCTTGGCTTCTCTGGTTCTCGTTAAAAAAAATAAATCCTTTACTTTATCTGAGGCATTCAACAAGAGAGAACACGCATTTTAAATAAGGAATCATGCACTTAACTGGCGACGGTTGTGTTGATTTTTAAACTATACGTAGATGGACAAAAAGCGCAAGTGAGGTTTTTGATTATTTTCTTACTTTTCAGACCAAGCTTTCCAGATTCTTTAGAGATTTAAAAGTTCATAGTGCTCAGTTTATAACCTGCAAGCACCCGATCAATAATCCACAACTACCTTTGTCCGTTTGCCTGAATACAGATCCGTCGTGATACTTTGGAAGCGAGAATATGTGTATCCGTCTCAAACATGGACGCGTATAGTACGGTACTCTCACAGTGGCCTCCATGTCATACATATCTTCTTTTTTTATACTCATCAGTATCCTCTACAGGTTCTAAGCAACGAGTAAAATGTTCCACGCTGCTTTGTCACATTATTCTTTTTGTTACGGTCGATATCTTAAATTCTAACTGCTCGTTTCCTTTTTCTTTGTGCCTCTCAAAATGACTTCCATCCAGCACTGTGGGCTTAGAAAAACAGAGCACAATGAATTGCTTCCAACGCCAGAGTGGCTAATTGCTTTGTGTCGATGGGGCTGACATAAAAACTCTCAGGCTGGTTTTAGTCATCCTCACTGACACGTAAGTTCATATTCACAACATAACCAACAGCTCACAAGGACCGTGTGTGACCAAGTTTCACCGAATCCGTGCATGTGTACAAAAGATTTGTCTGACGATGGGAATTTTGGACGCCGCATGTTGAAGTCTGCAAAAACACGCCTCCACTGCAGCCGAGTGACGTGGCACTTTCTTTTCTCCTGAAACTTACCTGAACCAGGATCATGTTCAGCTTCCCAATGTAGACTTTTTCTTTCTAAAAACACACAGAAACAAGAAACAATTACTTTCCGTTACACCGTCTCACCTGCAGAACTCATTTTGAACACGGCAAACTAAAGAGAAAAGGGATGCCACCACTTGTTAAGAGAGTAAATGGATGAGAACATGTTGGGACTGGTCACGCATAAAGTATGCAAATCATGAGTCCAACTCATCCTAAAATGACAGTTCTGGGTGAAGTATGCGATGACATCATGCATCGATGATGGCTATGGTTTTCCAAGCTGTGTAGAATTTTCAGCTTACTATGACAACATATAGAACCGCCTTGCAAACGCAGCTCAAAGTCAATCCATGCATCAAAACAGTCTGCTGAAATGGGTTTGAATGCAAAAAAAGTCGGATTTTACTGTGTCGTGAGTTGCAGACTAAAAAGTGATGCAAATTAAAAGCAGAAACACATCCTGAGAGTTGCTTTTCCAGTTAAACAGTAACAGTCAGGTAGTAAACATCATTTTTGGGTCAGCCTCACTGAATCCAATCCACTAATAACCTCTTATTAAAGGCAAATGTGGTGTTCTCACAACATTTAAGTGGCAACAAAACAGCATCTCATTTCAATTCCAGAGTCATTTTTCACTGAAAGTCAATTTTAAGCTTCATTTAAGTCTTTTCCGCCCTTTCCCTTGTTCAAACTACTTTCATTTTTATTTGTTCTTTTCTTTTTAGATCTTATTCTTTATTTTTAAAATCAGCACTGCCAACATTAGACTTCACCAGGAAAAATAAAGCTTGTAACAAAACTTGGTAACATATGTAGCCAACAGGGCTTCTGCTTTCCTGCTGATCTAAACACTTGTGTAACTTCAGCACTCGTAAGTCAGATGCAATGTTGTCTTAATGCAACATAGAAAATGATTTGATCAGTGTTGAGCTCAACATCTAAAACCTCTGAGAGTTTTAGTGCTCAATATGGCTGAATACGCCAGAAAAGCTCCAGAGGTAACCACTTATGGCCTGACTTACAGAGCTCCATGGCTGCTGTGTTCCATCTATCCATCTATCTTGGAATCAAGCTCAAATCTTAGACAAACATTTTAGTTACATGTAAATGTCATGGGTCCCACACACAAGTCCTCCACCAAAACATTCATACGGTTACCCAAAAACTAATTGGTCTGATTCAGTTTCAAAGTTCACTCACCTCTACGTTTGAAGCATCTGATGAGGTCTTGATAATGAGTCCGACAACATACTTTTTAATACCTGGCAAGTACACAAAGACACCAGAAGAAGAATGTTAACGCGCACCAAAGAAGAAGAAAAAAAAACAAACAAAAAAAAACATCCCTGTCAACATATCCTGACATGACGAGTTGCCTGGAGCACATTACTCTGTAACCCTCAAACAGTCTGCTGGTATCAAACAAGCTACAACTGCCAATGTTATCCCACATTTGTACACTTTGACAGAAGGTGTGGTCTCCCATTCACATACTGTTGCAAAGCCAATTGATAAATACATGGATGTGGGCTGCAACTGCCACTGAACTTCTACTGGGCTATATAAAAAAAAAAAAAAAAAAAACGTTCAGTGGAAGTTACATTTCTCACAGTCGAGACTGTCAATGTGAGCAGAACGTCTTAAACGCTGTGTTCTCAGCTCCCTCACATCTGTCCCTCGACTGGAGCTGTACTGAAAATCATGTGCTGGGGTGCAGTGAGAGGAGCCGAAAAACGAGGCAATACTCTGACACAAGGGGGGAAAAGACATACTTGCCGGTCGCCCTGCACTGGGTTTGCCACTTGAACAAAATTCAGGCATCTACGGTCAGAAGCAGGCAAGTCTTAGGTCAATGGGAAAAATGAATTTTGAGCAAAATTATAGAAGAATGGCGGGAGGCAGAATCAACTGATTTGACATTGATTAGCAATTTTATTCCATTATCGCTGCTTTCTGCTCAAACAAGGAAAAAAAAAATGAATGATTTCTTTTCTTTCAGAGTTCTTCTTTTTGTCAAACCTCTGCTTTGAAACTCTCAGAAACAACCTAATCCTAACTGCTTCAAGCTGGAGGCGGTGACATGCAAACAATTAGGCAGCAATTAAAGTCTGGACATTCGACATATATCTTGTCATTGTCAGAAGAAGAAAAAAAAAACATATTACAACACATGGGAGCATTTGACATCAATTATTAGAAAATGAATGAATAAAAACAAATTGAGAATGCTGAATCTACCTGATCAACCACATAACACGTTCCAGTGTGTTATATACTGAAGCTTATCATTTTGGAGGCAGCTACTGGTGGGTTTAAATGAATAAATAAATAAATAAAATGGTGGGGGTTAAACCAAACAACCCATCAGGGAATGACAGGACAGATAGGCTCAAAGCAGCAATCTGAATGTCTCACTGTTCCATCTTTAAAGGCAGAAACACACTCAAATTTCACAGGGTTTTTGGTATTTTAATGCAATTGAGACAATAACAACTATAAGTAACTTTATTCGCTCTACATCTTCAGAAGGTGCTCCTCACTGAGCGGTTTGGAACACCAAAACAGAGCCATAGAGTTTTGGGTTGTTGCTAAAGGGCTGAATTAAACCACTTTGCAGCAGCCGGTGCTCACCAGTCAAGCAGAAAACAAACCAGCATGCTTCGTGAGGGAATACTCTTCAACATGGCAACCGCACGTCACAACTTCTAAAAACGCCCCAACATTGACTGAACCAGCAACTTCTGTGATTTGTCCCACAAAAGAAAGTTTTACCTTCACACTGAGTCCGGGGCAGAATCTTCCATCTTGTTTTGATAACCGTTTCCAGTATCTGAAGCGCATAGTACTGCAACAGGCAAGGAGGGAGTGGGGTTAGGACGGAGCCATCACAACGTTCAATAATAAGCAGTGTGCAACTTTAATACAAACCAAAAACAGTATGAGGTGGACCAGCCTGTCGTAACATTCATTTCTAAATTTGACTGGATTAAACCACGTCTCTCATGCAGATTTTTTTTTTTTTTTTTTTGCACAATATTCACTGGTTTTGTTTTCTGTCTACCAGCAGAATTAAGCTGGAACACTGCAGAAGTCCTGCTGTTTCTCACAGCATCACACCAGACAGCAGAAAAATATATCAACCCACTAACCAGGAATGCTCCAAATGAGAGCCTGATGGTCTACAAAGACACGGTTTGTGTTAAAACATTTATTTTACCAAGGCTGCACAAACCATGTAGAGTTGGGCATCGAGAACTTTTTTATTTATCTTATTATCATAACCCCTGAAAAGGTTGGAAATTATCCTTAATGGGATCTGATTTTGCTTTCTGACCCCTGACAGCAAAGTCTGAACCAGCTGCGTTTCTGTTGACCACAGAGGTTCAGCCTGTGCTGTGCGTGTATGAGGATCCTGAAAAGATGTAGCCAAGGTCAAAAAGACAGCGCTATAGGGAAATGTGACCATAGCTCAAATACCAGCTTATGGGTTGTGATAAAGCGCTTACAGTAGCATCGCAGTGTTCAGAACAACATAAGTAATGCATGAAAAACAGGTAGCCTCCTTCGTTCGGATTTCTATCACCAATGTTGTTACTTTGGGTCAGCACCCAAGAATCCAAACCTCATCTTAAAGTGTCAGAATTAACATCCAAATGTTGTCGATACCCAACCCCGGATGAGTTAGTTCTCTAAAAGCTATCACATATATTATGGTTCATTTACATGGTGAACGTAAACCAGATTCCTTCAACTGGTGTGTCATAAGGAACAGCAAGACCGACCACAGGTTGAGTTTTGGATTATTCATGATTGCTCAATTGTAAAGCATGAAGCAAGAAAAGTCAACACTTTACTTCCAAGTTAATCTTTGATCTAGTGTAACTTCAACTGACTGTTTCAACTGTAGGGATCATCGCTTTAAGAGAACAATGCTTTGGGGAAATGAATAAAAGAGGACCTGTAGTGTAGGATGTTAATAAAGCAGGATTAACAATGTGCTGCAAAACAGGAATGCTGTAAGATTAAAGGTGAAATCTCCTTACGGGCTCACTGACGACACCGTTTACAGGTGTCATCTGGAGCGCTGGTGCTCTTTGTTTCACCTTTAACTCCCCGAGCCCCAAAAAGAGGTCCGAGGACAAACAGCCGAATACTTTGCAACGTTTTAGCTGAGAGAGGGACATTCTTCAGAGTGGGGCTGACCGAGAAAACAAAATAAATTAGAGTAGCAGAAAGGGCCGGGGGGGGGGGGGGGGGTGCACTGTAAAAGAGAAGGGAGTCAGGAATAGTGCCATGATCCCTACAGGTGAAATTAAGTCATTACAAATGTCTCTCTACAATGGATCCTACTGACTGCAGCCTGCACCCTCTATCTGTCCAGTAAAACAGATGCAATAGAAACGGATGAACAGAATTCAGTCAAAGGTAATTTAAAAAGGGTAGACCTTGTGGAGGCCTGCCGTCAAAGCCTAGCTGTGTCAAGACGCACAGGATGACACACCACTTTTCTTCCTATTACAAGCCATAAACATAATGGAACATTGTGATTAATGTCAAATAGTCACAACTTGAATTTATTACATTTTCAAAAATCAGAACGATTATAACTGCTAACAAAAAGCCAAAAGTTCATGGTGCTTCGCAATGATGCGCCTTTAAAACTAATGAATCGAGGCAAATGCAGTTTGATGCATTTCCCTTTGTTTAATCTTTCCCTTCAATGCCCGATTTCATTTGCAATTTGTCAAATTTAAACCTAGAAACAGTACCGTCGACACATAATCTCAGACATTAGCAAATGTGATGTAAGTGTTCAGAACAATCTTACAGGAAAATAATAAAAAAAAAAGTTTAATTTGCTAAAACTACTAGGAGGAGGTTGTGAATTTGCCGGAACTCACACACTGATCTCCTTGTCGCGGATATTTGGATTAGGGATCATCATTTCAGGTATAAGCCATTTTGTGGTGGATGCAGCTGTGAGTTGTTTAATGCATCTCACCAGTCTGAAGGGCAGTGAGGTAACTGCCCACTGACTTGTGCAGAAGTTTGCTTGAACCTCTGCTGCTTTAAAAAAAAAAAAAAAAAAAAAACAACTTTTTATTGCTATTTGTTGAATGATGACAGCCAAGATCAATATGGCTGGTATCCCCGGAATAATTAGGAAAGACGGTAAATAGCAGCAGCTCGTTCCCTGCTGGAACCAGCAGGCCAGACTTTCTCATACCTTATTTGGTCTTTAGACTATAGTGCGAGAACAAGATAACAGTCTTTTGTTTGAATAGGGGGGCTTGGATCCAAAAGGACTTATTTTAATCAGAAGAACAAAAAAAAAAAAGGTGTATAGTGCAACATTTAGGGCATTAGACAAACTGACTGATGAATATTTTATTAAATCTGCTGAAGTCGAGCAGCACACGATATGTACCCGTCGGTACATAAAAACGCTTCGACGTGAACTGAAAGTGTAAAGGGTTTTTTTTTTTGGGGGGGGGGGTCTGCGCAAGCTTACTTTGGTGTTCATGTTCTGGGAGAACTCAAGGATGGTGTCCACTCTTGTCCAGGCATCCGGGTGCTCCTTTAAGTGCGTCAACACCTCTTGTGCCATTCTTTGCTGTAATACAAACATGGAGGGTCACTTAAGACTTAAGACCAAGAGCCCGCGAAAAAGACCTGAAAACAAGTCTGAGAAAGTAAAGTAGAACATGAAGGAGAAGAAGAAGGGGGGGGGGGGGGGGTGTTCTAGATCAGGTCTGTGTTAGAGAGTGGCACAGAAAGCCAAAAACATACCTGTGGTCCTACCCCATGATATAGGCAGTTCACCACATTATCCAGCAGGTTGATATCCAATTTCTGGTTGAAGTCCAGCAGCTGCTGCGCTGCATGGTCTGCTAACATTGTCATAATTGCTGGCATAGAGTTCTGCAACAAGGACAGTAGAGGGAGGGGGAGGGGGGTTGTGAGTGCATAGAACACATTCAATGGCAAAGTCATGTGAATGGTGTGTTTAGAGACAAGTCCAAACAGCTGACCATGTCACAAACATCCCCTGAACCCACCTGTGAACTGTCATTTTAAAAGTGAAGCTCACAGTGCCACATGCTTGTCACAGTTCAAAAAGTAAACAAAGGGAAGGAAATTAATGCATAAGGCAACTCTGGTCCTCTCCAGGACTCAGGTTTTGTTAGAGGAAACTGAAACATCTCACTCAGTCATTGCACTGCAATAAAAACCTTTCAGTTCAATGGAAGAGCATTTAACAGCTGCATTATCTTCAAAAAATAGGGTGATATTGATCAGTATACGGTTGAGTAAACCATTCAAAAACCAAAACCAGTGACATTACCCTGTTTGTTTAAACTATAGTTGCATCAAATATTGAGGCGAGCAGGTAGTCGGTGAACCGCCTGTCCATGAACCCCGCTCAGTTGTACTAGTTATCCTTCTTTTCTCTAATTGACCACATATTAAGGTTTTATCGAGCCACGTGCCGGATATACTAAGCGACGTCATATTGTTTACTTCTGCAAGTAAGAGTTCTCCTGCAGACTCCGACCTAACGCAAATTACACACGCGGACGGTTAATTAAATGAAGTGATGCGCATTAATCTTCGGATTACATTAACTGTTACTAGAACTATGCTTACCTACAATTATGTAAACAGCGTGCACGCGGCACGAGTGCTCCTCACTCGTGGTGCTAAAATTAGCTCGCAATTACAGTGTATTTCCAGCTAGTCGTTAGCGTGTAGCATGAACAGGTCACATGTGGTCCTTCGCAGCTCACTACAACCACTCCCACCAACGATGCCAGGGACTGAGGACGCCCACAGATTAGCCTTACTCACTGTATCATCACCACTATCCCGGGAAGTTGATGTTTTGTGGAGCGGCTGCACTCCAGAGAGACTGGAGACATCTAGATTTCGCTCCATTTTCAGACGCTTCACAGTGTGCTCGGGTAAAGTTAACGCTCGCGACTGCTGAGTGCCTAGCCGAGCAACATCAACTTGACATCCGCTCAGATCTCGCACACGAGTGATGCTGCTGTGGTGGGAGAGGCGAGGATTAAACCATACAGCGTTTCGTTACTAATTCATCTGCATTGTCGCGCTTTAAGTCACGATGTGCAGCCTCTGTTAGTTATGCATTTAGTTTAGACTGAGTTACAGCACTTTCTCTGACGTTAGCTTATCCTTGTACAGCGGTAAATGCTAGCTAGCGGGCGGTTGAAAGCTACTTGGTTATCCCACTGATGCCATTGCACTCTGAATTAGCGGTTTTCCAAAAGCACTGTTAAAGCCTATTCAATTTTCAAATAACACATATTTATATGTACATTTTATTCAGTTCACAGGTAAAGCCAAGAAATGTTAATCACAGCATGGCAGGTTTGTAATTCACCCCAGTTACCTACCTAAAGTCCAAGGCTCTGACTCAAAAAGAGTGGCGTTTGCCCAAGGAGCTACAAGATATAGTGAATACTTCAGTATCACTGATGATTAGAAAAGATTTCCTATTACTGCAGCGTTGACTATCTCAGCTCCAACAGTGAGGGATGTCTGGCTGGTAAGAATCAATAATGTGGATTCCAAAACTACTATTACGGCAAACCCAGTAATCTATCACTCCGATACATTTTACGAAACAAAGTAAACCTTGATTCACTAATTAATTCGTTACTCTTATGATTTTCCAGCGGGGCGGTATAGAGGTTCTGTGCCTGCGCCTTCTCTCCTCTCTCAAGCAACTAACTCACAACCGGTTGAAACCGGTTCAGACTGGGAGATTCCATCTCGGTTTAGTTTTCAGCCGATGGCGCCGCGTAAAGTTTGGACTAGGGCTACGCCCACCTCGCGCATTGATTGGCTACGCCTTCGGCGGAGACTTCCTACTTGGCCTGCCATTGAGTGATTGGCCTGTCAATTTATTTAAATTCGCTCAAGCGCCCACGCGACTACTCCGCCCGGAGAGAAAAAGAGGGCAGACTCCCATGCAGAATGGACTTCTACATCCCTTCGTGTAACATGATAGCGATTAACTGAGCGACCGCTTATTTTAAACGCAACTCCCCAACTCAAAAGTTTTATACCGATCCCGTTTTTAAGTGCGAGATGGAGTTACTGCCCCTTCTGCACAGTATTGGCTGCGAACGAGTCCAGCTTAATGATTTCGTCCACTGAGGTCATCATTTGGGGTTCTGCTACTTTAAAATGTAAGATTTCCCCAAATGAAGAGCGGTTGTCACACGCAGGTACACTTATGGTTTGAACGATACGATGAGCCGCAAATACCATTCATTTGCCTGTTGCTTGTAAGCTGGTAATTTTCCACCAGCCACGAGTGGGAGTGGTTACATGATCATGAACGCACGGGGTTAGTGAAACGACCTGGAGCAGAATTTAGTTTCCCCGAGTGGCTGACTGTGCTAAAAAGAAAAGGGAAGTGCAAATATGTAGTGTCCGCAGCAGCGGAGACGAGACGTGTGGCGGCACAGCGTGTGTTATGCGTATTAAACGCCCTGTCCACAGTGCATCGCTGACAACTAATGATGCAAACATGACAACGTTTTTTTTTTTTCTCCTCCGTGGTCACGTGGTGTAGCGCGCTACTTGATGGAAAAATACTGGATTTGGTGTGTAGCGGAGATGGCACACAACCCAGTAAAGTCCTGAGGATTTTTTTCGAAGGGCGTTCGGGTGTCTACCCAGCAACACTGCCCATCATTCATTTAATGTACGTCTTAGCAGCCCATGTGAATATATAGACTAATTTTTATGTGGTATTATCATATTGCTCCGGTTCAGAAACCTGCACGCCGTGCAAAGTCATTTAATTCTGTTGCTGAGGTGAATTTCGGATTGTCCTCAAGTTTGCCACCCTGGTATTGCCTCGGATAGGTTGCTTGGGAGTTGCAAATAGTGCGGGAGAATCATTCGTCTCATACCGTGTCACAGTGCAGGACACACACACGCGCGCACATTGCGCAATACCCGTAAAAGAAAGTGCACCTCATAATTTAAGGTGCTTCACCCGAGAGAAAGTTAGACGTGTTTTGCCTCCACATTTAAGTGTGGTCACTTCTCCCGTCGTTTACCCGTTGCAGTGTCAGTGCCCTTGGATCAGACTCGCACCCCAGACAGTTGGCCTATATCCGAGCCTTTGTTATTAACAAACAAGATTTCAAAGCCTATTATCTATGTGTGGATTCACGAGCGCCATTTGCTTTGCCCTCCGTGCCGTCACATTCTAGAATTTCCTTCCATCATTCCTTACACGAGGTCTTGCACATTTCTAGAAACAAACAGGTCCATCCGCTTTTCAGGAATAAGAGTGTCCAGGGAGGGGGAGAAAAGAAAAAAAAGTTCTCTCAAGTCCAACTTCAGTCATCTCGAGTGGAAGATAACAGGTTTTTAAATAGGTCTATGAAACACTCCTGGTTCAGTCACGGTTTGCTGTTTTAACTGTGTGTCATTTACATGCGTTGCATTCTCAGTTGTGGACACTTGAGATTTCTGACTGATATTTGCTGTGCATACAGAAAAAAGAATTGGGAGCATGAAAAGCAGCCTGCTTTGTCCTGGTGGTTTATTATTATTTTTACTGGTTTTAAATAAATGAAAAAGAATACTCCAGTGCAAATGGATAAAATCCACAAGCTGTGGAATCTCAACCACAGCCGGTCGCTTGTAATGTTTCAGGCAGACTTTATTGTTGTAGGTGATTAACAACGTGGTGTAGCTCGAAAAGTGGTTTCCACGAGCTAAAACATGGATGTTCATTGATGCCTTCACGCTCAAACGGAAGGCCGAACTTCGTGCAGTTTACGTCAGTCTGACATCATTACAACAAAAAAATAAAATATAAGCCGCGGTGCTATGAAAATCTACACATTTCATTCAGAGTGAGTTTGTTCTTATAAAGAAGTCAGCTGCGTTCACGGGCCACTGCTGGAATTTATTGTCAAACACGTGTGAAGTTTGGAGGTAAGTAACCTCAGTCAGGCGCAAGCTGGTTAAATCTCGTTCTATCTGGTTGGGCCGCGGTAGGCCATTTACATATATTCTCATTGCACCACACTAGGGGGCTGACCTCCATGAGGTAATCACCTAACAAAAAAAAAGAGAGAGAAAAAGAAAAAGAAAACTTAATTTTTCGTGCTGGCTCATTCTGATCTTGTCTCGTTCCTTGAATGGGTTTCTTTTTCTTTTTCTTTTTTGCAAGAAAAAGAGAAATGAAAACTGCCTTGATTTCTTGGGTATTATTGCACAGTGTGACAGAAAGAGTCGACGTCACTCAAGTTGTTCGGACATTTTAAAAGCAGCGCAATCACTAAATTTGCGCGTGTTTGACGAGAGTTGGATGCAAACAAACACCAATTCGTTTTTTATGAGCCCTTTCTATGTTGAACACAGAACATTATATAAACAAATAACAGCGCCATCTTCTGCAATGTGCACTGCACGTGTTTAAAACTGCTGTACTGTGATGCCGGAGCGCCCTCTGCTGGCCGGAATATTAGACATGGTTTTGTCCCTCTCTGAAACAGCGTCTCACATCCGGCTGAACTGAAACAATCTCAAAGATGTAGCAATTACAAACTTATTTTAACATGTTCAGTAGCGTTTCAGTCCAGTAGAATAGATAACCGTTTTCTTCAAACCATGACCCTACTGACTTAACAATCACAGTTACAGGCACCGAATCAAACAATTTGAGCCTCGTTCACCAAGTCAGGGCAGATTATATGAGAGTTTGGTATTGTTTTCTTAGTTTTTTTTTCAGGCTTTAATGTCTTTGTTTTGGATAGGTGGAGTGAGGAGGTGAGAGAAACGGAGAAAAGAGAGGTGGCCAAAACTTATCGTGAGGAGCAGTTTTACAATGGATAAAACCAACCATCACTGGGGGCTTAAGTAGCAATAAATACATGATTAAAAGTTGGATTCATGTCACTTTAATGGTGCCCTAAGCAAAAAATAAGGCAACGGAACACTTCACAACAGGATTTCTGCATCTTTGTTGTGACGTCACTACATTTTGAATATGTGGACAAACCAACCCAATACATCTTTTCCATATTAGGCTGGATTGGTTTGTTGAATGCACAACCATAAGAAATTCAACCTACAGGTCATCTTCCCAGAAGATGATGTCAGAATGTCAAGAAGAGACACCTCTGTCACTTAATGCAAGTTTGGATTTGAATCACTGGGACACATGACGAGTTAAAGAATCTTGAACTTATTAGAGTGTTTATTTTCAAAATTGCCACCTGGATATTCACAAATATACCTGCATGTCACCTGCTTTTAGTCTACATTTGACATTGTTTTCTGATGAAACCTGCAGTATAGACTGACGTTTGAATGTAATTTAAGAGATTCTTTAAGAGATTTCTAACTCTACAAACGAGGGCATCATGGACATCCCCAGCTATACAAACCACTCTACAACCCGTGAGCTCAGCAGACAGGAGGACTCTAAAGCCCTCTTTTTACCTCAGAGGATTCCTACAGTCAAGACTGATTTTAAGGTAGGAATTAACTCATGCCAACATGTACCATGTACTGCTTTCTGAAAATTGGAACCACTTGAAGAAGGTTTGCCTCAACAGCAACTACAAATATGTACAAGTCAGGACACTGATTTCACAGCGATGGATCTGCTAAATATGTCTTTACCTTTTGGATGTGTCATCAATGCGCAGGTAAGTTTATTTGAACTTATTTTGGGAACGCAGATTTCCTCTCTGGTTCTTTGGTCGTTGGACATTTTCTTCTCACACCTTTAGAAATATGTGAAACACGGAAGCACTTATGGCGTGGTGACTTATTCCAATGCTGTGGATGCTACGACAGCCTTTCTGAAACTCAGCGGCAGGAGAGGCTTCCATGTGGCCTTGTTGGACACCAGGGAGGAAAGAGGGCACCATGACAACAAATGTAGTCCACGTTACCGACCTCCCTCTTGCTTTAGTAATCCACTGACAAAGATACTACCCACTCTGTGGAACAACCGGTTTCCAAGTTATAGCCAGGTAACGAAGCATTTAAACTTTCACAAAAATAGTGTCTATTTTCTGTTTGGTTGATGATTTCTGGTGTTTGGATTTATTCAATCAAATCTTTTGGTTTCCATTTGTTAGAATGGGACTTCTTCTATGCCAAGCTTAAAGGACCCCTTTTGCTCAACCTTCTCCCTCCAAGAACCACTGATCAATTCACTGGCTCCAAATCCCTACATCTTTCCTTATAAGTCCAATCTACGGACACATACTGTGCAGCAAGGCTGGGGCACTGTGAACTGTAACAACAGCAAGATTCTGCCCTCTGTCCCTGATGTACTAAAGGAATGGCGACTGCTACATGCTGCTGCATCTTTTTCTCATCATAGAAAAATGCCTTAACATTAATAAGTACCTGTGGAGTCTCTGAGGCGTAAGAGACATTATTGCAGAGCTGACTCAGTGCCTAAGACTGAATTGAATAGACAGAAATTAAATGAAATGGCAAAACATGTGTCCTGTTGGAGTTCCTTATACAGGCATTATAAGTGCAACCAAAGACATTCAAGACATCACATATTTTAATCAGTTTATTTTATTTCAAATTTCAATCACTATGTTCGACATTTTCTACCTAATGGACACATTATTTCATAGCAGACATTAATGTCAGCTCAGATTTATTCAAATGCAAAAGCCAGAAACACAGTCGTTTGGTGGTAATCATCTATATGATGCAGCTGTGGTACAGATGTTTTAAAACGACTGACTATGTTTGACTCCCGGCCTAAATTAATAACAGCGTTTTGGGGATGGCCATATATGTGGCAAAGGCGCAGAAGTTCTGTAAATAGCCAGAATTAAATTAACTTAGGCCAGAGAGGCAGTATTCTTATATTGACTGAAACCCTGTTGAGTACATTATACATTATCACATGTTATTACACAGCAATAGGCCGCCTGGTTCATGTGTTCAGCTTGTTTTGCACATTCAGTTTAGGGGATGTGACTGGGCCGGTAACCCAAGAAAATAATATTTCGATGTGATGTATTGTCACAGTGTTTGTTTTTAAAGTGAGTCATGATGTTTTCCATGTAGTTTGGAATATAAAAGGCAGCAACCGAGCGAGTGGAAATGCAAAGAAACAGCAGCTGAATTGAAAAACGATACCTGAAGAGGATTTGGTATTGATTCTCCTATTTGTCAGTCAGGTGTGTGGCGTCATCCTTCAACCTCTCCGGCCTCAAAATGTGGACTTTTTCTACCATTAAATGAGATGCAACAGTTTGCGTGTGACACTGTGTTGCTCAGTTGAGTTATTTCTGTGTGTTACAGTGTGAGAAAAAATGACAAAGATTGTGTTGGTGGCCACAAATCGATACACTAAATTCTAAAATTCTAAATACTAATACTAATACTAACTATTTCAAGTTTTGTCATGAGACTGGGTTGTATTATTATTATTGTTTTATTAAGTAGTAGATTATTAGATAAAAGCCAAACATATAGGGAAGTAACATCTGACTGAGAGGCCCTTTTGAGTTTGTGTAGATGAGCTTTATACATGGACTGCCCACTCAAAGTGCTTTTACACACGCACACACACACACACACACACAGTAGCTTTTTCCTCTAACACACTCTTTCACACATCAATAGACGCATCCGAGGGAGTGTGAGGTTCAGTGTCTTGCCCAAAGTCACTTCGACATGAGGAAGCCGGGAAACGAACCACTGATCTACAAGATCATTAATAAAGATGGAGAATAGAAGTGGATCCACGGTGGTACTTTTGCGGCGCAGCTCTCTGTTGAACGATAAGATCAGACTTGTTTCCTTAAAGAACAACAGCTAGTTTTCCATTGTGTCAGCGTGAGCTAAATCGTTCTAGAGCACTACGAGAGGAGCCAGATGCATGAGTCGTTGTCTAAGAATTAGTAGTGATCAACCAAATTAAATGGCTTTCTGAGAGCAACACAAAGGCTTATGTGAGTGATTTAAGATTGTTTTGAGGTTACAGGCTGATAAGTTGATAATAGTGACATATTAAATGAGTGAGTACCTGACTATATGTAGAGCTAACTTGATATATTTGGGTTCAGCCCTATCAAGTCAAGCTCAACTGCTCGGGTTTATTGTTTTTCTGACTTTCAGAACACCAGCGGGTGTTATTTTAGGATCTGTGGAAAAAAAAGGAAAAGTAAGTGATATTAAAACAATCCCTGTAGGTAGAATAGGATTAGTGAAATTTCTTTTTATTTCTTATCTGATGAATAGAAAAACTATCAGCTGCACTGATCATGGCCTGGCCTTTATACTGCTTTAGGTTTTATTTTTTTAAATACTCTTGACAGTTTTAGATTTGGAATTACGAGTCAAAGTGCTGGAAATGTTTCTTAGATGTCTGTACATTTATTATTTATTATCTATTATTCCAAATCGTTCCCATTCAGTGTTTTGTCATCTGAAAACATTGCTGTAGGTCACAACTTTTTGCAGTAGACACTTCACATGAGCTTTGCAATTCATTACGATTTGCATATTATTTGTAAAGCAACGTGGCGCAGTTATGCTCATGAGCTTGTGTTTCAGAAATGCAGCTGGAACATTTGTTAACTGTGCCAGACAGGTAGAGAAAGTGAGCTTTGCTTGAGACGATATTACACAGTTTAATAACATAGACTAATCAGGATAAAGCTGGGGTTTGCGTTCATAGAAGTCTTTAGAAAAATAAAATAAAGAAAACTTTGAATTTAGTCAGTAAAGTTTCTACATTTTCTGGTTTGGTATGAAGGGACACCTCTTTGTCATGTGCTGCACTTCTTGTCATCGGCCTCTAGATGAACCTTAGGTCACTCTGAAATAAGCTTTGTATCATGACGTTTTCACACATTGTAGTGTTTTGTTTTGCAACTGACAATAAGCTGAGTTGATTTCCAGCTGAATGAAAACTGCATTCTCTGATTAGAGGCAATGTACAAGCATGTCACTATTAGGTAAAGGCAAAGATGAATAAAATGTTCATTTTACAGTTTGCTGACAGAAAATGTGACAACTTCAAGTTGAAAGAATGTGTGAGCAGATGATCTGCCATTTTGGAAGCAGATAACCTCAGAGTGTGTATAAGTGTGTATACAGTGATTTATTTGAACTGTGGAGTGTTTGCTCCCTTGGCCCAACTCATGTTGTCAGGTGAGTGCATTTAAAACAGCAAGTAACAAGCAAACCAGCAGAAAATGTGTCTCTCAGGTCTCCTCCAACAGAACAACTCCTCACAGAGATAGACTCAGCCTAACCCTAAGCTCAAAATATTAGGGTTTGTGTTGCTTCTAAGTATTCCGCTCACATGTAAAAGAGGGATTTTTTTGACTGCATCCATCCATTTATCCATCAATAATAACTGTGTTGAACCCTCTGTCTATCGGGCTTTTATGTTTACCCACCGAGTTTAACCTCCTGCTGCTATCTCTAACTGTCTGCCTGTGTTCAAGTTGTGATCTTTCTATATGTGAGGATATAGTCATTCTGAAATAGCTGCTATTGATTTATTTGGCAAAGAAGCTACCTTTTGACTATCATATTGCAGCTTTTCCCCAAGCCTGGCTCCACATCTGCCTGTCTTCCATCTGCTCTGCAGCTATTTCAATAATAGCTTGCAGCTGCAAAGGAAGGATAGGACGAGGAGGAGGCGGCTGTGTGTGGAAGAAAAAAACTAGGGGGTAAAAGGAGGGCAGGCAGGCGAGCCAGGAGGGAGGGAGGAAGAAGGAAGGAGGGGGCGGTGAAAGCAGAACTGTGATGCAGGCAGCAAATCACATGAGCAGGGATCTGTTTACAAACTGAGAGCCTCAGATGAGGAGCAGAGAAGAGGAAGAGGAGTGGATGTCAGAAGGAAATACAGAAGACAAGAAGAAAGTCTGGATCAGAATTAACATTAGCCGCATTGTCTTCCAGGGTTACATACCTCTGCGTGTTTTGCATTCACAACAAGAAGGCAGAGGAAGATATGAGGAACTGCTTTCCACAGGAGCACTAAGGCTGCCTGCCTCTCTCTGTTTGCCTGGTTGGCTGGTCAGGCTGCCGGGGAATCCATCCATGTCCTTCCCTTTGTCTCTGCGTAATTGGCTACAGCAGGTTTTCACAGCCAGAGAGAAAGAAGGTGACGTGGAGATCTAGAAGGAGAGGTTATAAGACGAGGAAAAAAGGAAGGGGTGAAGAGAAAAGACAAGGAATAAGGACAGAAGAGCCTTCTCACAATGTTTTGACGGGGAGACAAAGCAACAACAACAGCAAAAAAGCAGGGACTGGACTTGGCTAGTGGTTTTCACTTTCGCCAGATGAGATTTGGAGTATAAATCCTCATCTTGTCAATGACATTAGTGTCCTCTCACCCACACGGCTCTACACTGGTGTCTTTGTCATGCTCTGGGAGGACAAAAAGCAATACTCAGATCTCTGCTTTTGATATATTTACAGTTGATGGGATTGTATCACACTTGTGAGGGTAAAACATCACAAAGAGCTGGGAATCTCCAATCAGATGTCTGAATTTTAGACCGCTTTAAGCCACTGCACACCTCCGTTAGCTATCAGAGTAAACCAATCTAAATCTGCGAAGTAGTGGACATAAAGGAAACATTTCTTCATTATTCGTCCAGGCAACAATCACAGAGAAGTTGTGGAAGTCGCAGCTGTTGGCAGAAGAGGTCACAGCCCCTAACATTTCCTGGCTGTGCCCTCCAAACATCTTCATGTTTGATGCATCCTGTTCAGTGGTGTCACGGTAAGTGTTTTAAAGCCAGCTGCACCTCCTTTTTCTATACTCATACTCCAGAGTTTTCAACTCGCACTGCTTCTTATACGGCGATTAACTTTACTGTGACTGGGTATGTAAATGTTGCTAATGGAACTGAGAAAGGTAATGTTGGCCTGTGATTAACTGCAAAGACTTTAATGTAAAGAAAAAAAAGAAAGAAGGAAAATAAATCCTGTCCAATAAATATGAAATCAAGGAACATTTTGATTTGAATTACTCAAAAAGAACGAAATATCTCTAAGATTCCAAAATGTTAAGCTATACAATGATAGATGAGACTTAGCTAACTGGTTGAGGTTGGTTAGTTTATCTTCTTTGGATATCTATGTATAACTATAAATACGTAAGATACAAATACAATACAACAGTTTCTGAAACATGTATGCTATACGCATGTCTCTTTTAACAATAAAGAAACATTTATATATTGTTTTCCAATCTAAAACTTATAGGTTAATTAATGTACCTTCTTTAGAGACTTCCTTTAGCCTATTTTTGATTGGATTGCAGACTTCAACTGCACTCTTTACGAGCTGAGGCATTTTTATTGCTTATGTTTGGTAAAGCACAATTTCAGCATAACTGATAGAACTTAGGAAATACTTTCCCTATAAACTTCCCACTGGACTGAGTAATAACTTGCCAAACAGCATCCTTGTGGGAATATTTATAGCAGATGTTATGACAAACAAACAAAAACTACAATGTATTTTTATGGATTTTATGGCTGGCTTGACGAAAATATGGCCGCACACATATTTTGGTATATATCCGTTTCTATAAATGAGTCAGCTGCAGGAAGATTCAATAAGGGAGGCTTTTATGTTTTTCCGGCCAAAACTGCTACCTTAGTTGAACAATGTCAGGTACAGACCTGTCCACGCTGAGTGCATCTGCACAGTGGCCTACCTTTTAGTGCTCCACTATCAATGATTTACTAACATCGTGCTAAGATTACAGCGACCTCCTCCTTGAGCCAAACCTCCTGCCAAACAGTCCCCTACAACTTTTTCATGTGTAGCTCACTGCAGCGACCTTTTGCCAATTCGAGTTCAACTTCTGAACAAGAGCTGCCACTGCTACATAAGTTGTGCCACTTTACCTCAAGAAAGTTCATTGCTGTGGGTTAAGGCTGACGTATGCTGCTTGGAATGAAAAGTGCTGTGTTCAATTCCCTCAAGCTGAAGAACACTTCTTTCTCCCCCAAGCCCAAACTCCAGAGAGTTAAGCCAAAAAGCAAGTGGAACACATTCCTGTGTGACGCATGGATGGTTGTAAAAGTTCACACGAAAGTGCTTTGCAGTCTGGTGTGGTGCTTTTGAGAGACTCGTGTATTTGATAGTTATTTGTCAGGATTCTCTCAGAAAAAACCAGCACGCATCACGTGGATAACGAGCACCAAACAACAAACCATGCACTTGTATATCTGCTTTCACCTAAGTTCAGAGCACCCCAGCTAACGAATCCCTACAGTGTAAGCAGTATTACATTGCAATTTGAAACAAGAGGCTTCGCAGATGCAGCATGTGTGCTCGGCCTTACAAGTTAGGCACAAGTGTGCCTCCCAAAATCTAACCCCACATGCTCACCATTGGGGGTTGGAAACAGTAAGTGGGAGATTTCCAGAGAGGTTAATGTATGATGGGATGTGCCTTTTATATAGACCGCATCACGCAGGTGAGAGGACTAAATGTACATACAAAGTCATCTTACCTACCCTGCAGGGCACAATTTTTACTTTATTCCCTTGTGTCCTAACCTTAAATATCAGAGCTGCAAGCCCTATTTGAATCCTTAATTATTCTTTTTTTTTTGTTGTTCTTTGCCACAGTAAAAAAATACGACAAGCCACTCACAACACTGGCATATTATCCTCTTATGCCATTTTCATGGCTTTCATATTTCCCAACATATTCATATATTCAGCAGACACAGTATACCACAGACAATTGCTGCGTCACTTTTTGTTTCCAGGAACACTCAGAAAAATGTAAACATTAAGACTGAAATGAGATACCTCTTCAGCTCCAAGGAGAAGTTAACACAAACTAGGGTTCAGAAGTTATTTGGTGTGCTTTGCTCTTATTTCAAAATGGCAGCCCTGCAGGCTTCTGTTCATAGCTGTTTATAGCATGTAATCAGCCTCCATGTCTTAACCAAAGATGTTACACCACGACAAAAGTAATTTCAGTTTATCTGAAGTCAATGCAGTGGTTCATCTAAATACCATAGGGTATATGCAGTCTTCATTTTAAGGATCAGTTAAGTGAATTTCACCAAAAAATTGCTAGGTTTTGCCACTTAACTAATGATGAAGACAGACACTGTTCCAGCCATTTATTCGGAAGACATAAGAAATTCAAACAAGCACGTAGGTTAACATGTCAGTTGATGTGTTATCTTTCTGTCCTGATCTCGTTTACAATATCTGTGCTCAAGCTGCTGGGGAAGCAAGCTCTCAGCTGGCCAGTGCTCATTGCTCAAAGGCCACACTGACTCACCAACTCCTGGTCTCACTGACTCTCCACCCCAGGCAGAGATCACTCTGCCCCCCTTTGCTCTGGTCAGTAAAACTGGGGCAGCTCTGCCAGCATCTCACTGAAAATGAAGTGAGTTCAAGCGGTTGCTGTCATGAAAAGCCTCATTCTTGGTGAGTGATTTTAACAAGGCCGATCATTGTTTTATTGCTGTTTGGTCTTTACAAAATTAACATAACAAAGCTAGTTTTGCACAGTGGAACAAGGTTTTGCAGAAATGTGGTACTGGCAGACAGATATTCAAAGATCATTCGGACCTTTCACTGAAAGAATAAGATTGTGCAGATTAATTCCACAAGCCATACTTTCCCTGGCAAAACCTACCTTCAAAATGCACAATTTGTCAGGAACACAGATGAGTTTCTATTGGTTTGATAACTGCTGGAGTGGGATGTTAAGAAATGAAGTTGTCAAACAAATTAAATGTCAAAGGTCTAGGTGCACAAGCTTCTAGGATGCAAATTGGACTCCACAACTGTGTGGGCTATCAGGGTACTTTGAGAATCAAAGACACAAAAGAAGCAGTTAAATAATAAAACATTTCGGGATGATCACATTGCCATGAAATTTGCAAACTATTCATGTTACCATTTTGTGGCTGTGTGTGAAACAATGAATGCAAAGGAAGCTTTCTTTCTTGATGATTTCAACTTGGATTCTGAATGTCACATACTGTAGGCTACAATCCCTACAATTGAATTCATGCTTTGTTTACTGTCTTGGGGTTGTTCATGTTTAAATTATGACATTTTCTTACATGTTTCAACATGCATTTGGAAACATCAATGTGTTTTTGTGTTATGACCATCATCTTATTCATGAGCGCCTTGTTCTTTGTGTGAGAACAAAGTTGTCTCAGATGACAGCCGGATCAGACTCGCACAGAGAGTAGTAAGAATGTTTGCGCTTCATGTTGTAATCATTGATGTGTCATCATCTGTACAGACGTGTAACTGAGTTCTGTACCACTCTAGATATTCAGAAATAGTTTAGAGCCCTTTTTTCTTTGATACCCGCTTTTCTTCCATCAAGGGAAACCGCATTCTATTCACTGGAGGAATAGTTTCTTTTGCTGCTGTTCTATTCTAATCTTTTTCCATTTGTCTGATCTTCAGGGTGTTTGTGTGACTTTGGACAGCAGGTCTCTGGTCCTTACTGCAAGATGACATCTGAACCGCTCCTCCACCTGCCACTCAATGTCTACATCATCATCCTGGGCATCGGCCTCTTCATCCTCATGCTCAGCCTCATCTTCTGTTGTTACCTGTTCAGGTACAGGAAAACAGACAAGAATGACTCACAGTTGTGGTGTCAGAGAGTAACGGTACACTGAGGGCAGAATTAGCCTCATCCTGTGAGTCAGAGCTTATTCAATCAAACTCCTTCACTTCTGCCTGAAGACTAGGCTTCATCTGCTGGCATCAGTTGGTATCATATGGGATAGCTGGAATCAATCACATGAAACCACCAGATCAGCCAAAAGCAGTCCAGCAATAGCAGATAGTGTTTTCTTCTGTACAAAGTTTTAATATTTTCATGAGCTGACTTATTTGTGTCATGCCATCTAAATCAAATACAGAATTGAGTGCAGTAGCTCCTCATTGAATTACATGGAAATATTATAAATGATGCAAGTTTCTCCAAGTGAATACTGCTTTAGGCAATTGCAAACAGACTGTAATTAGGTCAATGAACTATTGTCAGATTCAAGATTTCTGTTTAACCTTGTAGAAGAGGTTATATTTTGTTCATTTATAAAAAAAAACATTATATAGTGGATTGTGGGAGCATGTATTTGAATTTGGCTTTTCAGCTTAGCCTCTGATGGAGCATTAGGTAAGGTTGCGTTAGTGACGTTAATCTGGAGTTTGATCTAATGGATTTAGAATGTCAAATTTGTAAAAACAAAGACTGAAATAGACTGAGTTATGTTGGTGTTTGGCTGGAGGGGGTATAGTTAAAAATCATTCAGAGGAAAAGGTGCCGGGAAAACTTGCAAGTCAATCATTTTACATATTTTTCTGTGACAGCAGAAGTGTTACAGCTCTGCCTGATGTGGTATAGATGCACAGGCTTCTACTTGAATTTGACATTGTGTGAATTCCAGGACTGCTTGAAGTTTGCATCATCCCAGCTGATTCATACAGCACGATAAGACATGTCCTGATGAAGACAGATACGGAACCAAGAGACACACTGTATGATTCAATTATTATGGCTAAATGGGTACATGATAAGTTTGTTTTTCATTTCACAGACTGAGGAGACAAAGCGCAAGAGAACACTATGGCTACAATGAGGTAACATGTCATCATTCTTGCCAGTTTAACTACAACCCCAGGCAAAAAATATGGAATCACCACTCTTGAAGTTTCATTGAGGGTTTTATTTTGCAGAGGCAAAAAAAGATGTATCACACAAAATGTTCTTTTAGTGTTGGTAAAGTAGAAGAAAAAATGTGGAATGATCTTGTAATTTGCATCTCCAAAACAAACACCTGCACAAACCTAATTATGAAAATTAATCTGCAGTTATAAGAGAGAGTTTGCAGACCTTGTCATGGTCTTGCACCTGGCGGATGTGGAATCAATGAAAAGGAAAAGAAAACAGGAAAAGAAAAAGGAACTCTTTAAAAAGGGTAATTTGAATTTGAATGTGGCAAATTATGTTGGTTGTTCCCTTTCAGCTGTATCTAAAATTTGAAGCAAGTACAAACAAAATGGGAAGGTTTTGAAGAGGAAACATACAGGCTGACCAGGGTTGAAAGTAGAAAATGTATAACAAAATAAACTTTCAAGCAAATAAAAAAAAAAGCCAACAACAAATGGCCAGAAACAGAAGGCAGTATTTGTGACCTAACTGTAAGAAAGTGGCTAAAGACAATATTAGTTCCACCCAGAAAAGCCAAACAAAACCATCACTAACATCTAAACAGAAGAATATTCATGGACTGTTGATGACTGAGTGAAAGTCATACTTACTGATTAATCAGAAATCTACATTGGGCAAGGAGATGAAGCTGGAAGTTTTGTTTAGCACAGGTCCAGTGAATAATAGAAAGATTATCGCCTGAAGAAAACAAACAAAATAGAACAGTCATTGATTTTATGGGGTTGATGTAAGTAAAAGATCAGAGGGGAAATACCACAGGAAGGTGAAATGATACAACATGAAGTGATCCACAATGACCCATATTGATAAACAGAGGAATATACATTATATATATATATATATATATACAGAGGGATTAATGAGTGAACTAGAAATGGAAACCAGGTGTAACACAGGATGTAAATACAGATTAATACACAAGCGGGCAAACTTAAGAAAATAAAACAGGAAGTAAATTAACTAAGGAACAAGAAGTAAACAGAAGAAAAAAGGAAAGCCAGATAATAGGAAAACACAAAAGCCCATGGAACGTGACAGTACATGTGGACATTGAGAATTTGCTTTCTTCTTTCATCCAAAGAAAGAAAGTTTGAACACAGTTTACAGGGTAAAAATGCATCTTGCCAAAGAAGAAAGAGTATTCAAATTTTTCCTCTGGAAACGCAGATCAACTCAATGCCATGAACAGCAAACGGACCAGAACTCAATATAATTGAAAATGTATGGTGGGAATTTAAAAACTGGTGATCTATCAGCTGTCTATCTATGAGAAACTTGAATGATGATCAGTGCATGCTCCAAGAAATTCAAGCTGTAATAAAAGCTAGTACTAACAATGATTTTTAAAAAATGGATTACATTTTTTGAATATGTTTTAAAAAACAATTTCTCTTCTACTTGGTCTAAAAATATTCCTTTAATGACAAATTTTTAATTGAATTGTTATATTCAACAAAGCCAGCTGTTAAATTAAACTTTTTTTTATCACCTCTGTGATTTTTATCAGCAAATCAAAATAAGTGTGATGATTCCATATTCATCAGGAGTTGTAATTTCAAGATATCTTTATTTGCATTTTAGTCTGGTAAACTACATTCACAATTTTCACTAAATAATTCTCATCAACAGGTTGTTTTAAAAGGAGCGGGGAAGAAACTGAGTCTTCTTGGTGTAAGTTGAATACTGGGCAAAAGGGATGGGATGAATTCTGTTTCAAAAAGGGTAAAATGAAAGATTATAAGTCACTCAAGAGACAAAACAGTAAAAGAATGTTAAATATGACTGCAATGTTCAGCAGCTAATTTGCTGCTATACTGAGATGCAGTAGATTCACTGGAAAAACAGAGATTTTTTTCATTGTGACCGGAGGCAAACATGTCCATTTATCACACAAATGTGGATCCAAGCCAGTGAAATTAGCAGGATAACCACGATAATGGCAGTACTCCAGGTAATGTAATTATCATTTTAGCAAAGATTTAAACGCTGCGGCTGCTGAAAGAATGCTTTATTGGTCTGACTTTGTAAATGCTTTACACTTGCAAAACTCTGTTTGTCATTTTCTCTTTCCAGCAAACATGTGCCGTGTGTTTAGAAGAATTTCGCAGCAGGGACGAGCTTGGAGTGTGCCCATGCTCCCACGCTTTTCACAAAAAGTACGTGGTGGCTGACAACATGTTTGTGAAAATGCACAACAGTATTTCAAAGTTACAGTCAAGTTAAACATCCCCAGATGTGATTCATTTGGTTGTCTGTTTCCCAAGCTGATGATCCCACAGCTCACTTTGTTGTCTCAGTTTGAGGCTTTAGATGTCAGACGTCTTAGGCTGGAACTATGTGCAACAGGGTTAGGGTTACAGTCACAATGCAAATCCTTTGTCAGCGCTCTCGTTGGTCTCACTTTTAAACAGCAAAAACCGGTCATCGATTTTCGCAGAGTTCGCTGCAGAGAATGGCACCAGATTCCCGAGAAAGTCCTTGCATGCTTGAACATGAGTTCACCTTTTGCAACTGAGACCTGTTTTTAACCTGCGGCATAGGTGTGAGTTACAAAGGTGTTTTCAGGACAGTTTCTGACATTTCCATTCGAGTCAAGAGTGTGTTTGAGCTGTGTAAATATCAGTTTTTAGCATTTTTTGCAGTGCTTTGAACTTGAGCCTCTAAAACTTTTGTTTCCTTAGTTTATTCCTACAATTTGGTTTTGCCTTGACCCGCCTTGTGTAACTTTGCATGTGCTATCTCTCATTGCTTTACTTTTTTTCAGATGTCTGCTAAAATGGTTAGAGATCCGCAGTGTGTGCCCAATGTGCAACAAGCCTATTTGCCGCATCCAGCCTGACCAGCCACAAGCCCCTGAGCGACCGCAGAGCCTCCTGGAGGTCTGAGACAGGAACTGTGTCCAGCAGTACTGAAAACTCTCCAGACACTTGAACTGCCATTGCACAAAGATCCTGTGTCACTGTCTGACAAGCAACGATTTTAGTGATGCAATATTTTTGAAGCAGAGCTGCCCTGGATGTGGAGTTTAATGTAAATGTAAGACCATGCATGGAAAACTGTGTGAGGAGGCAGCGCGACAATAAGAGATAGTAGGTTACTATAATCATATTTCACTATTACACAACATAGCATAGTCATGATGTACTGTAGGACTAATGCTGCAATCCAGCAGCCTCAGAAGTCAAGCTAATGTTAGCAAAACCAGTTGATAACAATGCAATATGCCTACTTTTTTGCATACAAATGCTGCAGCAGTCTGACTCAGACTGTATAGCCCTGTGTGTAACTGATTGAATGAGACACATACTGACTGAAGTGCTAATAAACCGCTTTATCGCTGCTGCCATTACCACTTTCTAATTGCAGAACTAACTCCAAACATGTTGGAGTTTGAAGCTGGAGCTGGTGAGGTTCTTCTGACATTCCAAGTTGGGATTCTGACCGAGTGGGGGAGTGTTTCAGTTTAACTTTCCCCTAATTATTTTGTCATTTTCAGTGAATAACTTGATGCTTAAATCTAATGCACAAGTGCCTTAAAGCTGATTACCGTTAAAGCCCACAATAAGCAAGCTTATTGTGTTAACATGACAGGCTGTCAGCTTGCTAATTTCATCCCGTGTGCAGTTCTGACAATCTCTAAATGTAATCTGTTAGGAGGATAAATGGTTAAAATTGTTATATTTGCATGACTGTCATTTGATTCAACTGGCTGAAAGAGGAAAAAGCAAAAGAGTATTTACAGTCATTTGAATTATCTGTGCAAGAAAAAAATGTCATGTGAATAAGAAAGTACAGCCTCTTTCAGTTTGAATGTTTTACAAATCAACAAATAAAATAGTCATCTGGTCATTTGCAGGTCATAAAATGTGGTTAATAAAGCCTCAGATAAATAACAACACATGACATATTACACCATATCCCCACAGTACTGAACAAAGCCAAAATGCTACCATGTCCACTACCACACTGGGCAGTTGGTATGAGAGGTTTGATTTTTCTGAACGTGGCACTGCGCATTTCAACAAACCTCTTTATTTTGGTTGCCATCTGTCCTAAGGACAGAGATGTTCTGATTTGCTTGGATGCAACTTTGCAAACTCAAGCTGTACTGCCATGTTCTCTTTCAGAGAAAAGAGCTTATTCCTAGCAACCTTTTCAAACAAGCAACACTTATTAAATCTTTTTCTAATGTTAATTGAATTAACTTTGACATCTAACATGTTAACTGAGGCCTGTATAATCTTTTCTTTTTTTGTATTTCTCTGATCGTTGTATGGTCTGACCTTATAAAATGATGGACTCCAAATAGTATGTAAATGGCCTTATTGCTCTTCCCAGGTTAATAGGCAGCAACAATTGCTTCTCTAAGATCATTGCTGATGCATTTCCTCCTTGCCACACCTAAATGCCCCAGAAAAGTATGCTCCAGTATGCCCCAGTTAAACGTATGCTTTTATAGAGGTGCTCACACTTGCTGATGCTCAGCTCATAAATTACCTTTGATTAGCAGTGCCTGGCTTCTTCTTACCCTCTTAATTCTTATAGAGGCAGTGAGAGTGTTCTGAATGCACTGCTGCTGCATTGGTTACATTTTTGTTAAATAGATCATTACACAGTGTAAAATGTCATGCTGTTGTTGTTCATCTGAGGCTATATTACTTAAGTCTAAGACCTGCTAAAGACCAGATGATTTTTTATGATGTCCTTATGACATCAGAAATGAAAGAGGGTACATGGGACTATACTTGGTTTCTGTTTCAGTGGGTTTAACATTAACTCATTACTTTACATTACTCTATTCTGATTTCAATAACTAAACTGAGGTAAAATTTTTAAAAAGTGTTTGCATCAAGACATCATTGGGACAGCACATAAGATTTTTGTTGAAATATCAGATAACAAGAGGCCGATCCTCAACAGAGTGTTGCGATTCCAGCACACTGTCAACAGAGAGTAAATATTCATGGGGAGTTAGATGCTGTAATATAGCTTCAAGCATTAAGCCTTCACTGTGTCAGTTGCGCTGGGCCCTAAGTATGCTGGGAGTCTTGATGGGCAGCGTTACTGCTGTAACTGACCTAATGAGATTAACTGCTGCCTCCAGAGTAGCTCTGCCTCTGAGAAATGTTTGCATGGCAAATTTCACTCTGCTCTGCTTTTTCGGTTTTCCCAAAAAATGGCATATAACTCCTCCTGAAAGTGAAGTGTTTTGATCCTTTTCTTACAACTTAAGACGGAAGAAGAAAGGTGATTCAGTCTCCAGACAACAATAACTCAAGAAGATAGAGTACAGAGAATGTAATCAAGAGTGTGTATGCTTGTCTTAATTTATAAAAATGAGCAGGAAGGCCTGTTTAATCTAACATAGCATGATCATTGTGAGCTAACAGGGCAGATGTTGTGTATTCTGGCTGCAACCATCCTCTCAAAGTCAATCAGCTCCATCCTGCTGTTAGGCTGAGTGACATTTGTGATGGCCTAAATGGCAAGGCAGTTCAGTCATGTGGAATCTGACAGAAAGGATAACTATGTGCTGTCACATGCTTGGTCAGCTACAACTAAGGGTCCTAAATGACTCGACCATGAAAATAACATATATGCGTAACTTTTTAAAGTTGTTTCTAAGGAACTATTTTGTATCATAGCTGCCTTTCAATAAAATGCATAGTGTGTCAGCTTAAACACTCTGTCATTTGTCATATTGGCTCCCAGTGCCCAAAGAATGGTCCTGCTCTCTTGTGACACGAAGAAGCTGTTTAACCTGGTTTCTTGTTTCCATGACACACACCATAAACTCAGTATGCTCTGTTATATGTTGCAGTTACTGTGTAAAATCCCTTAGATAAGGTATACACAACCAGTGTTTTGATAAGGTCGTTTTGAACCAAGTTATTTTTTAATCTAGTTTTCATACATTTGGACAGTTGTGTGTTTTTATATAGTCATTATAATATCTGGAAATGTTACACAATTGTGCTGTTGGTGACCAGTTTTATCTTTTGGTGGTTTTGATCTTGTTAACCGTTTTGGTGTGAACAGTGTAATCACAGTATCATCACAGATAAGGTGCCACCGCTGCTGTTTGAATGTGCCTGAAACAACAACAACAAAAAAGCCAAAAGTCATATAGTTTGGCGATATTCTAACACTGTGGCACTTAAGATAGCAATGTAGGCCTGCTGTTAGCTGTTTGTTCTGTCAGTCCATCACTTTTTCTTTGTATTGACATATTTTGAATGATTTGATAGCAATTAAATATTGTAAATACATTAATAATCTGAAAAAGGATTAATTCATATTGTATTGGTCAATATAGTTAATGAAAGAGTGAATATGTCACTCACAACATGAGATGGTTTGGCTTCAATTTTGTTCAGATGTTTGTTGTTCCAAACAAACGTGTCCAGAGTTGGGGACTGACTAACTGTGTGTAAGAGAGTTATGTAAATTAATTACAAAATAAACATGGTCCTAATCAGGTAATGAAACCAAAAATGTTATTTATTTCTAGCTACTCGTCCAAATGCTGTTATTACACACATCTTTTTACAGTGCAGGAATGCATCCTATTTCCACATTTCTGAGGAGCGTGGATCAGTAAAATAACTAACTTGAATGCAACACCATCAAGTGTAAGATAACAACTAAGGAGCTGACTCTACATCCTATAGTTATGAATAATATATATAATATATATCAACAGGGTTAAAAAGTAACCATGGACAATGCCTTAATGACTGTTGTCCTCTCATCCATAAGTTGGTCGAAACTGCACTTGGTTTGTATCGGTTGTATTTTACGTTCTGATGCTACTGAGCAAATGTGAGTATGCTGACATGCTAAACTCAGATGATAAACGTCAGTAACAAACTGGTGAAATCTTGTTAGGCAATATTAACAATGCCCCTGTAAATTTACAAGCCTGCAGAAATTGGTATCTATTTGAAAGCATTATCTTGAATGCTTACCAGCTGAAAGCACAGCATCACTCAGATGCCAGCTGCTTGGCTTAGTTGCAGTCCGTTTTCTTTAACTGGGCCTTTCATGATGTCAATGAGTTAATGTGCAGATGTGAAGATGCAAAAAAAATATGCACCACACCACACAGTAAGACTGATGATCTTTTATTAACACTGTCTGCAGACAAAGGCAGAAATCTAATCAAAATACCAGAAATGAAACACTTCAAATGTCCTTGACAGATGGAAAGCAGTCCCTACTTTCTCATAATAAAGCTCTGCAAAGTAAATGTTTAACCAAAACATCCCAGATATCCATTAGCATTCCGTGCTCTGTACAGAAAATGCCAGATTACATCGTGTAGAGGGAATGTTTGGAACATGAATTGGTTTATTTGAACGGAGATGGCTCGTTCATCTCTGCGTTCAAGTTCACAAGCTCTCTCAATATAGACTCTTGACTTCAGTTTCCAACTTGACAAACTGGGCACAGTATGCTGCTTGATTTGGACTTTTGGTTCAGGGTGGGGTTTTTTTTTGTCCGCAACAATGCATATGCAGGAAATCATGTCTCTAGGGCTGCTTATTCGCCAAATATCTCTTCTCAGATAAATGGCTTAATATAGCTATCTGATTTGTTCTGTGGTTTTTATCCCCCAGATGCAGGATTACCTGCCTCATCCTGCATGATGCAATTCCCATTTACTCAGCTAAACAGAATACAAACACAAATGTTTGCCCACGTGAAAGTTGAATATAATATGGTACAAATAATTCTGTATAACTTTTTTTTCTTGCAATAAAAGGAACGTTTAATCTTAAACGTTCATCTATAGGTCACATAGTACATTATAAGCTAATCAAGTGGTATTACTAGTAAATAAAACACCATAGGAGGGCAATAAGTTCAACTAGTTAGGTTTTGACAGTTACCTGTTTATGGAAATGCATTCTGGGTGAGTATCTGGATGAGAAGCTGGAAGCTGGATGAGAAGAAAAAACTAAATGTGTATAAAGCTGATTTCAAACCAAAGTTGGCTACTTTGAAAACTATATGAACCATACTTTTGCTCTTTCTTTTTAAATTTTATTTTATTTTTTACAGTTTTCTATTTACCACATCGTTCCATGTCTGTTATTTCTAGTTATCTTGTGTATTGGTCAACAATGTTCCATAATGCAGAAAGTAGTATAAAAAAATGATCTAACCACATGCTGGTTTGTCTCAGCTTCTGACTTGCCCTTTCTAGTCTTGTAGCTTTCATTTTTTCTCTGAAAATGTGGGAGAACTGAGAGCAGCACTTTAAGGACAAACATCGATTTCTTTAAAAACACCAGTATCTCTCCCTCTGAAATGTATCTAAACGTTTAAGAATTTATTACAATCAATTCTTTAAATTGACATGTACATGAAAAAGTGCAATGGCTCGATTTGAAATGCATCAAACAATAAACACGTCCTTTAAGTTGAGGGATTCTCTGGTAGCCTGCAGTCGTTATCTGAAATGTTTGTGTTCGAGTCTAGCCAGAGACATTTGCTGCACATCATACCTTGTCTAATTTCCTTTCATCTTTATCTAACGAAAGCACAAAATCTTTCCACAGCAATTACGTTGACTATTATTTCCTGTTGAGCTGCACCTTCCTGCCAATGCTCGCCAGAGGGGAAAAAGGTGGCCCTGCAAAATAAGACAAGCTTCCCAAACACTGGCTGATTGACTGATACTCAAAGTGTGTTGAAGTTGTAAAGCTGCCAGTGGGTTATTGTTAAAAAGGGGAAGTGGGAAATTTGTATTATACCTGGAGCTTAATTACAATATAAAGAACTTAATTCTGGCTTAAAGCTTAAAGAATGTAATCAAAAATATTTAAGTTACCTGCAACTGTTTACCCACTTCAATAAAAAAATTATTTTTAAATGCATATGATAATTTCTCTCTTACACTAATTTGTAAGAGAAAACCATCTTGATTTTGTTTCAAGTTGAGTACGATGACAAACCCTTTGCCCACAAAATCACAAGTTGTACAGTGCTAAATTCAAGGCCATAGTCAAACAAATGAATGTCAAATCATTCCATGCCTGTGCACCCGCTGCTACAACACGACTGGGGCATTGGCAGTTTTATCCAGGCCAGGTTCAACAAATCTGCCTGCCTCATGGTGTGGGTCAGTATAATTTCTGACCTTCACACCAACTTTAATTTCATTAGGTAAAATCTAAATTATATTGTGAAGAACTACTGCATCCAGTTGTTCCACCCTTTAATCGCAATACCTGACAACAAGGCACAAATCTGGCATAGCTTGTGGTGAACAAATATCAACCTTCTTCCTTGTTCTGCCGTAAATTCAGACCTAGACCACGTCAAGGTGCTCTGGGAATCATTCAGCAGGGGCATATAACAGCAGCCACACTATCTGGAAACGCAGTGCCAACTCTGGACGGCACTGCACGGAAAAGGTTCCTCAGAACCATGTGAGATAGCTGCTCTTCTTCTTCCAAATAATAGGCCTCCTCTTGTATCATATTGATACAACCAGAGGACAGTTTTATCATTGAATAAATCTCGTTAGAAAATAAGCCTGACAAATGAAAAGGTTTAATGAAATGGTTTCATTTTTGGATATGGTTAGGACAGTAGCAGGTTTTGATAAATAACATCAGACCACCTGTGCCTGTTTAATGGACATTCAAAAGCATGTTGTTTCTATACTATCATCAACTGAAAATTGAAGTTTAATATTAAAAAATATAAAGAAATGTGGATTCGTTTCAACTCCATCACAGGAAGTTTAATCATAAGAAGCATTAAACATGATTGACTTCAAGTGCTAGACAGCCTTTATAAGATGTCAGTGAATGAACTGCCCCTGACACGCAGCTGGAAATAATAGCAATCAATCAAACTGCTGGACTGCACAGAGCCGCTGGGTTTTTCTCGTTTCGCTCCTGACCCAGGGATCGTCTCGGGTGGCCTCGTGCTGTGACACCTGACTTCCTGTGGAGTTGATCATTGACGTGCGTAGGAGTGACAGCGATTTCTCTAAAATAGTAGAGACATATAAAAATGTTTGAAAGAAAGCAAACAAACGCAAACAGACACAAGAATGATACGAATGGCTTCTCATCTAAAAAATAAAGTAAATAGAGTTTTAAAAAACTTGCACCGTCCGGTTTTGACCGCCCTGTTACTTTCGCTCTAACCGATTTGGACGTCATCACGCCTTCAGAATAAATCCATTAAAAAGAACCCCGGCTACCAACACTTATTGTCCTATATGATACATTTTTGTACCAGCTATATAAAAACGACATTAAAGTCTCTCAAAATATCTTAGTTTGAATAAAATTTGAAAAAATGTTTTCATTCGTAGGCCGCCATTGTTGTTTACATCGCAATCCTGTCTGGTTAGTGACGTCACAGCGTTGCACTGAGCTTAATCCCATTCATTTTACCCTGCGGTGCAAAACCATGTCATCTGTGCAACGTTTTCAATTTGAACCTGAGAGAGCTGTAAGTGAGTAGGAGAACACTGTAGACTTAGGGACTATTGTGTTGACTGATCGGGTGACTCTCATCAGCTTCCTCCGTGATCGTGCCTGATGGTTCGCCATCAGAGGCTACTTTTGCAGGAGCAGGTTGAGGACAGGAGAACATTTAGCGTCTCCTGCCGATGGCATAAAACAATGGCTGTGCCCATAGGCGAGAATATGTGCTAGAAATTGCGATTTTTAAAGAAATAACAATAATTCACGATTTTTTTTCAACAACACATTCTAGTATAAGGCAAACATTAAAGCATATTTATGCATTTTAGTCCCATTAGTAATTTTGTCCTATGCTGCTGGTTTAAATTAAGTCAAATTCTCCCAAATTATTCATCAATTCATACAACTGAGTAACGTTTAAACTGTAGAAACAGCCATGTTTACTGGAAAGTTTTGTTATATGTTGTTATTATTTCCTAATTCTAGCTTTTATGGGCCTTTTTTTTTTTTTATTCAGAGTAAGTAATAACGCTTACGGAGTTTGTAAAAAAAATGTAAACCGAATTTCTTTACTTTGTTGTAGCTACATTTATTCTGAAAAATCTAGCCCGGAAGTGTTGTCTCAACTCGCCAACGACGAGGGAAATTAAATTACATAGGAAAGATTAAAGCAACAAAGTAGCCTCTCTATCGTGAGAACTTAGTATAGTATTTTGAGGTCACGGGTTATTTCACGGCGTTAGTACTAGAAGGCAGGTACCAATGTGCCGACGTCGGTGACATTAACACCCAGACTGCAGTCAGTACACTCATGCTATTGTTTTATTCTGCTATAGAATACGGAGGCTAACATTAGCCGACCAGCCACGCGTAGCTAACTTACCGAAAGTTTGTTGACACACAAGGAAAAGAAAAAAAACCTCGGCGTATTCGGCTAATTTTAAACTTATTATGCGAACATATTAATGTGGTGTTTTGTTTTCAATTTTGAAAGATAACAGACAAGTTCTTGTAGAGTTGTAGGAAGCTGTTGGGTATGTCATCGCCTCCCCTTGGTCACAGGAGTCATGACACGTCAACGAACATATCAGACAGCGACTCGGACGAAGAGGTATTTTCTCAGGGGTTTTCTCTTAATAGAGGTCTTTACACCAAACTTCATTAATAATGGAGCTGTTTTTAAAAAGAAATTAAAAAATCTATTCAGACAACTGACAAAGAGGCAGTCTCTTCATGTGTTTCAATGCAGAAGTAATTTACTGTGATTTGTCACTTTTCAACAGCCCAAGCTCCCTCTCAATCAGTTCTATCCATACATCCGTTGTGCCCTTTGCTGCGGTTTCCTTATAGATGCCACCACCATCACAGAGTGCCTGCACACATGTAAGTTTGAACAAAGCCATCAATTAGATCCTGAGTTTTCAGTTGTCCATTCAAAGCCATTCTATTTGCCACCGATGGGTATTGATTGGGCTTGCCAAATAGTTCAGCCAATATTAACTGATCAAAAAAAGAATGCTCCTTGAAAATGTACCATTAATGTAAGTTTATATTGTGGTCTGTCTTTTTCTCAGTTTGCAAAAGTTGCATTGTGAAGCATTTCTTCTACAGCAACAGATGTCCCACATGCAGCATTGTGGTCCACCAGACACAGCCCCTTTACAACATCAGGTGGGTCACTTACTGTTGTCAGACTGGACGAGTTCCTTATTTTCTGCAACTGTTTAATGAATAGTTAGATGTCTACCACATTTTCCGTAGCTGAGTTTAAGTAAAGCAGAATGGCATGGAATTAAGATAAAGAAGCATATGGAGGTATTTCGTGTAAGTTTTGAAACCCAGTTGCGATCGATGTAAGAACAGACCTTTTGAATATGCTGAGAAACTGTTGCCACTCCTGTATGTACTAAAGCAGACTTTTTTTGCTTAATAGGTTTTATGTTTAATTTGTCCTCAGGCCTGACAGACAGCTGCAGGATATTGTTTACAAAATGATTCCCTATTTGGAAGAATGTAAGTATGTCTGTGTCTCAGTGTTTGTATTTATGCCGATTAGCCACATCATTGTAACCTCTGGGCCCACACCACAAGCATGCCAAATAGACTGTGCGTCTCAACATTATACTGTATAGCAGTGTATAAGCTTGTACATATACCAGATATTTTTACAATCACAACAGCATTTGCTTGGATGCCAAACACTTAAGGTTTTCTTGAATTAATAACTTCGCTGAATAGGTTTAATTTCAAGCTGTACATTAACCAGCAATTGATTGTATTTTGGTATTTTCTTCCTCTGTGGAATATTGATCTTGGCAGCATTTGACACAGTGAATGGTTGTTTAAAGGCTACATCTCCCACTTGCCAACATTTTTCCCACCGTTTAAGAGAAACTCCTCCCTGACCGCTTGTCAACACTTTTAGCAGACTTATACAACAAACAGCAAAATAATCCCACTGAAATTTCCAAGCTTGTTTGGCTACTTTGTAACATCACACGTGGATGGGTAACAAACATCGCACATATCCAAAGGCCCCTAGCTGCCACCATGCTTTGATTTTAATGCTGATTGGTTGAAAGTTAGCTGGAGCTACAATCAATTTCATAACAAAGAGGACAAAGCACTGAAAACCATAAACAGCAAAGAAACAGAAGAGAAACGATGAAAACAGCTGCGCTGGTTAATCTTCATTATCTTAACAATATGATTCACACCATCACAAAGCTGATCATTATGCGCTTTGATTTCAGTCTTTCCCTGCAGCAGAGCAAAGCTAAAGGAACAACAATAGCACTAACACTACCAAGAGCACTACTTTTTATACTTCCCCATAGTGGCAGCAAAAAAAAAAAGCTATAACATGTGCGTTTCACGTGAAAATCCTGATTGAAATCACAAACCTTTTTAGTTGTGGTAAACTTATAGAATGCTAGCTTTACCTGAAAAAGAGTTGTAGCACCGGACATTATTCTCATTTGTGTTCCACACAGAAGTGGTTGACAGCTGCGATCTTTTGCTTTGCAGGTTTCTCTTGTTGTGCACCATTAGTATCTAAAAATCATTGCCCGTCCCTAATGTAGACGTGTGTTTGTCGAGTGGACAGAGATCTATGGTCAGCCCTTAACACGGCTGGTTTTTAAAGTTGTGGCAGACTGGTGGACATGAATTTGCTGTTAGGTGTTATTGACTTGTGTTGTGTTCTATTAACCTTCCATTTTCAAATTTATTTGAACTCTTTTTCGTTTTTTGCAACAGTGGAAAGAGAACAAATGTGTAACTTCTACAAAGAGAGAGGGCTGCCAGTGCCTAAACCAGGTAAAATAATTCAGCATAAAAGCTTAAGGAAACATTTGTGGCAATAATACCTGTGATTACACACTTTAAAGTACAGCATGTCACTGAAGGAGCGTATTATAACTGATCCTTCTGCAACATGCCGTGTTTGACCGAAGCGGGTAGAATGTGGTTGGCATTTTGCTCGTTCTATTTTTCTTAAAATTTAAAGTATGAATATTTCTGGAATAAAACTGTAAAGACGCAGTAGTAAAAGCATGTACGTTCATGACTTAAACTCTGTGTTGCCTCCTTTTGCAGTGGTTCTTTCCCCTCAATGTCCCGTTGCATCGAGGAGGCAGAAGAAGGATAGCTATCCCCAGTCTGTGTTTACCATTCCTCCTGAGCTGGATGTGTCTCTGCTTCTGGAGTTTGTGGGGTAATAACTTCCACTGTGCTTTCATGTTCCTGAATATAGGAGCTATTAAAGGTATCCAGCATCTTTGAGTAGAACCACTTAAATGTAACTGAAGGCCCTACAGGACTTGTGCAACTGTTGGACAAAAGAAAACCTAATTTCTTTTATACATTGCAGACCACAACGTAAGTCTCTGTATATGAGGTTTATTCTGTTTATTCTGCCAAATACTACAGGGGGTTTTTCAGTTCAGGTCTGAGAGAGGTTGCCAAAATTTGGTCCTGCGTGTGTACTAAATCATAAAAAATGTCCTGCATTTTTATTGGTCTGGATTAGGATGAGGCACATGAAACATGCAGAGGTACATGGGCTGCTACATGCACACATGCTTGTGTGGTTTATGGGATTACAGGAAATAAAAGAATGATTGAAAAAGTGCATGTACCACTGTGCAAACAGCTGAGTGATGCCTTTTTAATTAAAACGGCATACTCAGCGGACATATTCAGTCTCCACAGCAGATGCAGGGTCCTGAATCAAATATGCAATAAAACGTCCCTCTTCAGAAACAAGCTGGTGATCAGAGTTGGAAAAACTGTCAGAAGGGAAGCCATAACACATTTTCTCCCCAGTGGCACTGTGCAGGCTGATTTACGCGCCCATTTGCACGTCCATTTACTCTGCAAATCAGCGTTTTTCAGGAGGAAATGAAAGGTTTACAGAGTTTGATGCATAGGCAACTTGTTAAAGGAATCGTTAGTGCCTGGCTTCGTTTGCAGCCTCGAAAATGTAAAGCTTGCTCACTATCAACCCGATACAGTGTCAAAAAAGGAGAGCACATACACAATGGTTTGGATTTTCAAAGAACACGCCGTTCTTCACACTGGCAAAAACTTCAGCACCTTCTAATAAAAAAGGAAGCCTGTAACAGGCAAACATTACACCTGACAGCTTATCTTACTTGGGCTTTTTTTTTCTGGAAAGAAAATTCAGAACTAGACACTGGTTTTGGTAAAGTTTTGGAGATCGTTTTCATAACATGTGCGCACCAGTGTGTGTAAGGTGGGAGTCTCACGATCTTCTAGGGGAAAAAAAGGCTGGGGGCCACTCCTGAGCTACGGTGGGGCAGAGTAGGTAGAAGCAGAATCGGTGTTCATTATTTATTTTTGCTGTGTATTTGCCTTGTGTTGTAACTGTTGTAAAGTCATTTTAAAGCTGAATGAAAACATCTGGCAGTTACATACATATGCCAGCAGGCTGTCCCATTGTCTCACATGGATTCAATACAGAAACTTAGTATCAAACGTTTGTGCTCCTCTTGACTGTTTGCTTTGTTTTTAGGGCTGAAGAAGGCATCTCCAACTTTAAGGTAAAGGCTTTAAATCTTGAGAAACTGAACAAGTGTTTGGAGCACAGTTAACAGAGTGTAGTTGGTATAGTTATACTGCAGTAAGTACAAGGACAAAATGGATGACAAATGAAGAGAGGTCATAGCTGCATCTGCTCTGAGTTGCATATGATTTAATGCAATATAAAAAGGAGTCACAGAAATTCCTATTTTAAAGTGATGTCAAGTGTGCCTGGGATTCAGTACTGATGTTTGACAGTTAAAAACAATATGTACTGCTGTGGAAGGATCTTGAGCCACCCTCATATAAAGGACCTGGAACTGATCAGGCAAAAAAAGAATGTATTGGACAACACTGCACACGCTCTACATAACAAAGTGTGTTCAGTCAGGGGCTTCTTCTGCTCTGGTGCACTTGTCTCTGATTTAAATCGTACAAAATGGTGATTGTCAAAACTGGACTGAACACACCATGATAATTATTTGGGGAAACTTGCATGTATACACTCTGCTACACTCAGATGGGAATAAGCACTCCATACAGGCTCGGAAGTTGCATCTTTTTACTAAAACAGTAGATTGTGTTCTTTGTCTTTGGTCAAATTCAGCCTATTAAGACTAAACGTCACTTCGTGGTTGCTTAAAGTATTTTCAGACTGTCGCTCTGCTCTAATAAAATCAGAACCAGAGCGTCATTCGAGTAACTTTAAGAGAATGTCTGTGCAGTGAATTTAGCTATACTTGCATGTATGATGATCACCCACAGAGAACATTGGAAGCACCGGAATGTCTTTAACATTAGTCATGTTTCCATCCAAAAGTGATTCAAATCATTGGGAAATGCACATTAAAACAAATTTGAATCATGTGTTTCCATCAAAAGTACGGACTTTGGTGAAAACTTCTAACTCACGCAAGTTTTCCGCAGGTTGGCATGACAACCAACCTGTAAATGTTTTCCCGACCCGGAGTGTATCACCATGGAGAGAGGACTTGAACCTTTATTAAGAATCAGACAAGTGGTATTGGAGATGTCAGCCCAGGTGATTAGAGGGGCTGTGATGAGGAGAAGGTGGCAAGAAGTGTTATTTAATGCCCAAGCAGAGGTGAAAGTGTGCTACATCAGAGTTGATGCGAACACAGCTGTTTCCATCCCTTTCAAATCAACCAAAACCCGGCGCAAGCGAGCATATTTTCATTTGTTAGAATCAGGGGATTTTAATTCGAATGATGGCGTTTCCATCATAATTTTCCGATTCCATACTCTATGTGCATCTCAGCAGGCTGATGGAAACAAACCTACTTTCTCACACAGTCCATATTGTTGCGCTGTCCGACAAACTTCAGCCAACTACTTGATTCTCCTCCCATGACTGTATTCTGGGACAAGGACGATGGACCAGTTAAATGGTCAAGCCAAGCTGTAACTGTAGCTTGAGTTAACCACACCTGTAACTGTTCAACATGACCTATGAACCATTAAAGCATTAAGAAGAGAATTCACTCAAGGGATGGACCAGTGTTCTCTGTAAATGATAGATGTATAAGAATAAATGAGTGTTCTCCGTCCTAACCGCTTCACCTCTGTTTAGCCACTAGAGAGGCGGTACGTCCGTGTGTCTGGTGAGGCCACTGTCCGCCACGTAGAGCTGTTCATCAGGAGGAAGATGGAGCTGAGTCCAACATGCCAGGTGAGTCTGCAGCTTATCGGTCCAAACTGCCCCAAAAACATGGGCACAATCCGGTGCTTTGGTTTCAAAAAGGAGACACTGGCACACGGGGAGAGGGTGAGGTCCCTATTCCTCTCACTGAGTCAAGGGAGACGCCGGTCAACCTGGATTTATTGTTTAAAAGGACTTTTGTGCCTGCAGCAAAGCAGCTGCTTGGTTTCTCTCTGTCTGGGAGAAATGAGTCCGATATTACAAGTATGAAATCCCATCTAAACAAAGAGCTCTGAAAACGGAGGGGAAAAAATCTTTAACATAAATTCTTAGTATGTCGATAGAAAAAAGGACTATTTGAGTTTTCATATTGAATCATTTTGCACGTCTTACTTCCTGAGATGTGACAGCTGTAGCTCAGGAGGAAGAGCAGTCGCCCACCAATCGGAAGGTCGGTGGTTCGACTCTGGCTTCCCCAGGATACATGTCGAAGCGTCCTTGGGCAAGACACTGAACCCCCCCAGTGTTTCATTGGGGGTATGAATGTGTGTGAATGATTAGAAAGCACGTAGTTATGTATATCTTAAGACGTGCTGTGTGTGTGAGTCCTTAATCTGTTCATGACCCCCAAATTATCATTACAGTGAGACCACGTCTGCCTCAGAGAGATGGACAAGCTTTGATAGAAAGCTTGTGTTTTTATCTTCTAATTGGAAGTGTCCTGCTTTCCTGAACAGAAATGTCCAGGTAGGATCAGATGAAGGCGTGCGGGGGCGTGTTTAGGGACACAGGATGAAGATTAGCAGCTTAGACTAATTTCCTGCTCTCAGTGCTGCGCTGCTGTGATCAGTCTGGACAAACCTGGAGGCCGCTGTTCACTCGAGCACAGTTCCCTGCAGTGATGTCAACTTTGCTGTTACAGCACTTTTTCCATTGTGGAACTGGCTAAAAACACTTAAAAGTTTGAGTCAACTCACTGTCCCTCCAGTTTTTCACTTTAAACAAGTAATCAAGAGTAATTTGAGTGCTTTGATGAGTTGAGATTGAAATGCCTTTTTTTTTATTCTATTTATTTATTTTTCAAACCCAGCAGCGAGTGTTGCTTCTGTAATGGTCGGAAATGCTTGTGCTTCCTGCAGGTGGATGTGGTTTGTGGAGATCACCTCCTCGATCATTATCAGTCACTGAAAGACGTACAGAGCTCTGTGGGTGAAGACGCACTACAGGTAAAAGAAAAGAAACCGCACAGTAGAAACAACCCTGACTATTTTAAGGTTTGAAATAATGACTGTTTGTCCGGCTTTGCTTTGCCTCAGGATGGCCTGTTGGTGCTCCACTTCGGCTTGGTCCTGCCCACGCAGCCTTGAACACAAGAAGCGGATTTCCTTCTTTGTCTGAATCTGCTTCCCAAACATTTGATCGACCGTTTAAAGTGAATATAGCAGGGTTTAGCGGGCTGCTGACAAAACCTTTAAGTGTACGAGGAAAGCGTCTAAACTCCGATTGTTTTAGGTTGTTTGGATTTCTTTTTCCTTCTGTGTGAACATGCTGGCATGAAAAAGGAAGCTTATCTTTTCATCTAATTTGTAGCGACATCATTCTTGTCTAATATTCAGGACAACCCTTGTGTCTTGTGCCCAGATTTTGCAGGACACATGGGACATATTTACTCGACCAGCATGCACAAAATATATTTTGCTGAATTTCTTCAAAGGTTTTGTTGAGTTACAGGAATGTGACTGCTGCTGGAGCTGAAACTGGACTAAACTGCTATTTATGCCTCAGAAACTCTTGACTATTATAAGACAACACAAGTGACATCCTTCTTGTTTAACCTATTTATTTGGGAACCATAACCTGTATTTATCAATCACCTCATGAGTTAACTGTGATTTCAAATGACTTTTCAAAGGGCTTCATGCAAAAGGGCTACAAGGACCAAAGGTCTGTATGTGAATAAAGCTCAGATGTACAGTACTGAGTTGCAACCTGCCTCCTATTGATTGAGGCATTTTAAAGCTGTCTGATGTAAACTGATCAAACTGACTCGATGAGAAATGCTTTCATCGCAACAGAGAGGTTATTTAAAAGGAGTTTGTAGAAAAATCTATTTGATATAGCTTAGGAGCAAATAGATTTTCTACTTGCTTTTGTCAGTTTGAAATAATAAAACACTGAAAAATTCCTAATTCGCTCATGTCTGCTGTTTTATGTGGGGCGTGGGAAATGGGTATGATGGGAAAAATTTTTTTTTGTTTTTTTTAGATACCTGGAACTGAGGAATTGATCTGAGGGTCAGTTGATCAGGTCGAGGTTTAGCAGAAAATGAGGTGAGCTTACAGCCAGAATATAATGAATACATTTTTTTCCAAGATAACAATGCCACGATTTGGGCTCAGTTTCTGGAGAGTGGTTCAGATAGCACACAACATCCTTTTCACATGTGAATTGGACACCAGAATCCAGCCCTTAACTCCGGTTAGAATCTTTGGAATGTGCTGGAGAAGACGACGCAGCAGTTGGACCTTCACACCATCAGCAAATGGTCTCGGCAAAGAAGTTTGAGCTACTGTGGACAGAAATGGATGTTCAGGCATTGCATGCGTTTAAGGAATTCATACCACTGTGTTTGGGCATCAGAGAACCTGCAAAATGGGGATAAAAGCCATGGCTCTCAGGTGTCCTTTGATGTGAATTGGAGCTTAGACAGACTTGTGGTTAGATCGTACAGAAGAGCCTACTGTACCACAGGTATACGTCAGGATGATGTCAACACGGTGTGTTACAGCTTGCTGCACGACGACTGTCCTCTGAAGACTTTTCCTGAACACAGCTGGAATGTAAAAGGCTTGATAAAAGTGTATTGTTTGATATCTTTGTTTTAAAAAGTGCTCCTTTTTACTGAAATCTGGAAAACAGTTGGGTTATGGCTATTAAATTGAGAAAATATGATTTAAAGAAGCTCCACTGGTTGAGAAAGCGGCCTGTGTGCACAAGTTGAGTGTCCTGGTCTAAATACCCGTTACTGCAAGTCATCTCCCTTCACACTCTGGTCACATGAGGCTGAGCATTTGTCATGCACCAAACTAAGAATTCTCAGCTCTTTTCATTGCAACTCGTTTTAGGGTATGGAGAGAGCATCTTGACTCCACTCGACTCTCTCTTCAACATGGTGTGTTTAACTGAAATCTGCCCTACAACTTCGAGCTACCATGCAAACATATAATGGATACAAATGGCACACGATAACTCATGACCCTTAGTTATTACTGTGCTCAGGGTACAATGCACCAACACAAGGTCTGACAATTGGCCCAACCTTATGCTGGTAGTGGGACACCATCAGATACACTTTGTGAACACCACTCAACAATAGGGATCTATCTGGAAGAATGCTTTATATGAGCGCACATAAAAGCACAGGAATCAATTTGCTAGCCATATAGGATTGTTACTATTTTCCATTTTCTAGCATAGACTTCTGAATGTGATTGTGTTACCAACAGTGACACATTTTTTGCTTTTTATAGCCATAAAACAAACACAAAAGTATCACCAGCAGTGACAGCCATATGTCTAAAATGCTTCCAAGTCCACTGACAACAAAGCAGAGAGGTAAAACTATACTATATAGATATACTGAGCAATCTTCCACTCTTTTTCCCCTCCAACTACAACGCAGCTCTATGTGCAATCTCAGAACAGCTAAATGAAAACGAACATTTGTCTGGTCACACAGTTATGGTGGTGCGTTATCTGCACAACATTCGCCCCCAGGTGAGTTTCCTTTCGTTAATGTTGCAGATGTGACGAGCTATATTGACGACTCTTTCCATTCTAAAAGAATGAATATGTTTAAAATCCCCAAAATGATCTCAGTATTGACATCCACGCTGTGTCAAATACACGTCTAATTTAAAACATTTGGATTATTATTGCTCTAAAAAGTATCCTGTTACTATGAACTCGCTATACATGCACAGCATATCTCTTCTCGCGAGTTCCCTGTCTGTCCTCAGTTGTTGGAGTTGATGTCTGCCTCATCTTTATCCTCGCTGATATCTTTGAAGCTTTCCTTCGTGGCTCCTTCTTTCTCCCTTTGGGTGCCCCTGGAGGAGCTGGCTGCAGCTCGAGGTTGGTAGCTGTAGCTGGCCGTGCTGAACGACACCCCTGAGTTAAAGTGAGTTTCCTCCCCCTCCAGCAATTTCCTGACGGAATCAAATTAAATAAACAACATTTAGTAGTCAGGACTGTTTGTTTTTCAGAAATATATAAGGAAACTGATAAAAAGTCAACACATTGCTCTGTAAATTGCTGCATTTTCCTGAATCCAGTACCTATAAGCTGCTATCTCTATGTCCAGGGCCATCTTGACATTGAGCAGGTCTTGATACTCCCTCAGGTGCTGAGCCATCTCGCCCTTCAGGTTCCTAAGCTCAGCATCTAGGTGGCTAACCGTGTCCTGGTACAATTAAAATGGGAAAAAAAAAAGTTAGATATTTTCAGTGCAGTCAAAAACAACTGTGCATGTTTTTTGTTTTAGGTTTCTCTGTGACACAACGATGATAACCACATCTTGAAAGATATTCTCTCGATACAGTTTCCCGTGATACTTGTAAAGTGGCCATCTGAAGTTTAATAGGGGATTTCCTCTTAGTCTCAACAACCTTTAGGACTTAGCTTTCTGTTGCTTCTGTAAAAAGCCAGATGACCATCCTGCATTTAGCAGATCAGACATTAATCCAATAGAGGCAAAGGGTCAGTTTGTCTCTTACGTCCCAGGCACGTGTTAGACTTCCAACCACAAGCTAAATGCCATGGCATGACCTCACATGGAACCTGAATGAGATTAACTGTTACCTGAAAGAAAGCCAGAAGTTTGTCTTTTAAAAGTGATAATCAGTACAGCAAGGGGCCTCTTATGTCACGTCTTGTCTCACTTTGCTTCCCCCCCCCCCCCCCCCCCCCCCCCTTATTTCCTCATATGACATTATGTACATTTGGCATCATTGTTGTCATTAACTTGTGTTTCTCTGCCTCAGCAGGTATCCTTTGAATGGTGTTATGGTGTTTGTTGTCCCCTCTTTTCTGTCCTTTCAAACCACCCTTCCTGAGTCTGGTTCTGCCAGAGGCTTCTTCCTGTTAAAAGGGAGTCGTTTCTCTCCACAGTCGCCTCATGCAAGCTCAGGACAGCGGATTGGACCAAAGAGGAAATTTTGGTGCAATCTGTTGGTTTCCTTAGCTAGGAAATTGTTTTAGATTTGGCTCTGTGTATATGAATTGGGGGCTGCACGGTGGTGTGGTGCTTAGCACCGTCGCCTCACAGCGAGAGGGTTCCAGGTTCAACAGTGCACACCGGGGGGCCTTTCTGTGTGGAGTTTGTATGTTCTCCCTGTGTATGGGTGGGCTCTCTCCGGGTAGTCCGGCTTCCTCCCACCGTCCAAAAATATGCATGTTTGGTTAATTTGTGTCTGTAAAAATGGGGTGAGTGTGAGCGTGTGTGTGGTTGTGTGTCTCTGTGTGGTCCTCTGATGGATCTGTCCAGGGTGTACCCCGCCTCTCGCCTGATGACAGCTGGGAAAGGCTCAAGCCCCCCCCCGCGACCGGGCCGATGGATTAAGCGGGTATTGAAAATGGATGGATGGATGTATGAATTGGATTAAATTCTGAATTAAATTAATTGGATTTGATTGGATTATGATTACAATGAATTGAACTCCAATTGGCTTAAATTGGACTGTTTTATTGAAGTGCTTTGAGATGACATTTGTTGTAATTGATTTTTTGTTTCCCATATTTCGTCATTATGCACCCTGGCTTCCTCTCGCAGTCCAAAGACATGCATCTAAGTCTGAGTGGGGGTTATAAACTGACAGTAGGTGAGTATGCATCTGTCTGTTTCTCTTTGGTGGACTGGTCCAACTTGTACCCCGCATCTCGCCCCTATTGCAGGTTCCAGGCTGAATCAAGTATACAAAATTATGATGACTATTCACAATTCCTACCAAACTGTAGATGACTAGATTGGTACGATTTCCATGTCTGTCTACTAAGTATAGAGCTACAGACAGAAACTGATTACCTTAGCTTAGCACAAATACTGGGATCAGATAGGAGATACACCTCGTCCTAATGTCAGTATACTGAATTCTTAGTGTCCTAAGTGACTTGAAGACACAGAAATAGGGAACACCCTATTGCGTGCAGCTCGCTGTCAACTTTGCTTGAGGTGACATAATTGATGATGAGCTTTAGCGTGTGAGCCGCTCACTTTCAATCCTATTATTCCACAGTGTCATAGACCAATGATCTCCACACAACACAGTGCTGATGCAGGTGCCTCTTCCCAGCAAGTTTTATCAGTTATCTCAACTTTGACTATCACAATTGTAAGATTAGTATTTAAGCAACTTTAATCAAACATTTTTATCATTCCAAGGGCTGAAATTTGGTGTCATAGTTTTGTCTTTATCTGTGGGTCTCTACACAAATCCATCCATCCATTTTCGATACCCTGTTTATCAAATTGATGGTCGCGTTGGGGGCTGGAACTAATTCTTGCTGCTATCGGTTTAAAATCAGGGGTACACCCTGAACAGGTCACCAGTCCAACTCATGCCATTCATTAATCATACAGAAAATACATTAATTCATTTTGAAAAACATTTGAAATAGTATATTTATATTTGTCTGCTATAAAATTTTGGTTCACAGTATTTGTGCATTATATCTGTTTCGTGTTGTCATCATTCAAAAATATTAGCCTCATTCATAAATCCTCTAAAAACTCATCAGTGTTCCTTCAAATTGTACATTTTGAAGTTTTTGTCAGAAAGATGGAGATGTTAATCTGACCTCGCCAACATCTCTGCCCGCCAGCAGCTGACACAAACTTTCCTTTACTCCGCTAAGCAAAGACCAATTTCAATATTGATGTAATTCAGCTACACATTTATATGTCCAATGTGTTCTAATTGTATGTTTGGTAAAGCTCAGAAATAAAAATCTTCCTCTATATGTATTTGGACCAGAGAGCAGTTCTCACCAAAAGTAGAGGGAATTCTAAAAAGTCTTACACACATGGAAGTATCATAACGGTAATGCATTCATTTGCAATGCTTTCAACAGTCCAGGTGCTGCTAGCTCAATAAGCCAGACTAACTCAGAGCTAGCTAGTCTGGCACTGCCAGAAGCAGCCAGGGAAGCCACTAAGGTCAGGCTAGCCATGTCCCTAGCCTTATCCGGCCTGGCACTCCCAAAACTAGTGGCCCCAACCATCAACTCTAGTTTCATTGGGGGCAAGCTTCATGTAGCCTCCCACAACAAAAGTACCATGGGTCTTTGCGTGGCTTATATTCTGCTTTGTTCTTCACTTAGCATTTGATACCTGGGGCGACTGTTGCTCAGGAGGAAGAGCAATCATCAAAATCACCAACTTTCTGACTGGTGGTTCAACTCCAGCTTCCCCAGATCACTTGTCAAAGTGTCTTTGAGCAAGACACTGATTGCCTACCGATGCATCCATCGAAAGAGTGCCTTAGGCATAGAATTGTATTTCTGGACTACAGACTAAACGTTTCAGGCAGTTCAGGAGATGTGTCTTCTGTGATGTAGATGTCACTAATGGATTCTAAATAACTTATCCACATAAATTGAAATGATTATTTTTTTTACTACAACAGTGAATTGAGAGTAAAATCCCTGTACTTTTTTAAAATTACGAATGCTTGCCTGCATGGCTGCGACCTCGGCATTATGTGTATCCTCCATCTCAGTGATCTGTCTCTCCAGAGACTCGTTGGCGCCCCTCAAGGTTTCAATCTCGACGGTCTTAGACTGCAGCTGCCTCCTGAAATCATTGATCTCCTCTCTGCTGGCCTTCATGGCCTCATTGCTCCTTGTGGCTTGCTCAGTGAGGTTTGTAAACTTGTTGTTGTACCATTCCTCAGCTGACTGTAGATTTTTGGAGGCAATGGACTCATATTGGTTGCGGATCTCCTTCAGAGCTGAGGTAAGGTCAGGTTTGGCAAGCTCCAGCTCCACGGAGACCTGCTGCGCCTCCATCATGCCGCTCAGCTCCTCAATTTCCTCTTCATGCACCTTCCTCATGAAAGAGATTTCGTCCAAAAGCGATTCCACCCGGCGCTCCAGGTCCAGGCGGACGGCTGTGGCATCATCTACATCCTTCCTGAAGGACCTTAAGGCCTGCTCGGCTTCCTCCCGAGCCCTCACCTCTTCATCATACTTTACAATGAGCTTCTGAAATGAGAAGATGAAGAAGTGAGAGAAGGACAGGTTTGAGAAAAATTATTAGATAATGGCAGTTAAAAATACTGGGATGAAGATAAAAACTAATTAGACTAAAGTTGATGTTGTCAGAGCTAGAGAAGCTATATTTCAAAGAGGATTGTAGATAAGAGAAGAGGAGGAGTTAAAAAGTTGTGATTTCTGTGGGGGCGCTGGGTTCATGTCACATCAATACTAGTATGATCATATAACAAAAACAGTGTCCTCATCACCACCGTTTATCCTCACCTGCAGCTCGTCCTCCATGTTGTTTCTCTCTATGAGGATATGGTTCTTGTCCCTGCTAAGCTCCTCCAGCTGTGAGCGCAGGTCACTCATCTCCTGCTGGTAGCGATGAGCAACACGGGATGGCTCAGTGTGCTTCTGACGCAGAGTCACCAGCTCTGTCTCCAATACTTTGTTCTGCTGCTCCAAGTGTCGGACTTTATCGATGAACATGGCAAAGCGGTCATTCAGACCCTGGGCAACAAGATGAACACTTTTCTTTAGTACAGTCCTATACAAGAAAATACTGATTTTATAGTAAATTTCTGAGCACTTTGTAAATGAAGCAGTAGCTCACTGGCATTAATCCAGTGTCGTCATCATCATCATCATCCCCTTTGTTCCTGATCATTTTCTCTTGTTGCCCTGCTTTTGTGGTTATGGACAGCTCTCAGATGCTTTACTGGAGTTGAACATTTCCATTACAAACCAAAGTCCTGCATTTTTTATTTTCTGAAGCAAGAGCACATGGGTGTTAACAGGGAAATATGGCAGGTCAGTCCAGCACCCATGGTTCTATACTCTGAAATAATGTTGAAATAGATTCAGTTTGTGGTTTAGCATCATCTTGGTACAATATGCAAGGCCTTCGATGAAAAAGACACTTGCTGGATGGAAACATATATTTCTCTATAGCCCATGTTTATAAATCACTGTGCTTTTCCAGATTTGCAAGTTGCCAGTTCCTGAGGCACTGATACACCCCCATACCATCAGATATGCATGTTTTTAAGCTGAGTCCCGTTCAAATGCTTGGCAAATTGATATTGAGGAACATTTTTCTGAATTTGTTCTAATTTTTTTGCAGATTGCTGAACCTTTGCCAATCTTAACTTCTATGAAAACCCTGCCTCGAAGGTGTTATTTTAATACCAAGCCATGTTACTGACCTGCTGCCACTTAATCTAAATGGTGGCAAAATGTTCCGCCAGCTGTTTTAAGTACCACTTGCTTTTCTAGTCTTTGCTGCCCCAATCCCAGCTTTTTTGTTCCTGCCATCAAATTCAAGATGAAATAGGTCAAATGTTTCACTCTGAACACTTGGTTTATGAGTTTTGCAAATAATCACGTTCTGTTTTGTTTCTTTCTGGGTGTATTTCGTCACAAACAAAGAAATCCAGCAATAATACAATAATAATACCAAAAAAACAAAACAAAACAAAACACAAATAGAGGACCTGTCTTTCTATTTGGCATTCTCTCTACATCTCTATTGTCATTATTATCAAAATAATTACATCAGGTCTAAATTAGGCTACTTTAAGTAAAACAGAAATGTTAGTCACTAATAACACGTTTGTGGTTCACTTAATCTGAAACTGAAATTAGGACCTGAAGCGGATTGTGAGGCTTCTTGGAGGATCAAATGCGCTGCTGAAAGAGCAAGTGATTTTTTTTCTGCTTCCTGCCGTCAAGTTTTTATCACACATACCTGCAGCTGCTCCTTCTCGTTGGTTCTGATCACTTTGAATTCATTGTTGACCACGGAGGTTTGGCCCAAGTTGAGCGAGCCGGTCGGCACCAGCTGGAACGGCGCGGAGGACCGTCCGACCCGTCTGTAGAGACTGACGGAGGACGCGACGCTGCGGGACGCGGTGGTGGACCTGAGCCCCGCGGGGCCCCGAGCAGACGCGCCGTTCATGCGGGTGGAGGACATGGAGTACCTGGGGGAATCCCCGAATATCTTCCGATAGGACGACGAAGTGTAGCGGTCTCCGTAGCTCATCTTCACTGTGACTCACAGACTAAACTGGCAGACTTAAAGAGATTTACAGGAGCTTATAAACCGAGGGCTGCGGGAGGAGCGAACTATTTAACGCATTTCGTCCTATGGAAGTGTATCAAGGAAGCCTTGATAACTATTCCTGAACACTACCTAAAGAAAATGACAAGAAAGCTTGTCTAATAGGGTTCAGGCTATATTGAAGAATACACCAGATATTGACATTCAAGTTTTTTTTAAATGTACAAACTCTGTTTTTGTTCTATTCTATCCCTTTCATGCACGATGTCCACTTGAGTGGACGGAAATAAAAACATTTTTTTTATCATGAAAAATGGGGTTTTGTCGTCAAAGTTGCACATAGGCCACTAAAGTGGACGTTAAAGCATCAGATTTTCTGTTTCTGTTCCTCAGAAGCAAAATGTCCTTTCCATGTGACATTTCAGTAACTCCTTAAATAACTGGTGTAAAAATAAATATATTAATAATTTGTTTTTGTTTATGCCTACAGACAAATAAAAATCCTGACTGAGGCTTTTATAATTCGTGCATGAAAGGGCTATGTTACCATTGATGTTTGTACATGTTTCAGTGGATCACTACTCCTGTTTTCAGTGTCCGAACACTATATAAAGAAATTACTTTGGCACAGTACTTGTATATCGATTAAACACCAAATTATAACTTAGCTTAGAAGATAGTATTGTCCTCCCTTTTGTCTGCGGCTAAACATTTCCATTACATTTCCAAATACAACAACTTGTAAATGTGAATACAACTTTTCAACAATTTCAGCTTTCCTCCCAGTGTCACCTCCCCCTAGTGGCGCACGATTTCTTTGGGAAAACGGATAACATTTGTATATTGAGCCATAAAACTGCAGTTTCACTGCATGGCCCCTGATATCTGTTAATTGTAACTGACATGTCTCATGATGTTGATAAACCCCTCTTGAAGAGGATTCTCGGATAAAAAGCTGTACTCGGGCTTGACTCTCATTAAGCAGATCTGGTGCCTGTGTTATGCTTTATGTTGGTTTATGTTATCTATGTATAAGCTTCTTGATTTCTTCAAATATTCCTCATATTAACTAACAACTGCTGGCAAAATCCAACACAACAAAATGATTTCTCTTTCCTGCTAATACCTGTGAAATCACAGGAACTTTTGCTTGTGCGATGAAAGCCCCCCTTGTGAAGGAGGTGCTGGTGTTGGTGTCAGCTTCTGCTCCATCTGGGTATGAGTGAAGTCCAACCGAGTCTGGAAGAAACCACAAAGAAAATGTGCTACATGTATGAACTACACACCATAAACGACATGTGGAAAAAACAGCTCCACAGTGTCAAAGGTTGGATTATTTAGATTGAGAAGAATACTTTCCATTGTTTTATTTCTATTTCTGTGGTATGTGTGTCTGTGTCAAGGAAAATAAAAACGAGAGAAGCACTGGAAAGTCAAAATAAGCTCATTTGCACATGATGTCAGCTTTACCATCAACTTTCCTTTAAAAAATTGCCGATGCAAGTGGAGCGTGCTTGAGTCTCCAAGTCGAGCGGGGATATGAAGCTGCTTCCAGTAACAGGAAATATGTGGAAGATGTCAGAGGGTGGAGGTGGAGGGTAGGAGTTAATCTTTGTTTTTGTAGATGGTTTTTGCTGAAGGTGGAGATGTATGGCAGATATTTTCTGCAGCTGGATGTTAGAAGCTGAGATTGAAGGTAGGTTTTGCTGCAAGCGGAAGGCAGAGGCTGAAGATGGCAGAGGCTCGATCATTGCATTCTTGTTCTTGCCAGAAGCAGAAGAAACAGACATGACACCATTACAACACTTGAATAACTTTTGATTCAAACAGACCTCAGCATGTCATTTAAACTTCAAGGTCGATCTTCTGGTACTCTGTACTGAGTGTGTGTGCATTCCCAGAGGGTCGCTGTTGCAGCAGAGCAGTCGGGTGCTCCAAGCTGGGGGCCACAGGTGAGACTGGGAGGTCTTCAGGTTAGTGAATGGAGGCTTTGACACCGAATTCAGCTCCTCAACGGGATGATATGCTTTGTCTCGTTAGAAAGGTTGGCAGGAGTTGGAGAGCACTCGTGCTTTTGGTGTAAATTAGTTACCCGGAGAAGATCAGATAATTTCAGAGTGGAGGAACCTGCCTCCTTGACATCATTCTTTTACATTCCAACGGAACAAAAAGTTCAAAGGTTGCACTATAACTACATTTCTTCTGTACCACGTGACCTCATTGATGGCTGTTTAAACTGTCAAAGTAACTGTCAAAGTGCTCAAATCTCACATTTTTCCATGCTGGGAGTTTGTTGGGTTGCTTCCTTCAGTCACTGGGACTCTTTAGTTGTTGTCAGGTTGCAAAAAAAGAGAAAAACACAGGGTTCCTTTTAAAAATCATGTGTCATTCTTCTGAATTTGAGATAAATTTTTCAGTTCTGAAATCGCACCTTTGCAGTCACAATGCAGTACAAACTGTGCAACCTGCTGGTTCATTCATTCCAGTCATACCTGACGTCAGTCTCTCTGCTGTCTGTTGGAGAAGCCATGAATCAAAACTTTGCTCTATGAAAGTTATGTGATGTTGTATTGGCTTCCTGAGCTGTATATTGCAGAATAAACTTGCGTTTAGTAAATCAAGCACAATCACACTGGGTCATGGAGAACATGGATCATTTCACTAATAAATGGTTTGTTTGTGGGAAAAGTTCAAGCTACTTTGTCTGAGTTTGTAGCAGCAGACACATCAAATTCTAAATCCATAGAATTCTAGAATGGTGCAACACCGGTGGTGGCATGTTGCAGTAGCTGTGGGCAAACTGTGTCTTTCTTTTCAAACTGAGCTTTTTTGTGTGAAAATATTGATTTTTCTAAAGATCTTGGATGCTGTGCTACTGGAATGATTTCTGCTGATAATTTTCAACTGTTGCAACATCCAACGAGGAAGCTTTTTATGCGTTGGAGCAGCGGATTAAGATTTCCAAAGCTCAAGAAATGCATGGAATAACACCCCAAATGCAGATGAGATGAAGAGGACGTCACAGATGTAGGGCACGAGCAAACTGGAGCTGAAGGAGGAAGAAGTTTGAACTATTTCTTCTCTTAATCATCAGGGGGTTTGTGAGATCACTGATGGATAAAATGGAAAAACTTGACAAGAGCTGACAAGAACACAACAGTAAAATCTGAAATGCAGTATTGTTTGTTCCACAGACATGGCTGCAGGAATATGTTCCAGATTCCAGTGCCACTCTACCGGGCTCTCAGACTAAATGGCAGGTCAGGTCCTTCAGAGAGTTTTTTCTGTCATCCATCACCCGAGGGTACAGCAGGACAAGACTTGTGAGATTAGAAAAGAGTACAAGCAGAAAAAATGATAGATCGCTGTGAGAGTGTTACATCTAACTCACCTGGATTCATTTTTCTAACCACCAGTTTCACTTAAAGAGCAAGTCCACGTGTTAATCAGTATACACCTGCCATGTTACCGTTTTGATGTCTGGTTTTCACAGACACAATGATTCTGTTGTCAGCCACTAATTTGCTTTTTGTTTGTCTTTGGTCTCATTTAATAAGATTTACAGTTATTGAAACAGTCTATAGACCCTGTGGTTGTGATCTAGCAATGTTATGAGTCACATAAAACAAAGTGAAAATGTAAAAAGAATAAATAAAAGAAGGGAAAAAAGAGTTGATACCCCCATGGCCACAAAAAAGTGAGTGGAGAGCAAATCAAGCATAGTCTAACATAAACATGCACTATATGTCAAGTAGTTCGACTGAAATGCGACATAACAAATATATTATTTATACTAATTGAAAATGTGAAGTATGAAACACATTCAGAAGAAACACAGTCAGTTTAACTGTTCACCATCAAAGCTAAATCCCTGAGATACATAATGCCTGCTTTTGCCAGCTAAAGAATTTGAATATCTGAGAGTCAATATGCAGTAGTAATGACACGCTGGTCAGGAGCAGACCTGTAAGACTCCTCACCTGATGCCTCTGATGTTTGTCTTGATTTCCCCCATCATACACTCGCACATGTTCATCAGACGGCCAAGATGTCCCCACTGACTGACAGAAGGCAGCAGCTTCCCGCAAAAAGGCCAAAAACAGCAGCAAAAATCATGGTTCACGCATACTCGTTCAAAGGTCCAAGTCAGTGCCTGCCAACCTAGCTGCTTCACTGTTGGTCACATAATGACAGACTGAGACGGAAGAGGCCAGCCCACTGATAAACTTTATGACTGAAAGGGGCCCTCCAAAAAGATACACACAAAATCATCCACCTTTTCTGCATGAGAGGGATTTTGTGTCTTTAGTGTCAACTTTGTAGTAGTTTAATGCCTCTTTTGCTGTTGTTTTATGCGTCTGTGGTTATTTAGTGTAACTGTTTTCTGTCTTCTCATTTCATTGCGTCTCCTTGCTTTTCTTTTCAAATTTGTACACCTGCTTTGGTTCTTTTGTGTGCATTTAAAGTTGTTTTGGTACATTCTGTGACTCCTTGCAGTTGTTTTCTATCTCTTACCTTTGACCTTCACCCTGTCGTAGTCTGGCTGAATCGTTTTATGTATTGTTGGCTGCATTCCTTTATTTGTAACTTTTTACGATTTAACTTAACAGTCTTAGCCTGTGACAATTTGAGGTGTCACAAAATAAATGTTGATTTTAACCTTATAACTGCTGTGTTTTGGAATTAAACACCTTGATCCTCCTTCACGCAAAGAGACATACACATACACACACATGCAGCACATTGATAGGTATTATTGAATCAAGATCATCATTGACTTCTTCATGTGAACTAATGTGTTAATCATATATTCACGAGAAGCACATGTAGAGTAAAGGGGACTGTGTGGGGGAGCTAGTGCTGCCGTTCCCAATGATTGCCACTAGAGGCCATTGCAAACCAGAAGTTAGCCAATCTCTCATTTATAACATATTCTATCCACTCAAAGCAAGCACTGTCCAGTCCATTGGGTGGTGGCGGAGCCGTCAGGTGTGAAAAGAAGCAGGTGCAGAGTTGGACAATGAGGACCTTTGCAACACCTTGATTCTTGCCTTCATTGGCATGTCTGTTGTACATTTGCAGGTGTGCTTGAGATCACTGTCCTCTTGCAATGACCCAAATCTGGCCAAGGTTTAGCTGTCAGACAGATGGCCTCACATTTGACTCTGGAATGCTGTACGAACCACCCAGTGCCTACGGAAACAACGATGGACTGAAAATGAGCCATGTCATTTTAGGTTTAGCCTACTCATTCATTAACTTTAATTTAATCGTTGCATTTTCTATATATTTTAGTGTTTATTTGGGGGGGGCTTTAGCAGTTTCAGTCCCCCACGGAAAGGTACCTTGTGGAGTTACGTTTATACACATTTTTTCAAATATGATTTCTACCCATACGCCCGTATTGAATGCATTTTATCATGAAACATTAACAAATAATACTTTCAAACCACCGCATCCTGTTCGATGAACAAGAATTGACAAATGTTTTCACATTGATGTTTACTGCTTATTTTCAAAAACACACAAAAATTAAGTATCAAAGTTTTGCTCCATGGATCCCTGGTTCCTCCTCTGTCTGATATTAAGCAATCTTTACGGCTCTCCAAAGTATCCACTGGACATATTCTCCAAACTCTTTTCATGTGTTGTCCCACGATGGTGGAATGACCTACCGAGCGCTACCAGAGCAGTCTATCTTCAAGAAACTCTTGAAAACCCAACCCTTCAGAGAGCACCTCATATCCTAACACTTACCTTGTACTTACCTACCCCCTCTATCTTTGCACTTTATCTTTCTGCAGTTCCTTCTGTGCACCCTATCTCTACTCTGTTACCTCTGACAGAGTCAGACTAGTGGGTTCCTTCTATGTAATCTATTGTTAGCTTTTTATATAGCTTGTTATATCTTCATTTGTAAGTCGCTTTGGATAAAAGTGTCTGCTAAATACATAAACATAAATATAAACATATTCAAAATTAGTATGCAGTTTTCAAGGCCTTACCATAAGAATGATCCGCCACCATCAGGACCTATTTCATTCAAACAATCAAAACTGGGTTTAGACCTTTTAATTGTCTATTTTCCAAAATTGCCAACAGTAGACTCAGGGGGACAGAAGTCACACCTTAGCAAGTGTGCATCTCTTTGTGTGGAAGAACAACTGTGGAAACAAATTGCACATATAGGCTTTAGATGCCACCATCCTTAGACTGCACATTGACTGTCTTATTCAAGAGAATAAGAGAACCCAACTGCTGCTTTAATGCCAAATAAAATATATTAATGTAGCCTGTTGTTTTGATTATTTTGGTTATTATCAAATATATTAAACTCTTAAATGATTGAATGTGCTTTGGATTCATTTCGTTTGTTGTTGTTAAAAGAGGTAATTATGTGTGTTGGTCTCTATTCATATTTGTTCACTTTTGTCAAATATGAATATGTAACACGTTGTCCCGCCTACTTCTCTTTAATGGTCAGGGGGAATAATTTCCGTACGTGGATAGGGGGTCGGCATCCCTTCAGAAAGCACACAGAGTTAGTGAGGAAGTGCTGCGTGACTGTTCGCCGATGTGCCCGCTTCTACCCGGGCGCTATTGGTCGCCACCGCGGTGTGGGCGGGCTACGGTGCACTGACTCAGCTGTTAGTCACCGCACGACATGTCTGTCACTGCTGACGCGTTCACGTACTATGACAAAAGGAAATTTTCTAACTAGCGTCACTTGACACGACACAGTGGTCCTGTAGCGGTTAAAACTGTCGCCTAACAGCAACTTGATTGGTGATTCTTAATGGATGGAAGCGAGCATTCTGCCACTTAGTCAAATGTCAGCTTGGGTTGATTAAAGTCCTTTACAACCCCAAGCAACGGTAAAGACATTTAGAATATACGAAATACGGTCACAAACTAAACGAAATCTATCGAGCGTGATTACACAAGAGCAGATCAGGATGCTTTATTTCACCACGACACTTAAACGCAGCGCCAGACTGGCTGTTCTTACATGACTTCGCATTGGACGAGATCTGTGACATTGGAGTCGTTGAACTGAGGCTGTCCGTAATCTATAACAGTTAATTTAGAATTTACTTCCAACGTCCCGGTGTCGGCGGAGCGAGTTTTCTCCCTTAACAAAAGCCGAAGAGCCATACCTTTCACATCTATTTTTCTACTTTAGCACCGTGCTGGACGTGTCTATCACAGAGGGTGAGTGTCCCAAACTGGATCTTGAACTCTTGTACGATGAATCAGTGTCGGGCTTTTCTTGGTTGCGACTGTTAGTTTTAATTTCTTTCTCTGTATGTTGTCTCTTGTTTATTTATGTGTTTAAACATATTGGACAATTTTAAGAAAGTTGCTTTATGTATATTAAGGAGATATGTCAGATGGATAGGAAAGAATAGTATCGTACTCATAGCCTGTCTACACCAGAATAATTCGGAAGATGAACGGCACTGCTTGGAAATCCCGTTACGCGCGATGATTTCGCTCGTGGGCAGTGTACCGCCAAACTGCCACTGGGCAAATAGTCATTTAGTGGAGATAATACATTATTTGAAGCTGATACGTAATAAGCCAAGTAGACAGACATATTTTAATGACTTGATGGTACTCTTCAAATTGGCTAAAATATTTTTTAAAAAGCTATAGACAAAATTTAAATGATAGTAATTCTACTCCTTGTATTGCAGTAAAATTCAAAATACAAAATACAAATGAGAGTGTTGTAACGAGGAGCATTAGTCAATTCAATAAGTTGAATTACTATTTAGAAAGCACTGTACAGTAGGCACGTGACTTTTAAAAGTTTATATGTTCGTTACTGCTCGGAATCATTGGGCAAAACCAAGAAACTTGAAAACGAGTTCATAATAATGACACCTGCGAATGTTTGTGCTTGTGGTGTACTTATTTGACACTCGAGAGGAGAACGGCGAACATTTGCTGCCCTGCCGCCTGCGTTATGTAACCAAGTTGTCTTAAAGCTCTTAAACGCACGCACGAGCACTGACTGACAGATGTGTCCAGATGGGCTGCTGCGCTGCCCACAGATGCGCAGCATTCCCCACCTGGGCCTGACAAAGGCGCGTGTGAGCCTGTGCCAACATTGTGTGATCAAATTCGAACTTTTATGCTACCAACAAGCACCCTAAACTTGGCTGTGGAGTGTTTATTGCGGCTGCAGGGCACCTTGGAGATGGTTTAGATGTGTATGAGTCAGGTCAAGCTGAGTCAAAAACAATCAGATGAGATCAAAATAATGTACGCAAATTGTTTTGAAGCACAACTTTGCTGTGTCGCCTCTTATTTCCTTTCAGCCACGTCAAGACCTTTGATTTATGTGGCGAGCTTTCGGAGGGACTTATTCTCTAAATGAGGAACATCTGGAGCAAGCTCTAATTCCAATCCGAAGTGCCTGGTAGCATTTTAATTTGCAGCTATAACTACGTCCTCATGCAGATGTTTAGCCAGTATCTGTCTAAAGATTTCTGTTCAGGTGTCTGTACATTCCTGTATTGCCACTCCTGGATGGCCTTAATGAAGGCACAGCTGTCAAATGGCAACAGTGGCTGGCAGAACTTTGTCAGCGGGATTACACAAGCAACCAGGCTTCTAATTTAGCTGCTAATCCAGATTAAGGTGCCGCCGTCCATCCCCTCTCCGGCTCTCCAGCTCGTGGTTCAGAGCCGCCCGGCGTTCTCTGTCTCTTTCAGCGCTCTGGGACGCGTTCAACACCCTGCAACACATCTAAAAGCAGACTGTCCAGATCCAGTTGGAACTAACCTGCCTGTTGTTGGTCAGTTCTGCCACGATGACCAAACCATCCTTACCCTGAGACGGTCACATTGTTAATGGTCGCACTAAACTCACACATGTTTTAGATGCTCACAGAACGCCTGACTTTGTCACAGTTTCTAGTCATGTGTCCAGTCAAAATACTCTTGAAGTGGAAACTGAGCTTTGCCTTACTCACTAATTCCAAGCTGTGTACACAAATGTAATGCAATGTAACCCTCTGAGATTATAACTGGATCTGTGGGTCTTATAGGAGAACATGCGTAGCCTTCAAACATGTGAAGGTTAGGGACAGGTGCCTTATTTCTGACTGACTTTTAAAGGTTTAAAGGTTGTTTTTTTTTTCTCTCAGAGCTTCTCCTTTTAATGCACTTGGCATTCAGTATGGAGAATCTGACAGAGACTGAGAGAGAGAGAGCTCTGTGAACTATAAATAGATAGTAGGAGAGTGGTTGTGATGATAGCATCACCACACAAAAATCCCTCAGTAAGACAGGCGTTACTCCATTGCACTTCGCCAGCTCCAACACTGAGCAGGTATCCCCTTTTACTGCCTCCGATACAGTAAGCAGAGTTATCTGGTGAAGCTGATCTTCTGACCCCCTGCTCGGTGTCTCCGCTTGCAGATGCCGGGTCAACTCTGTTGGACTGATGGGCAAAGGGAGCCTTTTTTTCACTCTGGTCTAAAACCCTCACAGATCAGACAGTAGATTTGCAGTGTGGATCGAGCTAAGTGATGAAACAGGCAGAGGTGTAGACTGCTGCACTGTGGTGGGCCTTAACTGCTGTTTGTTGAATGTCACGCTGTTCTCACTGTGACTCCCATTAGCTACCACTCATCAGCAAAATACTGGCAATCATCAGTTTAAGGGGCTCAGTTAAGTTGCTCGTGGAAAGCTTTGTACTGCAGGACGGTTAAACCAAAGTCATTTCACAGCCGACCTGGGTTCCAGTCCTGGCTCCATTGGCCTTTGCGGCATGTCTTCACCCACCTTCTCTCCGCCCCCTTTCCTGTCTGCCCACTGCCGTATGAAGACCACTGGTGCCAGAAAAACCTTAAAAAAAAAGACTTGAGAATGACATCCGCTCTGATGTGGAAGAGTCATGTCTCCCCTCTGCCTCTCGTTGGGGAGGAGGTGCTTTACAGGATGCCACGATGAGTCATTTTGAACAAATGACCGATACGAGGGTTGTGGTTATTGTTGTATTGAGACACACCCATAAGGACAAATGAAAAATAATTAGCCCCACGAGTTCAAAGATGTCTCCAGTTCTGTTTTTTTTTTTGTGTGTGTGTGTGTGTGTGTGTCTTTGACTAACTTTTCAAAAACAATTCACACTGGCCTACAGAAGTAGTTTCAAGCCAAAGCTAACAGTTTAAAAGCTACATGTGGACCTGACCCTTCTCCATCCTACACCCTGTAGAGTCAGACAAAACTTGAGAAACAGTGTGATCACTGTTGCTATCTGTGACAGCCATATAATTAGCAAATAAAAACACATTCTAGATTTGCCTTTAATTACATACACGAATGCATGCGTTTATCGTGGCTGCTTCACGCATCCTGCGTTTGTTTGGAGAGTCATTGATGGATGTTCTAAAAAAGTTGCGACACGTAGGTGACCAGTAGGGGTTATGTAGATTGGATCGGATCGGATGTAGGGTCATATCGTCACCAGCGTTAAAAGTGGTGAGAAGTCGGCGTGTTTGCTCCACTCTGAGTCATCTGGTGTGTCCCCCTGTGGAATCCTCTGGTAACAGGCATGGCACAAAGGCAAATGCGTGCCATTATGGCCACGATGGAGCGTGAGCGTGGGATTAAAAAGCAAATACATTTCTGGCCTCAGTGTGTGTTTTAGTATTGTGAGTGACAAAGGCTCTGTGCACGAGGTCAAAGCACCGTCTTCAAGGACGCTCTAAATTCAGTGCTTTGATGCAGGAATTAGTCCAGTCACCACAGCTTCACTTGAGTATATTCGTAAAAATGTAAAAAAAAAAAATGATGGTTTGAAACAAATGAATTATCAGATCATTTCAAACAAGTTTTCTACAAATGAACACTTTTGGTTGAGATTATCCGAATCGTTAAAACTTTGCATCGAGAAGTCAGATTGGAGAGAAACGTTTTTCTATTTTACAAATGACAGAATTCTAAGTTGCAGTCCAGCAAGTTTGGGACAAAAATTCCTTAAATATAATGAGCTATTGATTAATTGTCTCATGTGAAAGCTGTATGGAAGTTTTCCACATTAGCCTGACCCTACTCCGTATGTTCCACTCACTCCAGCAATGACTTGCAAAAGGTGTAGCGGCTCAAAGTAAAGCTCGGTCGTCGCTACGTAGCAGAATAGTTACGTGGACATATTAATGACTGCCGAAACTTCTCCGTTTATTCTACGCATTTTGTGTTTGGTTTTTGAAAGCTTAAATAAAATTAGATTCTTTGAACTCTTTCGGTGCAAAGTACACGTCTTCTGAAAAGCTGTTTGTTTCCTCTGATGAACTCGTCCCTGCCAGCATTGTTTTAACTCCTATGTTTGAACCATCACATTATAAGTGACCAATGTCTCGTAAAGTACAAAATAAACAGTTTTAATAGCTTGCCTGTGCACTTGCTGCCATTTCTTTCTTTTTTTTTCTACGTTGGGCTTGTCGGCTCCGGATATCTACCGGTTTATTTTAAGAGAGACACTAAAAGAAGAATCTGCGACCATACAGATCTCTCTTAGTGCAATTGTGTAATTAGTTAGCGTCAATGAGGCCGCGGCACTTTTTGTGACTGCGTTACGTTGTAGGACGTTGGGGTGTGGCTGTGTGTTTGTGTGGTTTCAGGGGTTATAGCCGAATCCTTGCTTTTTCTCCCGGTCACAGTTAACAACAGTAAACAATGGCAACCGAGGTGGAGCAGCTGTATTTGCAGCTGGAGCTCATCAATATTGAAGAACAAATGCTTATATTGCAAATGCTGAAGCACAGGCGACAGAGAAGACTAAACCGGTCGAGGCTGAACGGGTGAATTTACAACACTGGTTCACCCACTGAGGGACCTGGATGAACAAATGCACTTTCAATACTTTCGAATGTCAACGGACCGATTTGACGAGCTTCTTCGCCGTGGACAGCCATTAAGACCGAAAAAAGCAACTGCCGGAAATTACGTTCTGAGCGGACCAATCACAGCCGTTGCGGTCCACGTCAGCTCCACGCGTAGGTAGGATTTTTTGGAGGTGCACGTCAGGCTACGCCGTCGACTTGACACAGAAGCATAAACTTAGCTTTAGGCGTCGCGAAGCTGCCAAACAGGTTGAAATATATTCGGACATTAAATAAACCTCGCTTCGAACTGTCCGTTCTGAGAAACTCTCCTCTGCAGGTGCTCACAGTATGAAGCCACGCCTCTCTCATGACATGTGTCTTCTGCACACATACAAATGCCACATGTTCCAAAAAAACCACTTGATTTTTATTATTGGAAGGGGTCTTTTGGGAGGAGTTTGTTTTTCCACATTACTCATCAGCCCACCATCACAATAGGCTATCTGACGTGTGTGTGTGTGTGTGTCGCTCTGTGTTCTCTGAGCTTTTACTTTGAGCAGCACGCTCGCCTCGCCTCCTTTGGGCACTGACCTCCTTTTCATCATTCACACAAGTAGCACCTTTTCCCTTTCTTCTGTGCTTCATTTTCTCCATAACACGATGATTCTGAATCCAAATGAAATCCAGTGAAAAAAAAAAGAAAATCACACAACTCCACCGTGTAGTGTTAGGAGGAAGAACCGTGCGGGACACTGACATCTCTTCATTGTTTATGTATCAGTAATTCATGCAGGACGCCTTCTTTGTGCAAAGGACTCAACAAAAACGTAGTGTTTCAAAAGTGTTTCAAAGTCAAATAGTTCAATTGTAAATATGATAAATAGTTACATGACATTTAACTTAGCCATTTACTTCGAATATTCATTAATACAGTGTTTCAAAATATGTGCCGTGACACATAAGATGTTCAAATTCTGTCACTGTTGGCCTTTTAATGCAGGTGCCGTGGCACGATAACATAAAGTCATTCCATGTGTGGTTTTCTGCTGTAGTTGGAGTATGTTAATGACACCATCGCAGCGCACTTAGTGTCCAGTATCTGAGGAAGTATTGTGCTGCTTTCACAAATCCACAGGAGACAAGATGAAACGAGCTGAGACCTGAGACACATATTCTGCACATGCAGCGCACTCACGCACACACACACACACTGATATACAGCTGCACATGAATGGTGGGATCGGATGTCAGGAAAGCAGCGTTTCCAGAGGAGGCCTCTCACAAAAAAACCCAAAACAAAGTATTAATAATAGACAAGGCTGAACTCGGATAGATAGATAAATGGATCAAGATCTTGATACGGGTCTCAGGTCGCTGTGTTGTTGTTGTAAAAATGTGTAATTACAAAATTACTTCTTTTTTTTGTCATAAATTAACAGTTTAGCAATTTGAGAGACTGACAACCTGAACGTTTTCTATGTGAACTAAGCCACACATGCAGATGTTGAGTCGTAGGGGCGTTATTATATTACCTCCCTCAGCACAGTGACTCATTGCTGCACTACTTGTATAGTAGTCTGTTACATCACGTACTCTGTTGGAATACCCCCTCCCACACACTCTTCCTCCTTCCGTCAGACAGTGAGAATGCGCTGCTCGGTGCCCAACTTAACACAGAATTCACACAAATTCTAATCATCCTGCTCCATAAATACCAGTGCGTGTATTATGATCGAGAATCGATGTGTTTTAATGCAGTTCCGGTGTTTGATTGGGCCGACGCTTCATGTTAAATGGTAGAGGGAGCAGGTGCAATGTTGTCAGATGGTGTCTGGGAAGACCGTTTCAAGCAAGCTGATCTTGAATTCTGTCTAAACATCTTTAGTTGTTTTCAGTGCAAGGAGTCTTTCTTTCAACACGTATCTTTAATACACCTCTCACTACCTTAATGGGAGCTGTGCTTTTAAAAAAAAAAAATCAATCATTAATGATCTTGAAAAGTGGTGTACTAAAGGGCTTCATGGAATCTTGATTGCTTTCATTTTTGCTATCAATTTATTTGATTTTACAGAAGAAGAATGAGTCGGCTCAGTGATCTTATGATAGAGGCTCTAGGATCAGGTTATTTTTTGGCTTGTTTGTTGTTTGAGTAGCTTGAGGGCAGAGTGATAGCCTACTATCACGCATCAGGACTTTCAAACTGACCTGAAGGTGTTACTAAATCAGATCAGAAGATCATCAGTTTGAATGACAACTGTCATATTTTAGACCACATGATGCATGAAAGAAACAACTGTAGATGCTGTGCTGTGTTGCTCCTTCCTTGGTGTAGAGGAAGAATAATTTCAATAACCCCATTTCAATAATTGGGTCTATCGATATATATATATCGATATTTTGTTTCCTGATAAAGTATTGATTTTTCAGCCGCGAGTATCAATTTTATTTTATTTTATTTTTTTAGCAAACTTTATTGAAAGTCAGACGTTACAATTAGTGAAAACAGAGAACATTAACATAATACAAAACAATAGAATGTAGGATTGTTGTAATGTATTGTTTGAGCTCCTTCTTAAAGAATGAAAAAAGATGGTTTGTCATTAGAGAATTTGAATTTGTGTATATGGTATTTAGCAAGTCAAACAAGCAGGTTGATGATGTAATATTCACAACATAAACATGAGTCTGCGTACGCTGAAGACACGGTTGTGACATGTTTGTTTGTTTCCTTTTGTCTGGCGGTATTGTCCTTCCGGTTCAATTGGACCATCAGTCCAATCGGCAACGATTCATGTCAAATCAGACTGTCCCTTTAAAATCTTTCAGAAAATGATGTGTATTAAATGGTATTGAATCGAATCGTATAAAATCGCATCGTATCGCTGAATGCCGTGTATCGTATCGTATCGTGAGATTAGTGTATCACTACAGCCCTAATTGGGTCCCAATTAAGGCGTTTATTTTTTATTTTTCATTGATCAATGTCATTGCTGAGTACAAAAACATGAACAAATGTGACATTTCTATGATAAATGAGGTATATAAAAAGAGAAAATAAAAGGACCAATAAGAATTCAGTTAGGGCTTCTCGAATTTTGCTGAGGGCTCTGTACCTTTCTGGTGTCACACCTGCTGATCAGGATTATTTGTTCATTTTTCAGTTCAGCACGCTTTGGCCTGACATACTTTTCTGTCACGAGTTCATTTTTAAACCTGCAGGGGTGTGTCTGTGACAAGCTGCTTTCCCTTTTTTAGCACACAGGACGGTGGATTGTCACTTACACTCGTTACTGCATTAGCAGCTTTAGAGCTACCCACTGAAAAAAAGACAAAAAAAAACTCGGCCGTGGCAAATGTTGAATGAGTTAGGGTGTGATAACAGGCCAGCCCTGATATTGGGATATTTGGCCTCCGGCCGCTGTATGATTATGGCCTAATAATTATGTACTTTGTTGTAGAGTGCTGTGTCAGCCTGGCAGCCCTTTAAGAGGCTGATATCTGTGTCAGTGGTGACACAGTGGTGGAGAGATTATTGTTTGGGTCTCTGGCTGAATGATGATGTGGGTAACGCCATAATTTAGGCTTTGTGTGGAAGCAAGTTACGTGTCTTTTGGTTTGTAAACACACTTCGTTGTTCATGCATGCACACAGTTTTAGAACGTGGAGGAAATAGATGAAATGCACCTGCTTTCTACTCAAAAAGATCTTTGGAGCATGCACAGAGCACCTGGACCCATTCGAGTCTGGTTGAGCATAAGGGGTAAATAAAGCCACAGCTATTCTGAGTGTGTAAGCCTGGTTTGGGGAAGCTTGGTTTTGTGGTTTTATGCATTTTAAAAGTCCAGTTTTTGGCTGGACTAACACAATGATTCTTTTCTTTTCTTTTCTTTTCTAGAGCCTTCTAAATGTGTTTAGTGTCCCGTAATCACCTGCAAATACCGCTGCAGCTGCTGTTGGCAAGCAGGTCAAACTACAATAACCATTATTCTGTGTTTTTGTTGTTGGTGCATTTTCAAATCATAGACTCATCCTTTCACCCTACGCAGTAGTGTCTTTGCCTCGTGTCTCTACCTTCTGCAGCTCGATTTAGTTGAATTCTGTTTATTTTATAGTGCCAATTCACAAAAAGATCTCAAAATCTGTGAATTGCATCAAATTTTCAGTTCATTTCAATCCCCTGTCCTGAGCATACCCTGGATGGCGGGGGGACAGTGGAGAGCAGACCCTCCCTTATTAAAAGGAAGTGACCAGAAGAATCAAACTCAGGAAGGGCGGCCAGCTGCCTCGACCGGCTGGGAGGTGAGAGGACAGGACAGTGACACAAACAAACATGAAACATCAGCCCAGGGGCCTCACAAACAGAGTGTTTTAACATAGATACTTATTACTTCACTTAAACTTTAAGGGTGTCCTGTAAGACATGGCTGAGTGTAAAGGTATGGTTGTCTGGAAGGTCACTTATCTTGTGATGATTTCCTGAAATTCAGTTATTCCTGAATCATTGTGGGCGAATTGAACCATGCTGCCAGAGTGGTTTGAACGGGATAGCTGCCTCACATTTTTAAAGTGGAGTTTGAGTGTACATGGTTGTTTGTCTCACTTGTGTCTGTGTAGTCCTGTGATGGATTGCCGACCTGAGCAGGGTGTACCCTGCATCTGGATCAATGGCAGCTGGGATACGCTCCAGCTCCCCCACAACCCTGAATTGGATTGATGGATGGATGGATTACACAGGTAACACAGCTGCTTGGACCATTACCGATTTGCTACCCAGATCAAATATTACTGGGTTGAATTAGATAATATAGTCTGTGATGGACCGGCTACCAGTCCAAGGTGTACCCTGGATCCCCCGGAACCTAAACTGGATTAAGCGGGTATAGAAAATGGATGGATAGATAGAGAGATATTATAGTGGTAGTGGTGTACCATTAGCATGGATTTAGGAAACACTATAAACTGTAGTGTGTGTAGCAGAAGCTAGTTATCATTTTTGGCCCTTGTGTGGATTTTTCTGTTCAATGATTAATGAAGAGAGCAGCAAACACATCCCTCTGTTCAATAAGGACACTAAGTGTGTGTGTTGGATTAGGTGTTTGTGTTTGTTCTCTGTTGTATTGTGTTTCTTTGTTTTTACCGTTGACTGCTGCAGGGAAAGGAGCACTCTTTTTTGATGAATCTGGTTAAGACAAGCTTAGACAAGACTGGGACATACAATTTTAGACTGTGATGCGCCCAGTTAATTGGTGCATGACGGTTTGATGCGTGCCAGCTTGGTCCAGCTCAGACCAGGCTCACCTCAGGTGGAATGGACTGGGCCTCACACAACAGTCTGTTGGAGCCTGGACGGGATTTATTTCAGATCATTTTCCATAATTTTCCATCTTGTTTGCTGTTATGTTTCCAAAGCTTGCAGAAGCAGCTCACATGCTCAGGTTTTCCATGTTGTGCTGTTTCCAGTAAGAATTTTCAAAAAAATCCAGTTCCCCTGTATTTGTTTGTGTGAGTGGGTTGGGCTGAAAAATCTTGGAAGTAGAGCATCTTTCTCACAGGTTTGGCTTGGCTCACAGTTACTGTGCTAAAATAGAGAAGTTACAATAAATATGTTTTCACTTTTTACCCCTCTGGTCGTTGCTGTGCTCTTAATGCTGTGAATTGATAAAGATTAATTTTGCTTTGTTGAAAAATGGTCATGATGATTTGATCTGTGCATGTTCTGACTTTTTAAGGTATTGTTTTCAAATTCACTGGTGAGCACAGCTGGGTTTGATGTCTGGCTTCTGCTCATTTTTTAAGCCATATGTTGACCGCTGGTTGTTTGAACTCCTACCACTGCCCTGCCCATTCTCTTTAGTGCATTTTCAAGTTGTACCAGTAGAAATCTTAAGGTTTCAAGTTTAGTCTCCTGCTGTTTGAAGACTAATTAATCGAACTGTTACAACTGTCCAGCCTGCTTTCAGGGCAGGTGCAGAAGGGACATGGTTAGGAAACTCCAGTTATACTGACACACTGATATGCCCAAGCAGCATAAAAACTGCTGCCTGATCTGCTGTTGGTCCATTGTGTGCTGCACAGTAGACCCTAAGGAACCAGTATACTGGCTGCAGATCCTTAAAGTTCTTGAAGATGCTGTCGTAGATCAGACCTGTTCCAGGTCGTCCCCTTGCAAGTCTCTCTGAGAGTCACTGTTAGAAGGACATCTCAAGCCTTAGGGTTCTCTTACACTAAGCTAAAGATTGGCCATTGGGCACATCTGGAATGTGGGCGAACATCTGTCTTTTTTGGTGTGTGCGCCTTGTTGCCATTGTCAGACTCTATCCGAGTTGTTTTTTTCAGCTGTTTCAACTTATAGAATCTGCATCGCGGCTGTCAGTGAAGGCGCAAGTGCACGAGAAGGTAGACAGCTCATTTAGCATGACGTGACCATGTGGAGTGAAGAAACTGAAGACCAGCTGGTAATCATGACTACAGAGAGACCAGTTCGGTTTGACATTACTGACAAACACAAACCTTCTACCTTCTACCGGTTAGTGTTATTGTATAATTTATGTACATACTGCTGCCCCCTTCAGCACAGTCAAGCTTTGTGTTATTGCCCAGCTGGAAGTTTGTGGTCATCTTTGTGGTGTGTTTATGTGTTACTTTGATTGTTCAGACACTGGCGACACAGTAAGACCCAGCGGCGGCCCTCCAGTTCTCCTGCAATTGTGGTCATTTACCTGGATGAAGACAAATGTTTCATTTAAGAAATAAGAGCAGTTGTCTTCACTGTAGATTGGTTGTATCGTATCTAGTGCCATTCAAAAGTTTGAGCATGCTCCCTTATTTAAAAAGGCTCTTTGTTGTTGTCTTTTTTTTTAAGTCAACCTTTAAAACTTTGGAAAAAAACAGCATGAAGAGCAGGTAACATGAAAGTAAACAGTCACAGTAGCTTGCTAGTAAAGATTTTCTCACAAGATAACTCTTGGAATGCACTGACCAGCACTCTGATGATATGTTGCAGAAGGCCTTTGGGAATGTATGACTATAAATGCACATATCACCGTGAAGTTTTCCACAGATGTGGTTTGCTACAGGCTGCTTAACAGAATTAAAGATAACTGAGTCGGGTTTTGTTGCTCGGTTGCACTTTCTTTGTGCGTGTAAATGTGAGCAACCAGAAACACAAGCGGTGCATTTACTGGATACTTTCTGTTGACTTCTGTTTTTGGAACACATGTTCATCTGTATTTCCCACAAATGCGCCTTTTTTTGTGTGTGTGCAGAACAGAGCGTGGACAAAAGGCTGGGTGTCTGGAGAGGGTGCTGGGAGGGGTGAAAGGGATTGATGGGTGATGGGTGGGGGACTGGAGGAAAGAATGATGGGTGGGAGTCTGCAGGGGAAGGCTGCCTGGATGTGAATTTGGGAGGGCAAAGGTGGGGGTAAGGGTGGATGCATGTGCATGTGTGTGCGCATATGTGTGTGTGCATACATCTGCATATCTGTCTGCATGTGTCTAAGAGCAGGCATATCCTCATCTGCTGGTGAACTGATGTGTGTTTGTGTGTGTATGTGTCTGCACTGCATGCCTGTTTGTAGGCTTGTGTGTGTATTCTTTTGTTTGATCTGGGTTGCTGGGTGATGGGACCAGCTGGGAGGGCTGAAGCCATTCACTTGCCTTCTGCTACCCTGACGGCAGCCAGCAGGGAGGGAGAGAGAGAGAGAGAAGGAGAGAGGGGGTTGAAAAAATGAAATAGAGGAGAAGGGCATGAAGTAAGTAGAGGGGGATGTTTATATACACTCACAAAGTATATGAGACAATGAGACAAAACAGAAGGAGAGCGGTAGAAAAGGTAGTTTTGAGTAAGCTCGGGGTGAATGAAGAGATTTGTGAAGAAAAGTCAGGGGTGAGGGAGTCAAGAGAGGGAAAGTGTGTCAGACTGAATCGTGATAGAGCAGCGGAGCTGACTCAGCCAGTCTGGCCTGGTGTAGGAGGGCAGCAGCAAGAGAGGATGTAACAGATTACTGTGCATGGAACTACATTATTCTGTTCAGGTTACCCATTCTATCAACATAACAAATATTTTCTTACATGAAGATTATAGCAATAGACTGACAAAAAACTAGAACTGTACTCTGCTACTTTTAAGTATTAACAAGACTGCACTAATGTGGTTGCAGCAAAAGTTAATAATGCCTCAACAGTTGTTGTTAAATCACAGCAAAAATGGAGAAAGTGTTCTATTTATAATTTAATAACAGTGAACGATGTTAATTACATTTTATTACCGTATAATGATAGTCACTAGGGGTGTCACACCCCTCTTGGAAAGATACACTCAGCTCACGAGAACGAGACGAGATTTTACGAAAACTACCATGACAAAATATTGGACTGGACCAACAGACTTTCATTTAACCGAGTTGCACATGCATTTTGAAATGTTTTATTATAACTCTTTACATGCATGATGTAAGCATGAGCTTCTAATAAACTTCTTCTTCCACAAATTGAAACTAAATTGCCGCGGTGTACGGCATTATTTTCATACAATGCTTGCATATTGTCCGTGTCTTATCAGTCACTCTACTGCCATTTATCATTTCCGCCGGGTACCTAAAATGCTGCCAAACAAACGATTTGAAAGTGGCGGGGGCATCTTCAATGGTAATACCGGTATTTTCCAACATCATTCTGGCTGCTTCCCCTCCTTCTCCTCTTCTTCTTCTTTTCCTTCTCCTTCTTTAGGTTCTGGCAAGCTAGACGTAGCAAAGGCACATGACTGCCCCCATAGATCACAAATAGAAGTTTGGACAGCTCACAAGTCTCGCGAGACAGATTTTTAATGCAACGAGAAATATTGTCGAGTGTAATCTTGAGATCTCGTGGCACGAGATCTCATCACACCACTAATAGTCACTAATGCTGAATGCTAAAACATAGTGTAGCTATAAATTTCAAGGACGGTTCTAAAGATCAACAAACATTATTCCTAATCATCAAAGAGGACAGCTATACGTTGGTTTATGTCAAAAGACCTTTGAATCAGCCCAATCCACTGAGTTGACTGATTCGCCTGACACCATGACATGATTTATTACAAATGATAAAATATTAGATCCAATGGCTTATTGGACTAATAATAAGTGAATCAGAACTGTGGGATTAATGCCAATTGTTTCCAATGGAATGGAGCTAAAGACTGCCAAAAAGGTTGTTAGTATCGATGAATATGCAACCTCCAGTGGTTGTGAGGGTGAGAATTACATGTGAATTGCTAAAATGGTGTACATGAAGGTAGTGGTCACACTGTGAAAAGATGGTATTTTAGTCCTAACTATTGGTAATTCTCTAACCCTAACCAAGTGAAGTTACATGCTAAACCCAACCAGTAAGTGAAAAAGTTCTGTCATAGCATATATTTTCATTTAACCAAGGCAAACAGCAAAATGGCATACATGGGCACGACGGTCACATTGTAAAAAGATTGTTTTTCAGACCTAACCTCCAACATTTTCTCACAGCCTCCTCCTGCAACACACGGAAAACACTGCGCAAGCAGCTCAAACGCAGGAGTTCCTGCACCTGGAGAGAGACCTCGATCCTGTGGAGTAATACTGTGGATGTTTGTCACAAATGTTGCTAGATTTGTCACTAGTTGTTTTTTTTTTAAATAAAAAATTGCTGAGGTTGTCTGAAAAACAGCTAAATCTGGTAACAAAACTGCCACAGATGGGCAGATTTTGCACTTTCAAATCACGGCTACCGAACAACACAATGGAGGAAGATGCCTTACTGTTTCTAATTTGCTGAGCTCCACTTCTAAAACCCTTAATAGGCTGCTTGTAGAAAAATAATTAAGTAAGTGTTGGAAAACATTTCTTCATTTGGACAAGTAAAGTCAGCAAGCAGGATGTATAATGTCAGTGACCAATATCTCCCGAAAGTTTGCTAGCATCGGCTAACGTTGACAATGGCTAGCTACTAGTTGTAGATTAAACAAGGCTGTAAAAGTTGCACCTCTGAGTGTACCAAAGGACCAATTTTCTTACTTATAGATACATTTTTCAATTGCAACAGTAGGTGTAGGAAAGTTTAATTTCCTCCTAGAAGTTAGTCTATTAATTCTTAATTACAGCAAAGTCAAATTGTCAGCTTATATGTTCTTATGGTCACTTTTTAAAAGTTCTTCTTTTTTTCTTTTCTTGAAAAAGTCGAGAAAGAAACACCTGAAGTAGACAAGCTTAAACTTGATGATGAAAATGCAGTGCTCATTCATTTTAATGCATGGAGACAATGGAGACAGTGTTATCCGAAAGAAACGTATCATTGAAAACACTCAAAAGCAGAGATACAAGACCTGCACTTTGGTGCATAGAAAAGTCAAATATTCGTAGATGTTCTGGAACAGGTACATAATGTGTTCTGTGAGAATCTGCTGCTTTTTTCTTTATCATGACTGTGTAACAGCTCTTTCGAAATTTAAACCGTAGGTTTTAAGAAGTAATTTAAAGATTTTTCCGGGTCATCTGGAAAATTGTCTCTGCCAATTTTGATTATTTTGTGTGTAAATAAATAACTTTTAAAATCCTTAGATGAATCAAAAATGAAAAAGAGTAAGTTGGACAGACTAATCCCTCGCTGTCTGCATAAAAACACAATCCTGATTCTCTATTACATACAAACTATTATCCATAGACTCGTAATGTTACGTAACTTCTCGTTATTTTAGTTCTGGTTGGCTAAATCCGACTAACGTTTTAATTTGAATGAGTTCAAACTTCGCCCGGTGATCAGCTTGACTGCTAAGCTAGTAGTTTGTTTGCGTATTTGCTTGTCGATTTATGCATCTTTCTGCCACACAGTGGTTGACTCGCATGCAACACACATGCAGTGTGAATGTGCAACATTCCAGATTTTGTTCCGACACAAATTTTCTACACATTGTAGAAAATATGGCAAGTCATACAATTTTCAACATTTTAAAAAGGTCTGCCTCCATTAAAAGGCTGGTTCTTAAAAGAATTTCAGTAAATACAGTCTCAGCTTTTAATTGAGAAGACACCGTATTTTATAATATGGCCTGACATTCACTGAGAAGTGGAACACCGACAACACCCTGGGAACAGAAATCACTGTTGAAGATCAGATTGCTGTTTTTCTTTATGTTATGAGCCTTAGAGCAAACATTTGATTTAATGGACATAAATACTGGCAAATGAAATCAAGACGTGGGACTTGATTCACAATACTGATTGTTATGGAAAAAAGTTGACTGATTTGTAGATTAATGTTGTGAATTCTCTGAGCTGATATGAAACGAAACATTTACATTGTCGATGGTCAATTGATTTTGCATCAGTATGACTGCGCAAAGGTACTCAAAAGGTCTCTATCTGTCTGTCAACCAAATTTAGAAATGAACCTTTAAACAAATAAAGAATAAATAGCAGTAAGCTCTATAGCTAAAATCAGTCTCTTATGTAGAGTGTCAGTCACAATTTACATAAAACCCACATTCAACTGAGACCACAATTCGGTTGTGTTCTTTTGAAAAGGATGTACTAAATCCTTGTCTTATCTTTGTTTTGGAACTATATCGCAATCTCTGGCTAATTATTTCTGTGATTTGCCCTCTCATTATAGCCTTTTTGGCCATCTGTAGAGGATGGAAAAAGAGCACAAGATTATGTATAAAATCTGAGAAGTAATGACAGTTAGAAAAAGAAAAGAGTGCAGACACTACTCAGCGCAATCTCATGACATGATGAATTACGTACGTTTGTCCACAGAAAAAAAGACGTAGCAATTTTACAATAAAGGCTTAAAAATTGTGCTAGTTCTCCGCTGCGATGCAGCTCCAGTTGCGCCACTGATGATGTTTCCACTCCTGTGGACATGACAACGTTGACGCTTGCAGTGTTATGATGTAAATAGTTTCTTCTTTAAATTAGGACGAAAATGCTATGTGACATGGAAGTATGGGTTGGATGGGCCCTCCCTCGTTCAAATCCCAACCTGTGCAATCCTTTCCACAGTCCTTTCAGTTTTCTAATTCCACAATTTCTTACTTTACTACTTTGCTCCCCATCGCTAGTGGTTAAGACTTGTTAGGAGTTAAAAGTACAGGGAGAGGTCTAGAATTGATATACATGTAATATTCATGACAGTACCCAAAACAAAACAGCTGCTGACCTAAATGGTAACTCACCATTTCTAAGCCTGGATTGTGAAACTGCTGCATTTTGGACATGTGGACAACCTTTCCCCCTTCACAATTTCAGGTAAGAAATTTTGAGAAAGGAAACTTTGGAAATACACAAGCATGATTACTTCTAAGTTGTGCAGCGCTTGAGTACTGTTCTGAAAAATACATTTTCATGCCGGCACATATTAGAGAACAAAAAATGCCAGTTCCAGTTTATCTATGTAAGCTCCAGAGCAGCAGGATGAAGCTGCATCTGACCTCTGTGACTTTTTGTTACATTCTCTTTTGCTATGACTGATCACAGAATGCTGGTGTTGTCACTGACTCATGAAGAAAATGGTGATTTCAATGGTCAATAATAGCACAGGAGGCATTGTTCTGATGACTCAGCACTTACTGACCTGCGAATGAAGACAGTAAAATAATTATCTTTTTTTTTTAAAGTATACACACTGAGGAGAGTGATGAATGAAGATGTAAAGATGAAATTGGATGTGAGAACTGTATATGTGAATAGGAGGCCACGTTAGAAATGTATTTTATTTAAAGTGGAGACTGTGGAGTTGTGGTTAACTGTGGTTCTACATCCGACTTGCAGCTTGTCGTTCAGCTTTTCTTTCCCTTTCAGTTTTCTGTCATTTTGCCAATCATTTCCAGTGTGTTGTACATTGTGATAATAGCAACTAGCTCGTTTGTGATCGCAAAGGACGTAAAGGTTCATAATCTCAAGTTTCTAGAGAGTGGAAAAGAGAGGCAGATAACTAAACCGTAAACCATGCCGGAGCGGCGGCTGCTTCCTTGTGTGCCATGACTTTTGAGTCAGCTTGCTTTCTCTCGAAGATTAATGGCCCTCCTGTTTTCAGCTACAGTATCTCCCTCCACGGAGTTTTCACTGCAGTACGCTTTGACTTGTGAATTTTGGAGAGGGGAAAAAAAAAACACTGCAGAATTTATGTTGGAGGCAAGACATCAAAGATGTGCGTGGGGGGAGGAATGCACATGCATGAAATGATACTAGAGTCTGTAACAGGCAATAACACTGAAGTTTTTACCAATACTACCAACACCTCTCCAACTGATATCACTCTAAGTACTTCTTAGATTGCCACTACTTTTTCTTTTTTGCCTCCACCACTCGGCTAAATTCTCCGCTGTCAATTTGTTTTTGTTGAGTTTTCTCCCAGTCGACAGAGGTATCTCTGTCCCTTCTACTGCTCAGCTAATGGTGAGTTGCTGCACTGGAATGTGTCACACTCACCAGTTTGCTATGGATGGGCATGTGCACTCACACGCAAACTTACACAAACACTTTAAAGGGTTACAGTAATCCCATAACTCTGAGCCAAAATCCAGTAAAACACACAACAGAAGAACTATATATCTAAGATGGTTATTATACATGCCTCAGAATGTCTCCACTGCTTTAACTGATCTGCTGATCATCCACTTTTAAACTTATATTTTCAAATGAAACAATGCATCAACTTATCGATTATTAAAGCATGTCGTCCGGCTTCTCTATGATATTTGTTCTCTGATTCATTAAGTATTCATTCATTGAGTAAAAGCTATTCATTTCAGAGGTTATGAAACAAGGGAAAGACACATAGAAACACCAAGCAAGAGAGTGAGAGAGAAAGAGAACAACAACTTCTTTCCTGTAAGTCACCTGACACTGGAGGCGTCACACCAACGAATAAACATATCTCCCTCCCTTTCTTTCTCTTTCTCTGTCTTGCTGTCTGGCACTCGCGCCCATTTTATTAGGCAAGACACTCCTCTTCAAAGATGACAAATTATGTTTAGTGTGCTCCAACTTTTTTCTATCTATACAACTTTATCCCTGTATCTTATGCACAGATAAAAGGAAGCTGGTTTAGTTCAGACACAAAGACACAAATTCTTCAGCGGAAGTTTTTAGACAGGTGTCACTCTGTGCTTGTCTTTTTGTCCACAAAGGTCAAGAAAAGAAGGCGAAAAAAGTGTGTATCTCACATTAAAGCCTGCGTGTGGCTCTCCCAACTGTTTTCAGCTGCGGATTTATACTTATTTACTTCAGCCCAGTGAGTATTTCCAGCTCCAGAACAGCCGATGCGTATTCGAATGTAAAAAGGTTGCTGTCTGGGTTTTCCTTATGATATGCTACATCATGATTAAAGGTTTTTAATTAGTCAAAAATAGGTGCATGTTCCTTTAAAAACGATTCCTTACGTTTACATGGGGTAAGATTCGATTCATCTTCAGATAAGATTCAGTTTTGTCTCAAGCGGTTATTTCTGTAATAGAGATATTTAATTTCACTTGCAAAAAAGAGAAGATCTTTCTTCATATATATGCACACATACATATATATATTATATATATATATATGTATGTGTGTGTGTATGTATGGCAAATACCACTTAAATAACTAGAGATTATTTGATAAAAGAAAGGTATTGTACAGGAAAAATGCATTTGATAGTACAGTATTACCCCGCCAAGTAGTGTCTAAGCTGTGGTGGAAATACTCAATATTTGTCCCCTCATCTTGTGTTGTTGTTCGTGCCAGTTGTTTTAGCTTCCAGAAACTCACCACGACGTCTTACCAGTGTTCAAATGTGTCATTTCTACCTCTGTACTTAATGACCTGAGCTTTTCTCCAACGTTCCTTCCTAATCATCAATTCTGAGTGATTTCCAGATGTCACGGTGCATTGGAAACTGCTTCAACATTGCCGATTTTTGGGTTTCTCTCATAAGCAAAAATAAGTGCCTGTGCGCTGCTGCACCTTGAGATCTGTGCTGGTAATCAGGTGGGTGGGCTTGCTCATACACTGCTTTAATAAAGTGCAGAGTCCAATCAGGTGGACAAGAAGTGTTCGCGGGTGGCTGTAGCTCAGGAGGAAGAGCAGTCTCCCACCAATCGGAAGGTCAGTGGTTCGACTCTGGCTTTCCCAGGATACATGTCAAAGCGTCCTTGGGCAAGACACTGAACCCCAGTGTATCATTGGGGGTATGAATGTGTGTGAATGCTTAGAAAGCACGTAGTTATATCTTAAGACGTGCTGTATGAATGTGTGTGAGTGGGGTGAATGCGGCATGTAGTGAAGCGCTTTGAGTGGTCAGCTAGACTAGAAAAGCGCTATACAAGTACAAGTCCATTTACCATTTACGTGGTGCGCGCCAGCACAGTCATAATGCTCTTACGTTTTACTCTGACATTGACACTGAAGTCTCAATTTGACTAGAATCTGCAACAGATGCTTTGACCAATTTATGTTAGATTCTGTCAATAGATCTATGGAATTATGTCTTCGATGTGAACATTTTTTAGCTTCACCATAATTCTATTCATTGATGTTGCAGATAACAACAAACACATTGTGTATTGCCAGACTTCTAATAGCTTTTTTTTTTTTAGATAAGACTGCAATCTTTTTTCAAAGAAGGAAGCTGACTAAAATGTCTGACTTCTAAGTGTGCAGTATGAATAAATGTGCAAAGTCAGACCGCTATGAGCAGATGTCTGCATTCACAGCAGCCCGAGGTATGTTGATTAAATGACACCGCATGGAAAATCGGTGACTTGTGAAATCACAGAGTCACTCAAGCACAGCTGAGCAATAAGTCAGTGCAACTTTAAGTATTCATTAAGAAAAAAAGAAACTACTGAGCACCATTTGTCATCTTGATAAACACATAATGAATAATAAGATCACGACCGCCATGAGATAATGGCTTGAAGTCATGAAACTGTATTGGTAGGTGTAAAGGTTTGAATTTTTTCTGTTTTTTCTGGAATGGGAAGCGTGTGTTTGTTTTGTTCACCAAAGTTCACCAAAAGCACTCCAAATATACTAAGCTGTGCCAAAGTCTCGAGCCACCCCTCGTTTTTCTTTATGTTATGCCAGGAAAACAGGAAATAGATGCAGCGATTTATTGAGAAATGTGCAAACATGAATACAGTAAATACAGTTTGTACAACTCTAATGAGCTAGAAGGTCAATAATTGAAACCACCATTATTCTTCAGCACTTTCTGAACCCTCTTAATAAGATTTGTTGTCATTTATTTAGGTAGTTTAGAATAATACTTCTCCAGGCTTCTTGAAGGACATTCCAAAGCTCTTCTTTGCATGTTGGCGGCCATTTGTTTCCGTTCTCTATCAAAATGATCTCACACTCCTTCAATAATGTTGAGGTCCGGGCTCTGGGGAGGATTCATCCCTCCATAAAAGACCTGTTGCCACTGATTTTCAGTCCACTCCTTGTGTCGTTTGGCATAGCTCAGCCTTTTCTCCCTGTTTCCCTTCCTTAAGAATGACTTCTTGACAGCCAGCCTTCCATGGAGACCATTTCTGCTGAGGCTTCAGTGAACAGTACCTGGATCAACTGAAGGGCCAGATGCATCTCTCAGGTCTTGTATCTGCTCTTTGGACATCACTTTCAGATGTAGGTAGTTTTTCTTTAGTTTTAAATCTGTCAAACATGAGTTAGCTACTTTTTTATGCTTGAATGATTTATAGGTCAGTGTTGAGTGGTTTTAAGTAATACATTTCCATTCAGAATGGTCAGGTATAAGAACTAGATGGGGAAGTTAGTGAAAAAGCAGCCAGTGTTCAAAGAAGAAGACTTTCAGAAAACCTGGAGGACAGTTGCTCAAAACCACTTCAAAAGATTACAAGAAAGTCTGGCTCTTTGGAAGCAATCTGAATAGAAATGAGGAGTGGCTTGTGGTTTTTGCACAGTACTGTAGTACATTTATATTCCTGCAAGTTGAAATGTACACGTTGTGCTCTTTGTTACTCACATAATGTATTTTTAGTCATTTGACATTTAATCCCACTTATATTGGAGGAATATTATCTCGGTAGTAACTAGCATCAGATCTTATCATTCATTTGCTTCTTCCTCATGTAACAAACACACTTGAGCTGCCATTCACTGTCAAATCAAGACGTGTGCAACTGCTTAGATCACTGACATTACAAGAAACCAGCGGTGAGTCAAAGCAGCTTCACTACATTTTGGAAGCTTATTTGACTATTTATCTTAGCACCGTAGGAGGCTGGTTCGCCTTGCTTACTTCGTCTTCCCCTTTTGAAGTGTGTGAGTCAAGGCACTTAACAAGTGTTTGAAGTCTGAGAGTAATGAGAGTAAGAGAAGACAATGTGTTTTTGTGTACGTGTGTGTGTGTGTGACTGAGGGTGGGTAGACAAATGAAGAGATTTCTTTTCACGCACCAGTGGGCTCTGTCCAGCTTTGCGTGTGTCTGTGTGGGCGTTGAGAATCAGCTAAAACGGGTATAGCAGAAAATGACGCTCTAATCGTGGATATTTCATATGAAGGACAAATCATCCTGTGTGGGTGTGTGTGTGTGTGTGACTGAGGCAACAGCTGCTTATGGGGCAGAGACGGGGAAATGACGGACACTGATAAAGAAGCTGGTCAAGAGACAAAGAAAAAGAACAGGAGGAGGTAGAGACAAAGAGAGAGGGAGAGAGAATAGGAAAGAAAGCAGATGGGTGATTTTTGGTGGGGAGCCCTCCCCTCCCTGCCTCCCTCCCTCCTCCTTTTCTCTCCATATTGGGTCTGTGTGCCACGCCCATGTCTAATAGTGTTAATATTCTCATCACACACACCCTCAAATCTGCCAGACATGGATGTTTTCCTCTGGTTTCACTTTTTCTTCCTCTGCAGCTAAATTTTAAAAGAAACATGTTATCCAAAATACACCATAATCAAAGGTCAGCATGCCATGCTGGTCCCCCTCCCTGTGTGCTTATAGGTGTGATGCAAGTTAAACTTTCTGTCACACACCAATAGCTGTGGCAATAGATTGACAAAAATCACCTCGCGCTCGCTTGCCTGAAGCACATAATTATCCTATCTGTAACAAATGGCTTCCAGGGAGCTCCAAGCTTGTGCTACACACCAAAACACGGCATACACAATCTGGAGAGAATTCAAACACTGCTCTGAAGAGAAAACTACAAAAGTATCAGCTGTTTAACTCATTAACAACCTTCACAAACCTGCAGGAGAAAATACTCAAATTTAGTTTCCACTGTAATTTCAAATGATCCAGGACGAGCCCCCAGTCATTGTTACGACCCGGCCCATTGGTCCATAACAAAGGTTAAGAGAGTATTGGGTTTATTTTTTTTTAAAAACAGTTTAAGTTAAAACTATCACTAACACACAACAAGCTTCAGAAGTGGTGATCTGCCTGCAAGCCACACTAAGCTTTTTGGACTTTTTCCTAATCTATGAACCTTACGACAAATAAATTTTTTCCATTTGTGAATATAGATTAGGGTAATGATTCTTAATCTAATTAGATTCATTTTGATTGATTGAGGAGGAGGACTGTTGACCAAAAAACAGGTAAATCCCTGTAAACAAAAAACACCTCCATAGAGGGAAGAACGGGAACAGGCTCTGATTTTACTAACAGAGCCGAAAATACAAAGAGGCGAGAAACAAACAAAAACCACTCTTAGCGAGGAAAAAAGAGAATAACAAGCTAAACTAAAAGCTCCGATTTAACTCGAAGAGCTGCTAAGATAAACGGCAAAAGGCCAAACTAAAAATCACTCTATTATATGAAAACACAAAGTAGCTAAATGGCATAGGCCAGCAAAAAGACTAAACGTGGCTCGAAACAGACAATGCTATGACTTAACTTGACAATGGCAATAAGGCTGGTGTGCAAGACGAAAGGACATGACACACTGGCACAGGGCAAGGGGAGACACATGAGGAAGTGCAAGGAACCTGAAACGAGAGGAGAGTTAATTTTCAAAATAAAACAGGAAGTCACAAAACAAACGTGGAGGCAGGACAAAACCTCAACTTGACCAACAGGTGTGACAAGTTCCAAATGGACAGTAGTTACAGCAATGATGATAGCTGTTGTTCTTTTTCAAAAGGTTTTGTTGGTGCTAGTGGGCTTCATTTGAAAGTAGTCCGACAGGAAATGAGGTACAGGGAGAGAGTGGAGGCATGCAGGAAAGGGCCACATGCCAGAATGGAAACCGGGACAGCTGTACTGGGGCAAAGAGCCTCCGTACATGGGCCTCCCGCTCCGACCAGTGAGCTAAACGGCGGCCCGCTAGCTGTTGTTCTGATAGTTCGTAGTAGCGGTAAGTCTTTGTCCTGGCATTAAAATGGAATACTAAACTGCCTCTGTTTGTGCAGTACAAACACCTTTTTATGTATAATTGCATTTATACATCAGACTTGCACATTCAGAAGCTTTGGCTTAAAACATGTCCACACCTCCTTTTGTGGAAAAAAAAGTGACACTTGCAATAGACTTTAATGTAAATTAACAGGACACAAAAAAACTGATAGATAACCACCCAAAGGAAGCTTGTATGTACACGGCTCAAATGCAAATGTCAAGTGAATACACGTCCATTGTGGCTCTATAGAACATGATATATATACACCAAAATGCTTCATTTTCTGATTAATCTTTAGTCATGTTCCCTGGGTCTCCCAACCTGAAGCTAGAGATGGTCTTGCACTTACTTAGTTTGCAGGAGAGGAAATTAACAGCGAAGGATTTCAGTCTTCAGTCTAATCATAGAGACACAGCGCGCTTAAGCAATGGCAGTGTGATAACACAGGACACTTTGAGACCGTACAGTTCTAAGAGTTCCCTAAGCTTTGCACTAGTTTTAGCAGCTGATATTAGGAAACTGTTGATTATGTGAGCAAAATGTTACTGTTACTTTACCAAACAGGTTCCAGGTCGTCGTTAATTTGTTCAAGCCTTCACTGTACAACTTAGTCCTAATTACCATAAACTTACAATGTCTGGATCAATAATTGTACATTTTGGTCTTCAAGACCAATCATAGCAGAGTTACATCCCAAATTGTTCCCCTTGTGTTCGTACTCTTGGGTCGGCGTAAAAAAAGAACCTACAAAAGAAGTTTTCAGTAGTTTTAAAATAACAGGAGGGTTTCTACGCTTATTCACAATAGTCTAGCCTGTGTTGTCCTGGTGTTGACACCAATCCTGAGTTCTTGCCTGTAACTGTTAGCAGTCTACGGAGAAGTAGGACATGCCACAGCCTGACCTTTCTAAGAGGCTTGGAGTTTTTACAAAACTGTAAGCTATGATAGCCTTGTAGAAGGAAGGTGCATACACAGGCTGGTGCTACCAATCGATTCAATGGTTTTGCACCCCTAAAAGAAGCAAGGAACGGGGTGACTCGTTTTACACACTGGCAAATATGTAGTGCAGTGGCCAATATACAGACCTATCTCATTGGGCAGAGAAGCCCTGAACTGGTGCAACTGTCTATTGAGCAACTGTTTGGCATGACATAATTCATTTAAACTGTCTGGTTTTAAGTGTTTGTGCTGTTATTGTTCCTGCAGTCACACAAGCGTTTTTTTTCCCCAAAAAGGGGGGTGTTGCTGAGAGCCTACTGAGGATGAAGTATTACAGGTCTGATTAATTAATCTCTTTCTGGAATCAGTCATCTTCAACTTGAAGTGCAATGTGTAGTAATTTCCTTTATTACTAAGTTAATACAGAACGAAACCAGTCACAAAACTAGCGAGTAACACAGACTCGTGTACAGGATTTAACTGTTCTGGATGGTGGCCACGTGTATGTGTGAATTGATAGACCTTTATGATTTTTTTTGTTTTTTAAAGCACCGCTCCTTGCTGCAGTGAACATAAATGGAACAATGGAATGGTTGGTGATCTAAATCTGGTGGAAGTTATAGTGTTACCACCCAAAGGTGCGATACAGTGATGGATTGAAGCAACATGTAGATTCATGTACTGGGTGATGAGTGGGACCAGTGAACTCACCATGACTCAGGTTCACACTAATAGTACAACACACACACACGACCTAGAGGAAGGGAAAGGAAGACAAAGAGAGCCTCGTAAAAACAAAATGGCAGAGCATTTACAGGGTTTTGAACATATTCTCTTTTATACTGTTGCATATTCTGGTGATTATGGCCATTTTCATTACATGTTTTTGGAAACAATAATCCAGCCTTCAGGTTTGAATGCATCAAGTGACTTTTGCATTGTGCTTTTCCCTTACTGATAGGTCAGGCAATCAAGATGCTGAAATGACATCAGAACCACAGAAAAAAAAAATCAAAGGTAGAGAAAGAAAGAAAAAACTGACCCAGAGAAAGAGAAGATAGGTGGAGAAAGTAAAATAAGGTTTAAACAATAACAAAAAGGAACATACAGCTTTGGATAAAGACAGTTCCTTAATGAGCAACTGTAGTGTAAATGTGGCTGCTATAGAGAGAGGGAAATAAAAGAAGAGCAATAATGAAATAAATAACGATAGATGGAGGGAGTGTGGGAGGGAGGGAGGTATGTTGTCGGTGCAGCTCTCCAGTTGGTGTTGCTATGGCCCTGCCCTCCCTGCTCACTGAGCCATTTCCTGTTTTTGACCTGAAATCTTTATTTAGAGCCATCCCTTCTCACTGCTCGGCATTCGTGAGTCAACTCAGAGTCCAGAGAGATGAACGCAGAACTAAAATCAGATCTCCATCCATTCATCACAGTATCTACCTTTGCCTGCGTGCACAGAGCTCGCCTGGCTAAGCTGCCTGTTGGCAACACAGTAGCTGAGGTTTCACTCCGGTTTAACTGTTTGCATGATCGAAATACTTTGAGATATACATCCCTGTTGTTAAGAATATTATGATATCCCTGTATATTACTATCTGAACAATAGTCTCCATAAGCTCTGCAGTCTTACTGGGCTTGAACAGGAAGCCCTAAATGAAAGCACCTATTGTAGCTGTTTTTACGCCTACGACTTTTATTAAACATTTCATTGTAGTAAAATAAACAGATTGGCTTTTAGAAGGTATTGACGGAGGAGTTGAACTTGTATGGACAGATTTTGTTTGAATAGGTCGTAGCCATGAGCAGAAACTGTTAACTATGATCTCTTGATAAGCTAATTTGGAAGAGAGGAATGTTTTTTTTTATTACTAATAAGCGTGAAGATTTGTGGAACGCTGTTGTCGTACCGATTTTATGTGTGACCAAGCCGTTCTGGTTTTGATGTTCCACTGTGAGAACAGGAGAAACTGAATGCTTTTGTGATAGTGTTGGAGCTCAGTAAACACTGGATTCTGATAACGATGGAAACACTTGAGGGAAAAAGCAAGTGACTTATGTGAATAAATCGGTGGAGAGCAGGGTGGGAGTAGCAGGGGGGCATTGAGGCCACATACGGTTGAAGATGCCCGTTTTTTGCCCCAGACTTGCTTGGTGTACTGCTGTTTTTGTCTGTGTGGAGCAGACTCTGTTGGGTTTTGTTTGAGTTACTGGACATCACCCTGCCATCTGCTGCAGGGCAGGACTAACATCACTCCCCAGCCCAGCTGCACCCTTGCTGTTGCTTGTGACTACTGACCACTCATGTCAATAAAATAATAATAATAAAAAATGTTATTTCAAGTTTTCATAGGATACCAAAGTAGAATTGGGAAGGGGAAAAAAGTGTTAGAAATGGGCCTAAATGAGGTCTTGTCACATGAATCTTGCTTTCTGTTCACAATTAGAAAATAATGTATTATTAACTCGATAAATTACACACACACACACACATACACTAACAAAGTGTGTGTGTGGGGGGGGCAATGTTAGAGAACAGTGTATGTGTTGGCGCGTGTATGTGCGCGCGCATATGAGTGGAACTGTGGGCGGAGCAACATTGACGACTGTGATTCTCTGGGCAGCTGCTCGGTTTCAGCTTCTCCTGGTGCCTTCATGAGCGCCTCGTAAACGTTCAAAGCTTTTTTTTTAATGGATCCTAGCATGACAGTAATAATGCAGTTGTTACATTAAAATTAACCTCATGTGCGCAAGCTAATGTTTAAGATAAAATAAATGATAAAATTCAGTTTTTAGTAAGCCCTATAGTATAATAACTTCAGGGTTAAATTATATCTTCTTATTTTCTATTCAAGTATTAAGGGAGAATTATTTCAAGGACGCTTCTGCAGAGACTGTACCACCTTTCAGGTTTGTCACTGACTAAAAAAAATTAAGTAAATAAGGTTTATAACTGTTAACAGATATAACAGTTAACAGTATACCGCGCGCGTGTAGTTTATCTTTAAAGTAAATCCGATAGCACCTGAATGCAGCGGCGTTCCTGTGAGCAGAGGCTGTTTTCTCCTCCTATCAGCGCCATTGTGTGGCAGAGTCTCCGGGAGCGAGGAGCGATTGTTTTTCTGTAGCCGACGGAATTGTTTAAATACCCCCCATGTTTCTCTTTAGACCTCCGGCGGACCTGGATGTGGTAAGACAGCGTTTTGTACCTTTCGAAGGGCAAAGTCAAACACGCCGAGAAAATACATACCGGCGTGGTAGTGTAACCTATTTCTAATTAATAATAGAGACGGTGACTGCTGGTGTTTCAGTAGTACTGTTTGGTAGTGAGGTCTTGTTGAAGAAGTTTTTCGCATTTGACAGAGAGCATTTGCAAAAATGTGTCTCCTCTATAGTTTCAATGACCGTCCAACTTTTAACTGACGAAAACTCGTTATAGTTTACAGAGACAAGGCAGTCGTCGCCGCCTCAGAGTTTATCACTGTGGAGAAAAGTGTATCTGATAAACTTTTCATTACCAAAAATACACGGAGGGCTTTCCCAACGTACACTCACTCACTGGAGCTTACTGCTAAAACGGATACGAAGAATTCCACTTTGACAACTTCATAACGAGAAAATAAAGTATGAATTACACTACTTTGGAAACCTAGAACAGTGGAAATACACATAAACGTAAACTTAATTTATCTGAAATGTTCATGTTGCACAATATAGTCACCAGTCAAGTCTGCATATTGGAAATATGTGTAAAAACAACATGTTATGGCTTTTTAAATGTTCCCTTTGCACAAACCGAAACTGTGCTCGTAATTTCATAGTTATTGACTGGCTTGTGAAACATGCTGTGTGGCGCTTGTGAGGCTGCCCTGAAGTAGTGAAATGTGTTCCTGTAGTGTAAAGAGATTTGGTCTTAAGTGTGCGATACTATCTCAGCTGTTGTAGTGGAGGGGCCTCTGTTTCGTAACCTGCACCACAACACAGCAGCCAGCTCTAATGACAGTACCTCTTCCTCACTTTTTGCTGCTGTTCCTGTGCAGTGACCCACATTCAGCTTGTGGGTCGCGGCAGAGGTTCTTACTTTGTTTGGACAGACACCCACAGAATAGACTCACCCCAGAGGGACGTTTTATCGAAGCTGAGGTGCAGAAAGGTGTGATGCAGAGTTATTCAGCTGTTAACGAGCAGTTAACCACAGTGACAAGAGATAAATCCTTGTTTTAACCGAGTGAAGAACCCCTCGGGAAGTTCCCAAACTCCAGTGATCTTAATTGTTACAAACTGTTAAATGAGTGAGCCTTTTAGTATCGATAAGTATTCTGTTTTTTAGCTGGTATTTGAGGAACTCTTCTGATTTTGAGGCGCAGAAGCCCAACACTTAACTTCACAAACATTTTTAGAGAGCCTTGATGATAATATAAAAAAAAAAAAGAAACACTGCACGAGAGACGACCGCTGGAGGCTTTTATTGTGAATATGTAGCGGCTTTAACCTGTGACGGTAGCCGAGTTTCTTTTCCTACCCATTGAGGACTGGATGAAGTCACATAGAATTTGTTCCTTACCCTCAGCTGCTCAGTTACAGTTAGAAAGCTCACATTGCAGCGGTGTGACCTCTACTGTAAGGCTTGTATAGGAACGGTTCGGCTTACAATCAAGTAATAAGGGTGCTAACTGCAGTGGAAATGATGACACTTGCAGCTCTGAGGCTGGTGCTGCCGTAACAAGGTGGGCACTGTGGTAATACAGCAAATTCTGCTGGGGTACAGTGCGTGCTGCAGTAATAAGGCACATACCGCAGTAATAAGGTGGGTACTACTGTACACTCAGTGACCAGATGTGTCGATGCCATAGATTTCTTTGTCACTTGAGAGAGCCAGGCTGTTCTCTCCCGCGGTGGTTGGGAGGAAAGAGTGGAGTGCTCGTAAGCAGCATGTAGACACGTCTGCTGACCTAAATCTACTCTCTTCTTCTGCCTTTTATTTATAGACTTAAGAGCGGGCGCATATGAGGGCGAGTGAGACAGTTTGAGTGCAAAGGCACTAATGACCAAAAATTTAGATGCACGTGCGTGCGACAGTGGGAGTTACTGTGCAGTTTCGTAAAAGTAATGCATACCGTCAGCTTAACTGTGAAGCAATTGATTGTGTCTTCAACTTAAAATACTATGAAGCACCTGTCAGGTGTTCTCTTTGATCCCTGGTGTCCAGTGTATCGACCGTGTATAAGTTTGATCCATGGTTGAACATATTTTCTCAGTCACCTGAATTAACATGCCTGGAATGCATCTGTTGTTAAACTGAGTCTAATATTTTTGCCCAGCCCATTTCCACAACTCACCCAACAAGCTTCATATGGCTAATAACTCGAGTCCTGCCACATCATGAGTCAGAAAAAGTGGTTTCCCTTGGGTGACTTTTCCTGCTCTGTCCCTGAACTTTGCACTCCTCGGCGTGTGCTGTCGTTCTAGAGAAAGAGCGTGTGGAGAATCACCGTAAAGTGCCACACGCTGTGCAGAAGCTACGGAACCCGTTTAGTCAGCTCAGAGTGTTCCAAATGTAAATACATTTGAAACGAGCAGGTGGCAGGTGAAATTTGACTTGAGTTTGTGCCTCTTTGTCAGTGAGATGCTGCGTATTGCGCAGTAAAACTGTACTGTTTTGTAACCAGGTCTGCCATTACGTAAGAGACTGTAGTGGATTCTCTATGTGATAGCCAGCTGACCTCTGTCATGTGAGTGTTTATGATCACCCTGAGGGAGAACACTCACATGTTTGTAGCACACACACAGACCCAGTTTTCCAGCTGTATGATTGTTTTTTCTTTCTTTATTTTGGTTGGGACTCTGTTCTACCATGTGCCCTCCCTTCTTACTGCTCCACAGGAACAGAAGTCCCTTTCAGATATGTGATACACAACATAAATGGCTTCATCGGTCAGTCAAAAGTGCTGGCGCTCTGAATTTCAGACATAGCTCTGTGTTGTGTTGATGTTTCTTAATGTGCCCATGACTGCACATCATGTGACGCGCACGTTTGGGGTTTTCTTACTTGAATAATGAGATAACACAAGTCATCTGTGTGGAACTTTAACTGGTGTTTTTCATGTTTTTGTGAACTAAGGTATTTTCTCCACTAAAATACCCACAACCATGAGTTTCACTTTCAAGCCTTAAGAACTTCAGAGCATTTTTCAGCAATTACAAGTGTTTACGTACTCATTGGGGATCAGGTAGGAGTTTTGGCTCTTTCTCAGTCTATCTTAAAATTCATTATCATTTTAAACCCCGGTGTTGTGTAATCCACAATAATTCGCCATCTCCGGGTTTTCTACCAACATCTCGCCATTCAGACCACTTTAATAAAATTAATCTTGATTTTCTGAATGAGATGTCTGGAACCGTTCGCTGGTGTCACATTAAGGTGAGAGGTTTTTGAGAACTGCAGCGTGCTGCGAGGAGCAGCTGCTAGGAAATGCATACTGTATTTTTCTCATCGGGGCATTTGCCTGTTTTCTTAAAGGCCAATGCTAAAGAGGAAGTTTCAGTAGAAAAAAAAATGCTCATCTGTCAATACAGATTCTTGATGATCGAGTCTGATGGGTGCACACCAAGTGCTCAGAAATGTCACCAAACCAGTGTCGATATATTGGCAGAAAAAATTGTTGTTGTAACAGGCGTGGTAGACGGAGTAGTAGTAGTAAGTTGTAGCTATGGTTGTTGTGTAACTGTATCTTAAGTTGTGAGTGTGTGGAAGTGTAGCTGCTATTGAGCGTAGTGGGTCTGGTCAGGCAAACGTTACAATGCACTATCTCTTCCTCTGGGTTTTGTCTGGAATGTGTTTACCAGTTTAACATTTATGTGTGTGTGTGTGAGAGAGAGAGAGAGAGAGAAGCACACACACATAAGCGCACGCAAACGCCCGCGCACCCGCTTAGGGTTGAGTTGGACAGTGTCGTCCTCATGTGCAGAGCTGGATGCATTACAGTGAGGGGGAACAGTCATGACTGCGCACTGCAAGTGTGCTACTGTCCGCTGTCGTAATGGTGAGATTAATGCTGGCTGTTGTAAGCACACAGCACAGTACTGCATTCATCTACCTGCAGCAGGCAAGTGTGTGTCCATACTTTGTGCATGCACAGAACCTGAAATAGCCCGATGTGGAGGTGAGGGGGAGGGGTGGATATGCAGCTCAGGCATGGAAACCAGTGTATCCGGTTACAGGATCATAATATCACTGCAGTCCATCCACAAGCTCTGCACTACTGCACAACACACACACACACACACATCTACTCACTACAGCCAGCTCGAGGAATATTATGCTCAGCTCACATGTCTAATGTATGTTTGCAGGCACAGTTGGCAGGCTAACACACACCTGACCTCATGTCAATAACACTTTTTTTCCCCATCCAACTTAGTCATTTGTGCATTTTATTAAGTCAGATAAAATCACTCTTGTTTGTCACTGATATTATTTTCTATCATTTTATTCTGTAAGAAGCCCACTTCCCCTAACTCAGCTACAAGCATGGCTGAGTTTCAGGTTAAACTTCACATTTTGATACCGCTTTATTGTACTGCGCTCTTGTTGCCTGCACCGACGCCTCATCTGTTCTGTCACAAAGGGACAAACCTTGTGGGCTCAGTTGCGTAGACGTTTATAGAAGCAGCCAAGTCCACGTTTGGTTCTTGGTTTTGTATCAGGATATTCGGTGCTATTTCAGGCTGCAGGCAAAACTAAAGAAGGGAATCTACACACTCTGCTGGAAACAAACATTTATCTCTTTGATTTGCTTGTTTTAGTTTCTTTTCATGTTTTCTGAAAAAAAGTGAGGAGGAGCAAAGTTTGCAAGTAGAACAGTGGAAGTGTTTTTGTTGTTGGTCAAATAATAATTAAAGCAGAACCTTATCCTGTCGGTGTCCTCTGTTTGATATGAAATCCGTGACGCAGCTGGCTGAAGCACTTTTTGTGTTAGTGTGTTTTTACTCATGCAAGTCGTGAGTAAAATCGACTTGGGAAATTTCGAGGTGATTTTGGGAAATAATCGATGGAGCTGACCTTGAGAATTCCAGGTTGATTGATGTCTACTCATAGCCGGTCGCTGGCTGGTTTTTTTCTTCCTCTTAAACTATGTTTCCCTCATAGAAGTTATTTCAAAGTTTTACTTAGATTTTACAATCGAACAATTGACAGAGATCCACGTGAAGTCGGAAACGACCTTGGCTCCATTTTGTACTCCTCCGCCTCTGTGTGTCACCCCCTCGGCTCATTTGTAATCAGTTCTTCTTACTTTGGTGTGTTCATATTTAGATATGGCTCACAGGGTGTGGGATGAAGCCGGGCCTGTGAACTCTGACGGCCAGTGGCAGGAGCAGGGAGGGTGTAAGGTTGAGGGCGGGTGAAATAAAAGGAAGGAAGGGAGGGAGGGAAAAGAAAGTGTGAGTGGAGAATAGGTAGAGTAGGAAAGGGAAGAGGAGAGGAGAGGAGGATAATGAAGTGGAATGCAAGGGGTGGGGCACCTCTGGTATGTCAGCTCCGCACTGAGCGTGCACGTGTATGTGTGTGTAAAAGACCCTAAACACCCTGCCATGACTCTTGAGAGTCAGACGTGCGCAGCTGCCGCAGCTCTCAATCACGCGCCTGCTTTGAAACTATCTCTCGGATTCTCTGTGTCTGCCATTTTCCTGGAAAATCCACATGCAGCTGCAGTCTATGAAGTACTACACATGTTTAAATCCAAGTGAATATTACAGTTCATTTGATTTTTAATTGCAGTAAAATGAAGAAGAAGCGTTACTCTCCAGTTGTTTTTGTCGTAAACTTGACTTCTTTGTTGCTCAGCGTTTATTGCTGTGGTGTTTCTGTTCCACCCTTCTCAGATCTCGTGTCAGTCAAAGAGTCGGTGATAAGAACCGCCTTGCCCTGGAAATCTTTCTTAACAGTCGGACTAATTTTGTGTCAAAAGTATTTAAAGACAGGGGACACAGAAGTGTGCACACGGTGGAACAGTTTCCTCAGGAAGGCTGAGCTGTTGCGCTGCGTTCCACACATGAAGAAGAACCGTTACTTCTACCAAATGTGAAGAATGAGAGAAGTTCACCCTCAATATTTTTTATTTCTGCACTTTACGTACAGCATAAATTGCGCGTAAACGTTGGGTTGTATGTACAAATTTCCAGAAGGGCTCAGACGCAGGCCGCCGACCCTCGCAATCTCAGACGGAGTGGGAGTAAAGGTGTTCTGAAGCTTTCCCATCTTTCAGCGAGCACTTTGCAGACCATGCTGTGGCCTGAGGATGCAGACGAGCCCATTAGTCTCACACACTTTAGACTTTGAGTCAAGCTTCCATAACCAATAACTTTGGTCAGCTGATTATTGGGGATGATTATTTGCCACTGATGAACTGGCCACTGATCATTTAATATGGACGGTAAACATAGACTGAATGTAGACACATGCAGTTCAGGCAGCCTTGGCTGTTTGGCTGCTGTGGAACAATGTTTTTTTATTACCTGTGGACATTTATTAAGGTAGGTAGTTACTTATTAATTCTATTTAGAGCGCAAACTAGGTCTGCTTTAACAAACCGAGGCAAGGCAAAGATAATAGTTTTCCATAAGACTTTATCAATGTAGATATGCGTTTAACATATTAAAAAAAACTCAACACAATATTGACATGCATAAACCAGAGAGTGCCTTGCTCTCTAAATAAATCCATATCAGTGAGTCAATAACCCCTAACTGTTAAGTAAGAACAGGAAGTCCTCTGAATTCATGCTAATTCACCGCAGTGGTGTAGATTTTTTTTTTCAGTTAAGCAAAGCATGTCTGTGAGTTTGAGGATGTGCGATGATTTATTATAACGTGGATATTATATTCACTATGAAAGCTGCAACCTTTGATTGTGTTCCAGATTGTTCTCTTGCTTTAAAGAGTTTGGAATGAAAACTTCCAACCCGCACACGTGCTTTCAAAGTTCAAATAAACCCAGTAACCAGGAAGTGGCATCATTAAAACATTTATTACAAATTGGTTCCAGAAGCACATACGTCCACCTGACAATTTCCAATAACTTTTACGTAACCTATTACCTTTTATTCGCAATATCCGTGTGAGTGTCCGTAAGCATGAATTGATTCTAATAGAGATCCTGAATCATGTAGGACAAATAACTATCAGAAAATGCACCTACCAGTTCCAGTAGACATTTAATGTAAGTTTGTCAACTATCTCAAAAGCAGTCTGGGTATTTCTGTCATGCAGTTTCTTCTTCTTTTTCATTGAATCTATGAGAAGATGTTGCTGAGATAATGTCAACTCAGGAGGCTACTTCAGTTATTTCAGAGGCTCAAATACCAAGACAGCTCAGCTCCAGTTGATAACACTCATTTTATCGTGTTGTTTGAGAGAAATCAAATGGCTCCAAGCTTCTTTACATCCACCTATAAAAGTGAAATAAACCCACAAACCTTTAAAACCCTATAAAGATGTAACTGGGGGTTTCAGTGCGTTGCTCAAAGGCAGCTCAGAATTGCTGTCATGAGGGCGAGGAGAAACTGCCATTAATTTCCTTCCTACCTTCCCGGATCAGTCTCTCACCTACTTCCTCTTCTCACTTGTCCTCCTCCTCCTCTTCCTCTTCTTCCTTCCTGCCCACCCCCCCCCCCCCCCCCCCCCCCCGCCCCAGTACCGCCCCCACACCTGCCCCTCCTCCTTTCCCCTCATCCCATTCTTTGTCAGCTCTTTGGGTGAATTCCCAGCTGACTGTGTTTGTCATGGCAACCAACCAGTCGTGGTTACTGGGCCTGCAGCTCACACTTCCTGTGTGTGTGGACGACTGTGTGCATGTGTGCGTGTGAGAGCAGGCGCATGCGCAGTGAACCGGAGTGTCGACAGCGACTGGCTGCATGAGCCTGTCAGCCTGGATTAAAGTCAAACACACTGCAGTCTTTCTTTCTTTCTTTCTTTCTTTCTTTCTTTCTTTCTTTCTTTCTTTCTTTCTTTCTTTCTTTCTTTCTTTCTTTCTTTCTTTCTTTCTTTCTTTCTTTCTTTCTTTCTTTCTTTCTTTCTTTCTTTCTTTCTTTCTTTCTTTCTTTCTTTCTTTCTTTCTTTCTTTCTTTCTTTCTTTCTTTCTTTCTTTCTTTCTTTCTTTCTTTCTTTCTTTCTTTCTTTCTTTCTTTCTTTCTTTCTTTCTTTCTTTCTTTCTTTCTTTCTTTTGTGATATTTCTTTGAGTTTGATTAGACAGATATCAGCCAAACCACTAGAATATGTATGTATGTTTTTCTCTCCTACTGTATGCCTTTGCTCCCACTCTCCAGACTAAGTAATTCAATGTGCTGGCCTGCTCCAATATGGCAAGAAAACGGAGTGTGAGGGAGGGTTGGGTTTGAAGTCTGGCCTATGATCCTGTCCTACAACCAAAAACGCTGCAATTACATAACTTAGTGTGTGTGTGTGTGTGTGTGTGTGCGTGTTGGGATACAGTATTCAGTGGTGAGGCTCCCATTGCAGCTGCTCATGGTCTCCATGTGTGTTTTTCTTTCTTATTAAATCCCTCGTTGGAATATCCTCACTGCATTTAAGCAGCTTCTTGAATCACAGCAGCTAAGCTGTTAGGTTTCAGGCTGAAAACTTGAATAGTGAATGTATCGCAAAACGTTTATATGTACAGTTGGGTCAAGCTACGGTTGTAGCACCATTTGGCCTTTCGGTTAGACTACTGTCCTTGTCCTAGTACAAGCACAGGAGGAGAATCAATGTGTTAACTGAGGTATACCCAACTCTGCTACAAAAGGTGATGATATGCCCCCTTACAACTTGTTAGTATTGGGCTTTTTCTGGTGAACCTATTATGTAACAGACAAAAACTACTGGCTAATAACTTGGTTGACTGCAAACTGGTACCATGCAGAGCAGGGGATTTGGACGGCTTTACAGTTCTTTATACATTGCAAATAATCCATAAAATAGCCCATAAGAATAACAATCTGTCAACTTTTGTGTTGCATTGTAAACTTTTCAAGGCCCTTGGGTTGGGTTTGGGGCTGGAAGCTGGGGCACATAATTAACTTCTGTTTTTGTTTCTTTTTGTGTGTGTTTTTCAGATATATGTTCGGTAAAGGTGCGAAGCGGAAGCTGGACGAGGATGAAGAGGGGCTGGAAGGCAAAACGCTGGAGGCGTCGGTGGTGGGAGGGGGGCTAGGTGTTCTTCCAGAGGGTCTTTCTAAGGTGTCATACACCCTGCAGAGACAGACCATCTTCAACATCTCTCTGATGAAGCTCTATAGTCAGCGGCCGCATGGCGAGCTCAGCCTGGAGCGCCGCGTCCTCATCAACAACATGCTCCGTCGCATCCAAGACGAGCTCAAGCAGGAAGGCTCCCTGCGGCCGCTGCTCCTTCCGCCCTCGCCGCCGCCTGATGACCCCATGGATGAGGGATTCCGTGAGGCACCACCATCTTTCGGTGTTTTGTCAGCAGCAGCGACCGCACAGGTATCCCAGCCCTCTGCACTGTTGATGCCGGTGATTGCTCCACCGCCTTCACCCCACCCAATGGTGCCTCCCAACTGCCAGGCATCCCAGGCCTACCCTCATCGTGTGGAGGTCTGTCCCGCCCCTCTGGAAGCCTGCCTCACCCCAGCCTCTTTACTGGAGGAGGATGGTGGAGATTCAGCCTTTTGTGCCACATCTCCACCCACTCCTCCCTTGTCACCGCCCCCAGTGCCCCCTCCTTCAGCACTTATGAGCCAGGCGCCCCTCAGTGTCCCTGTGGCTGTCTTTTCAAATGGCAGCTTCCGCTCGAATCTGAGTGAAATGGAGTTGGGTCCTTCTACAGCCATAACAAGGACAGCAGCAGCTAATACTACAACCATGACTACCTCCCCTGCTCCTACACCAACCACCCTGCCCCCCCAGTTAGTGTCCCCCTCCCCAACACCCCCAGGCTCCACCAGAGACTGCAGGACCATGGGTGCTAAACCAGAGGCAGCTGCCATTTTCCTACTAGAGAGCCGCTCTTCTGAGCTCCGGCAAATGGAAACTCTGCCCACAATTCCCCCCAGTGGCCTAGCAGATATTTCCTCCTCTCCTTCGTCCCCTCCTTCCTCTTCTTCTCCCTCTGGGTTTCTTTCGGATTTGGCGCTGGACGACGTCCTGTTCGCCGATATCGACACGTCCATGTATGACTTTGACCCCTGCACCACAGCGGGGGCTGTGGGAGTCACGGCGGGAGGCGGCCTCACCAAACTGTCGCCGGTGGTAACTGCAGATGACCTCCTCAAATCCCTGGCATCGCCGTACAGTGGTCCCGCCCCCCAGGTTTCAGCCAATCAGCCTTTCAAAATCGATCTGACAGAACTGGACCACATCATGGAGGTGTTGGTGGGTTCGTGACTCGTGGACACTAACGGCTCAGAAACAGTGATTCTTTAACCCTGAGAACAGCCTGGAATGAAAATTTGGGATCCTTTTTCCTTCTTTTTTTTCTCTTTTTCTCCTTGTTCTTGTTTTTACATTGTCAGTCTTGTTTTTTCTCTCTTTTCTTCTTTTTTTAAAACTTTCTTCAAAGGTCGATAATTGTAAACATCGAAGGTGATGTCAGTTAGAACTACTATCACAACTACTACTTCTACACAACACTGTGCATGCACTGCGCTTGCCTTTCCAGATATGGAAATGAAGTAACTGGGAAACAAGAGACGCATATATTTGTATATGTATACACGTGAGGACCTTCATTGACTCGCCTCCTTTCGTAACCCTAAAGTTCAACCTAATACATTCTAATCTTTAATCCGAATCTAAGCCTTAACCCTGAAGAGTAACTATAAATAGATTTTTTCATGCCATCATTGTGGGGAGATGTACTCCTCACAGGTACAGAAATACAAGGAAGCAAACACATACCAGATACACACAAACACTCAGTAATTATGGCTTTTAGCAGATGAGTGCCTTTCAAATGACCACTTATTCTATTCCTGTTTTTACAATATTTTTTTTTAGTTCTTCTCACTTTATCAGCCTAGACAGGTCACTCCTCAATGTTTTTTTCTTTTTAATTTATTGTATTGTATTAAAACTATTATTAAGTAAGGTAATTTTACATGATCAAATGATAATTATTTAATCTTTATCTTATTACAGATGCTTTGTTTTAATTGTAAAGCAAGCATAGAAAAAGGAATGCATTGTTTTACCAGTGTGCTAGATTACATATTAGCTTTGCTATAAAAGGACGCTTTGGGGGTAGCTCTAAAAGACGTTGACAGGTTGTTTGTTAAACTCCTTCGGTATAAGGAGATGTCTGTTCTCACGCACATCACGTCTATAAATTCTGTTCAGGACTTTTTGTCTTCTTTTTTTTTCTCTCTCCCCACTGTGTTGGCAGGCACACGTAACTGTGCTCTTCCTGCTGTTTTACATGAGCTTGGTCAAATGAGCTGGCTATCGTGATCCACTTGCAGCAGAATTCAAATGAGCTCCACCTACGGGAAAGTGTGTTTACATTGGAAGCAAAAGCAGCGCCATCACCGACTGGTGGGTCCCAGTCGGATGCAGACGAACTGAAAAGAAAAGTGCGGAGCTTCAGGGCTCATTGTGGTACCAGTGCAGCTCTGAGGACTTTACAGGAAGAAAATGGAATATTGAAGTGGGAAGAACACACTTTTGGTTCGGTTCCTATGGATTTGGTGAAACAGTGACAGGTGAATTAAAGCGGGGCATACAGTATTACTCACATCCCTCTTTTTTGCCGAGTGTATTTACTTGTGTAAAGAATAGTTGCCCTTACATGCGAGCTCTCTGCAGTTCTGCTCATGTATGTACTCTGCGCGGTACTTTTTACAGTCTGACTGAAAGCTCTCTCAATCTGTCACGTAAATCAATTAATCGCAGATCTCCAGTGAAGTGGGAAACCAAAACCACAGTGTTAACCTGGTGCTGCAGCCACGCTGAAGGCTTGGGTTGTTTTAGAACACTAATCTCTCCCCCCCCCCCCCCCCCCCCCCCCCCCCACAGGCTGTAAATGGACCAATATTGGCACAGAACCAAAAATATGAACTTCACACTGCATTTTGGTCTGAAATATCCCATCACAGACGTTACATCGAATTATTTCGTCCTGTAATCCATGGATTTCATCATCGGCATATCTTCTACTGTGTCTAGTTATTGACAGTTTGCAATATTGGACACACATTTCCGGGCAGTTTGTAGCAGTGGTCCAAATGGAGAATATATCACTGGTAGCAAAATATTCAAGAGTGGATTTTCACTTCAAAAGCCACTAAGTAACAGCTGTAAAATAAATTAGCCCAGTTGTGTGAGTTAGTTTGTCAGTGGGGGTGGTGATAGTGGGTTGGACTCATCAGTTGTTAGTCTGAGTCACCTCACTAAAGCCAGCGGCAGCGAGGACGAGGTGAATGTTGCTCCGTCGGTCGATCATTTGCTTCCCCGTGTCCATACGATGTCAGCCACGAGGTTTAACTGAACTCAGAGCAGACTGTGAGGGGAGCACCAAGTAATACTGTCTGTAGACGACTGTGTCTTGTTCCTTTCACTATGTTTGAATTTTGGAGTGCTTTTTTTTTTTTCTTCCCATTGAAGTTATTTATTCATATAGTTTTCTCTTTGTTTGTTTGGTATTTTCTGTGTAAATATATTTATTTTTTTATGTGAATTGAACATATGGATTGTAAATGTGTGTACAGAATGTGTGGTAGGAATGTATTTTAGATAGGAATGTATTGGAGTGTGGAATAATGAGTGGAAGCCATTTTTTAATATACATAGTTGGTTATATTATCATGCTTATCTGTTTGTTTGTTTGTTGCTTTGTTTATTTATCTACTTGTGGGGTGGCGGCCAGGACTTTTCTTTTCTTTTCTTTTTTGTTCAACATTTTCCAGTTGAAGGAAAACAGTTCATGCAGCAATACTCAAAAAGATTTTTAAAAACCCCGTCTCCAACCTTCAGATGTCAAGACTCCAAAGCCTGTCATGGATGCTTCAATGCCAAAAGTACTGTACATAGTTTGAACAACATTCAAGCTCCTGAGACTTTTCAATCAGTGTTTGTCACCGAATCGGTTTTCAGCGCTGTCTGAGTGTGTGGCGGCAGATACAGACTGACCGCAGTTAAGTCTGATTCCCTCTACAAAGGCTGTATTTTACACAGACCTAAGAGCTGTGCCTTTTTCTATGCAATGGAACACAAACACACAGAAATAAATTATCAGCTGATCACTGTATTGGGTCTGTAGATAATATGTAAATGTATATATACACTTTCATTTGAAAGTTTGGACGCTACCTTTTCCGAATTGAAGATAGATGGGTCCAGACTTCTGACTGAAACTGTATATATATGTATATATGAATAAATGGACAGCTGTTTATGAATTTGAAACAGTCTTACTTTTCTAGTTTTATAAATATATATATATATATATATGAATATATATATATACAATAAACTGTAAAAAGTGCTATGTCTCCTTATCTTCTGTTATTGTGTGTTCTTGCTTTTTTCGTGTGCACATAACTTCACTCACACTTACACATTGAAGGTCTTCGGATGAACAATGCTGCAAATTGTGTTCATTTTCAGCCACTTGACTTCATTTTTGGGGTCTTGCTTGACCCTTCTTATCGTGCCAAGAAATCCCACGTCCTCTGATGTCGATATGCTTCTGTTTTAGAAATGGCCTAAAAGCTTTTCATCTTTCTCAACCGTGGGACACATGATTACAATGAGTAGAAATGTGGTTTTTAGAAGCCTGGAAGCAAAAGATTGATAAAACCAAAGGAGAAAAAGTAGAATTATCGTCTTGTGGTTGCATGTTATCGCCACCCAGTCAAGTTGGAGTTTAAATCCGCATCTTGCTTCACATAATATACTTTTATGTGCTTGGAAGAAACTTTTAAATACATAGAAATAAAAAAATAGAGTTTTCTTTGATTTAATAGATACAGCCAAAAATCTTGACCATTGACCATAAAGATTCTATTCACATCATCCTTGAATCAAAAATTCCCTCATGGGCGTTGGTGAGAATGGGATAGACATACGAACGGACCATCCAAGAACATAATGTCTCGTACACAGATTTCATTGTCAGCATGGAGGTATAAAAAAAATCTCATCTCAAGGTCAACCTGTGCATGGAATTCATCTCACATGATGATGGACTTATGTACAGTGTAACTGCTGGTGACGCCCATGAGATGTGGGCTTTGGAAGTGATGCTTGAACATAACACATTAAGTAATAATTAATAATTAACATTAAGTAATACTGCAGTGTAGATAATGTATTAAGATGTAATCATATGAAATGGTTCTTGTGTCGTTAGGAAAACTTTTAAAAAGGGGTTCATAATCAATTGATGAAATTTTATAACAAGGAAAGCCCTAATCAAGCGTTTACACAAGCTAGCAGAGAAGTTAGCACGAAGTGAAGATGTGTTTTGCTCTTGCTGTGAAGAGCAGACCTGACATGTTCCGTTAACAGCTGTGAGAGAAGGAAAGCAGATTGTCTAAGTCTTCATGTCTTACCCAAAGATGTTGAAATCCAAGAGAAGTGGAATTAGGTAATGTAATGCTAATGTCAACAGAGATTTAGCTAGCATTAGCTTCACATTAACAGCTGATGATGTTAAAAGTAAAGGCTTCAATTGTCTACTTTTAAATTCCTAATATTGTTGATACATTGCCATTCAGATACCTGAATGTTGGGAAGGGGGCAATTTAGGGATAGAAATGAGGTAAAAATGAAATGAATAAATAAAGATAAAAAGTATGCTATTTCAAGCAGGTGTGTAGCAGTCTGCCACATGAATAAATGAGAGGCTTTGTAACATACCTCTAACAGTGTACAAAATGTCTTCCGTTCTGTTCGGATGGTTGTGCCTTAATGACATTCCAAGGTCACAGATCACGTCATCTCCCTGAGGAATGTCAAAACAAAGGAAGAGCAAAGACTAGAAATGTCCAACTTTTTCTAGAACTTCTTTAGATTTTACAATTAGAGACCAAAGGTCAGATGGGAACTAACCCTAAATGGACACAAGCAGATGACCTGCTCCTGTATCTGTTACTTTAAGTGCAACATCGGGGCATCTGGTGGATCAAGGATCAATCAGAACAAAGCAGCTTCCCGGATTTACTCAAAGACAAGATGGTAAAAGTACTCTGAGGAGCTTGGACTTTTCTTGCAATTCTCTTTCCTTCCCCCACAGTGGCAACAAGACGTGTCTGTGTTCTGATTGCTAATGACTCTCCAGAGCCCCTTGACCAGCTGCACTAAAAATGCTAACCAGAACCGGACTCTAATCTTGCTTGGTGCACATTGTTTAGGGTAAACTGGTTGATGTACGTGTGTAGATGTTTGTGATTAATCTTGTCTGTCTTTGCTTTACCTGACATAAATCTATGGAACATCAAAGTGTCTGAAACAAAAGCTTTCGTATGGAGTCACAGTATATGCCATTAAAGATCCATCCATCCATTCATTTTCTATACCCTTAATCTGTCGGCTGGGTCACGGAGGGGCTGGAGCCTATCCCAGTTGTCATCGGGTGAGAGGCGGAGTACACCCCGGACAGGTGCCATCAAAGATCTTTTAAAAATTTGACATTAATTTCATCATTACTTTAACATTACTTTCACCTCTGTGAAGCAGAGGCCCATCTCATCCTCCAAGAGAGCAGTGTGGTCCAAAAGGTCAGCTGCGGACATGTGACTGGCAGAACCAAGGCAGAACTCAACCCAGTCCAAGCCTTGAACCAACAGGTATTTCCTTCAATATTCCTCTGGCCAGTTGTTCCACCACCACCCCACAATAAGAATAATGTCTCCACCGCAGTTCTTACCACGATTATGGTTGGTGTGACGATTATTTATTGTATTATATTTTTCAGCTTCCACTTCTTGTGTACAATATCTTTGCTTTTTGTTTTTTGTCCTTTTTGTCACCTTCGCATCTGGGAAGCTCCTCCACGCTTTTCCTGTTTCTTCTTTCCACTGGATTTTTGTCACGTCTCTGAGTAACAATTCAGCATTTCTTCACGACAAAGCGCAACCTGTGTGTCTCTCTCTCTCTCTCTCTCGGTTTTCTCCCCCCCCCCCCAGTTCACAGAGGCACAATGCCAACATTAGCCGCTGCTAAATAACCATGACTCCTGCTCCGCAGGCCGGCGGTTATTTCCAGCATTCAGACCACACAGCTGTGAGGGGAAGGGGACAGTCTGTCTCTGTTGGTGGAGGAAGGCAAAGTTTAACTCAACTTAGCAACAGCAGAGCTAAGGTCATTGAGGACAACACAGACAACAGTTAGTAATGGAGGCAATGAGACAGAGAGCTCCCTTCCTCCATGGTTACTATGCGGATATTGCTTTCTTGGATTTGATTGTTTAATATGGGGGCTTTTGGCAGGTGACCAATTACAAATATAACATACATTTCTCAGCTGATTTCACTGTCCGATTTTCTTTTCACTTTTTACGGCAGTGCATTTTTGTAAGGCTACTCTGCAGTCATAGAAAATCAGTGAAAACGATCCACCTCCAAACAACAAAAGCCAGTATGATATTATTCATCAGTTACAGCATGCAAAATTGATGACATTCTTCAGATTTGTCTACTTTTGGAGACACATGATTCCTTGTGATTTATTGTTTACTGATCACCCATGTAGTCATACTCATCAAAACCTGAAAACCTTTTTAATCTGCCTGTTATTATAGACGATCTACCATATTCTTTTTCGACATGTGATTGTGACGGTCCATCAAGGATGTCACCAGTGGAAGCCTGTGCTGTGGTCGTACACATCAGTAAGTCCAGATCTTTTCTGGAGGAAATGGACACTGTGTACTCCAGACCAAGGATGAAAAGGACAATCCCGACTGTTGTCAGCAATAAGTTCTTATGCAATGGTCTGGGGTTGTATCAGTGTCCTTGGCAAAAAAAAACCCAACTCACTTACACTTCTCTGATGGCAGCATTAATGCAGAAAACAACATTGAGATTTTAGGGCAAAATATGTCCATGCATTTTTCAACAAAACAATGCAACACCCCTATCTGCAGCCATTACAAAGACAATGCTGCTGAAGAAGAGGGTGTAGTTACTGGACTGAACTATTTGCAGCTCTGACCTGTCGCCAGCACAATGTGGAAAAATAAATCATCACGACCTTGCACTTCTGTACACCTTAAGATATGTTTATGGGAAGAATGTGGCAAAATGACATCTGCAAAACCTTACAGCTCGGTATCCTAAACGTCTGAAGATCATTTAAGTGTCATGAGAAAGAATGCCAACCCTATAATGTGACAAAAGCTTTGCGGTCCCAACTTTTTTTTTCCTTGTCAATTACCTACAGGCCTGCAATTAAGGAATAAACGTACAGTTAAAAAATGAGATGAAGTTTATGAGACAAAACATTAAATATCTTGGGGTAATAGCTTCAAAGTTAAGTGTAAGAATCACAGCATTTAAAAAAATCTTTCATACGTTCCAATTTTTACCGATTCGTTGCTGTACATGACAGAAATAATAATAATAAAAACAATTTTTTTTTAAAGTCAATGACAGATTTCAAACACATTTTTCTCCTTATTTGGCGTGCGGAAGTTCGTGTTCAGTCCTTTTACTACAGAGCCATCTTGTGTTCAAACGCCACCGGTGCAACGGCGCATTACATTACGCATGTAATGTAATCTATAAACATGTGTGCATGTGCGAGTTGCGCTATCCCTCTAATCAGAAAACTGTCTGAACCACCCTGGTTTGAAAATCAACTCTTGTTTGATTCATAATATTTTAGGTGTTGTTCTATTAAAAGGAGCCACGTTCAAACAATAGACGAAGTGAAAGAGAGCGCGCGAGCAGCGCCTCCAGGAGGCGCCAAGCGCTGACCATGGTGCTGATAGCCCCCCTCCTCCCACTAATCTTTGTCTTTGTAGAGTTACAAGTTTCATCATGATAAGCGATCGTAAAAACCAACCCTTTTTGAGTAAGAAATCTACTCTTAAATGTGTTTATAATCAAATAAATATTTAAAACAGAGAGAGAGAGAGCAATTGTTTTCGTAATAATTGTGACGTAGGCAACGCATCCCATACAGTTGGTTGTTTGCTGCTTATTTTAGGTTGTCAGCTATAAAGCAGATCAGAAATAGCCACAGCTGGCCTGACAGGTCTGTGAAAACACCACCGGTCTGTAATACTGAGGAAGGCCCAGCTGTTACATCAGATTATTCAGATGATCGTAGAATGTAAAAACACGGACACTATTAGCTGATGCAAAATCACAAATTAAGGCAATCGAGAAATGTTTTAAAAAGCCATAAAAGAAGATCTGCTGGCTCTGGAAAAATGATAGACCGTGAAGGGCTTCTCTTTAGAGACGATGAGGCCTGCGTGATATAACTGATGCATGTGTGGTAAAATGGGGATGATCAGGGTGTGTTAAGAGTACAGTGGCTATACAAAGTGAAGGAATCCCTTCACGTGTGTTTTGCAGGGAGAGGGTGAGAAACACCATTTTGGAAAGCACCGTTTTTATATCTTAAAACTGTTCTCATTCGGCTCAGGGGTGTGCCAAGTGCCGGAGACCCTGGCAATCTCCTGCGCTCTTGCATCATTTGCTCCTTCTATAAAGCATCGGCTTTTGTGCGCATGTTCCATTAGCTTTTTGTGTCGTCGATCACTCACCATTGGCTCCCCAGCGCCGCTCCGCGCTCTGCCTTTACGTCTGACCAGCCCTCTCACAGCTGAGTGTGCTCAACGCGTGAGTGTGTGTGCCTACAGCCCACGCTGCATTTAACCGGACAAGGCTTCCCACGTTGCTCTGAAGTGGAAATAAATGGAGAAAAAGAGTGACATCAACGGGCACGCGATGCCCAGCTCGGCTTCCACCGATCGGATCCTGGAGAAAAACGTTCAGGGGAGCTTCAGAGAGAGGCTCATGGAGTTCCTAAGAAGGAACCTGCTGGTGATCCTGACGGTGTCCGGGGTGCTGGTGGGCGTCGGGCTCGGTATGATAGTTCGCAACATGAATTTGACCAAAGCGCAGATGACCTACTTCGCCTTCCCCGGAGAGATGCTCCTCCGGATGCTGAAGATGATCATCTTGCCCCTGGTCGTCTGCAGCCTCGTATCCGGCGCCGCCAGCCTGGACACCCGCTCGCTGGGCAAACTGGGGGGGATTGCGATCGCTTACTTTCTGATAACCACGTTGATCGCCTCGGGGATCGGGGTAGCCCTGGCCTTCATTATCAAACCAGGAGTCGGCGCAGGAGCCCTGAACACCAACAGTCTGGGACTGGAGAGCGTGAGCAGCAACAAGGAAACCACTGACTCCTTCTTGGATCTGGCCAGGTACTCTTTAATCATCTTAACACTATACAGTGATAGTGTCAGTCAATGCAGAACAAGAAGCAAACAAATGTTTTTTTTTTTGTTGTTGTTGTGACTCTGAAAGGCGCCTTGGAACTCTATGTATGTGCACACACGCTCCCGAAGATGTTCTCTGGTGTTGCAAGCATGACATGGGTTTATAGAGACACTCAAGTCATCCTGTCACCAGCAACTAATTTATCTGTGTATTAGCCTCTCAATCAATACACCAATGGCACTGTGTCTGCAGGGGAGTGAATGTGGAGCAGCTTTGAAAGCCAGAGTTCATCAAATCAGTGTCATTCTGTGCTATTAAACCCACCTGACTGACCCTTAAGTGCAGGTCAGTCAAACCTGCAGTCAGTCTGTAAACACCACCATATTTGCCTAAGTCGGGTTGTCCACTGTCTCAGCCTTCAATTGTGTGATGTGGATTGGAATTCCTAACTAATTATTAATTTTTAGGAATGTTGCTATCAGTGTTGTGTAACCCCTAAAAGAGCTTTGGTTTGGAAGTCAACTCAAATGTGCACTTGTCCCATCCTGAAGTGGTTCATTCATGTTTAAAGTACCATGTTTCACTAGAAATGGTCATTTTTGTATGTCCAACCCTTTCCAGCCATCACCGACTCCTTCTTGTCCAGTGCCCACAACATGCAAAGATGCTTCTTCCCGCCATGTGTGGCTCAGCCAATGGTGGAGATGCATTTATTTCACTGCAATTTTGTAAAACTTTAATTATATGACACTTTATACCTCTTTCCTGCCAGAAGCAGAGTGAAAATGACTGTACTTTGTTAAACTAGTTACCATAGTTAAAAGCAACACCACCCTTTCAGTTTATAGTACAAAAATGCTTCGTATTGTACCATGATTCATAATAATGTGACGCCGCCATCTGTAATAAGCACTTTTTAAGTACTTAAACAGAGTAAATTTGCAGTGATGCTTTGCTACAGGTAAATGTTCTGAATGGTTCTTTAACTTAAGTCAAGTAGCACTTCTCCTAGGTCCATCCTTCCTCTTGCTTTGTCCTTCGGGTGGAAAAGGAAACAAGGGAATTGCTCAGAGAACTTCTCGGAAAGCATGTCAGGATCTGACTAGGTTTTCACAACAATGTACAAAATTGAAATCTTGTTTTATTTTAATGTAATGTGGATGCTTGTTTAAGTGTTTTTCAAAGGGATCATGTTTTTGGCTCCCTCCACTCTTAGGAGCAGAGTAAGTGTAGTTCCAGGCCTTGTCGTTCCCACCTTGTTGATGCCTACACACACAACAACGTCAAAATCTGGCTCAGTCCAAGCACAAGTGTGAAATAAAGGGAAATTTAATCCATGTTTCTAAACAGGCAAAGTGTGTCTCTCAAACCAGCATCTTGGAAGCAAACTTTTCACTGTATTCAAAGAGTTTTCTGTGATACAGTTTTACTCAATAGTTTTTTTTTTAAATGCTTGTGTTTCCCCCTGTGCTTGTAGTCTATATATATCAGCATGCTTGATGGCCTTCGGTGCTCCTAATAATAAGTTCCCACAGTGAAGCTGACAGCTGTTTAAAGAGTGGAGTGTATTTTGAGGAGGAGAAAGAGGTGGCGGGATAACACCAGCAGAGTGTGGTACAAACTGAACACTGCTACTCTCAGCAGTTCCCCCTTATCGCAATAGCAGGTGCACAGTCTGCTTTGGTTTCTCAGTCAGAGTCTGAAATGAAAAAAACAATCTAAAGGTAAGGATTAGACCAACACAGGATTTCAGAGCCAACTTTGATGGTAGTTTTGTTTCTAATGGTGAGGTTTTAGGGCTATCACTGACATTTTGAGTGGTCTTTAGTTCACTTTTAGTCAAGGCATAAAAATGTTTGGTTTTACAGCTTCCAAATATTGTTCTTATCACTTTGTAAGAACAGACTATCAGAGTTTCACTCACACAAATATACACAAACTACATTCTTCTTATGTATCTTTGTGGTTGCCATCGATATTGTGGTAGCCCAAACAAACCCTAACCATTACACTCATATTAACTTTAATCTAACTCTAAATCTAAGCGTAAAAAATAAACTTTTGACCCCACATAGCTTTCACATCTTCCGATTGAAGAGGGCGACCAGGTTTTGGGTTAGGGTTAGGGTTAGTTAGGGCTAATCGGACATCGCAGTGACGTCCATTCATTGTGTACAGCCCAACTGTAAGCATAAGCCAAATGTAACCTTTACCAGTGCATGCCCAACTCCAACTCTTAACCTAAACTGAATTCATACCTTAGACCCCTAACCTTCATTGGGACCCTTGGTCCCAGTGGACTACTGATCCCAATGAGGACAATGCTTGTCCCAGGGGATAATGTTAACATCCCCGTCCACCTTTCTGCAGACATTTATTGTCCTCTTGCGCCACCCGAAGGGTGACATGTTACAATCTGAAAGCAACGTAATATTTATTACTGTAATACTGTATAATGTCGAAAGTGCTCAACAGATAAACTGTAATGAGTTGATGACCAAACTGCCATTCTTGTTGGAATAAAATACCTTGATTGACTTTTCATTAAACATTGTCAAGCATTGAATAGAACTAATATATTGCTTTATATAAAATATCTGATAGCTTAGTGACATTCCCATTAGCCCCAGTGATGCCTTCTGTTTAGTGCCAGTTATCACATAGCAGCCGATTTTAGAATCTGTGGATTCCTTGATTACTTTTATTGAACCACATATGATACCATTCGTTATCATGATCATTGATAATAATAAAATGGACTTCTTGGGACCAGATAAGTTTGATTGAAGTTTATCCAATCTTCAGGTATTTGTTCACATGTACCTATTTTAATTTTTTAAAGTAATATGAAAACTGACAAAACTATTACATTTCATACAAAAATGTAAAATTGTAGCCTGTTTTTCTGTAAATGGCATAATTTCATAAAAATGTTCAGTGTTCTCTCGTTATTTCTCTTACAGTTGACAAAAAGAGGTGTTTTATAGGAGTATTTTTTTTCCAAAACATCAGTTACTTTGGTTTGCCAGTTCTATACAAGCCTTCTAACTCATATTCTACAGAAAAACTGAAAGTTATATTAATTTACAACTATCCAGTTGAAGCTAATTTATTTCCCACCATCACTTCATCAATATACATATACAGATTTTCAGTGTCAGTTCTCCTCAGAGAGTGAATCTGAATTTGGAAACATGTTCCTGTCAGTAAAGAAAACCTGTTGACAAGTGCCAATCAAAAAGACCATGAGCCAGCAGACAGAACCACTCCAGATGACATGACTTTAACAAAGGTTACAGTCATGTCATGTACTTAGGACATCATGCTGTTATGTAAAAGCTTTAAAAATCAGTCTTCAGAAAGGAGGCAGTGGGGCTCTGAAGGCTCTTTGGGAACAGCATGCAGGTTTCAGCTCTGGTTTCCCAGAGTAAAACCAGATCCTCACCAGTCACGTGATAGAAACCTGACTGTCTTCATGGAGAGGAGAAGACCTTGAGGCGCCATGTGTGGCTGTAAGAATTTAAGCTGATATTCACACTTAGTAGCATTAGGAAAGAAAAGAGATGATAAAAGGAGCATTTCTTGGCGAGTCACCAGCTTGTCCAGGCGAGATGGCACATCAGCTGAAACAGCATTTAGCCCTGATCCGAGGGTAGAGTTGATGGGGGTCATTAGGCTATGAACTGAAATGCTTGGCTGTAGACTGGCCATGGGAATAAATGAGAGCAAAGTCTGTATTTATTTGCACAATAGAGGGTAACCCCAGAGGATAAAGTTACAACAAACACACTAATACATGGAGAGGGCCTGTAGACTTCCAGTAATCTCTCTACGATTATCTCACAGTGCTGAAAACAAACTCTGCATGAGGCCTATATAGTTCTCTTGTCAAGAAAATTATTTGATTGGGAGTTGTTAGTAGTAATAAAAAGGATGATAAAGCCAAGCCGACTGTCTTTTCTAAATAGGTGAATAATGTCTCACCAAATCTGGACATCATCATCATCCACATTACTGCAGCTGTCATGAGCATAAGCACAGAAACGCATAAATGCAAGATATGATACAAATACAAATCTGATACACTTATCTGTGCCATTTGGGCCCATTCCTGCTGATGGATGAATACAAATGATAGAAGTTATTTAAACATAAAGAAGATATTTAAACATAAATAACCAATGAGATGGACAAAATGATAATTTAATAAGATTCTTTTTGTTATGTTGGTAACATGGTCAGAGGGACAATGTCCACCACACTCCAAACTGAAATATCTCAAGGACTTATGTATTGTCAAGAAATTTTGTACATACATACTATAATAATAGGCAGCCAAATGGCAAAAGAAATCCACAAAGTTTTAAGTCCAAAAGTATCAGTGTTTTCCATTGGGTTAGATAACTGCAGGCATGCTAACAAAATGCTGGCACCGACATCAATTAAACAAAAGAATTCCACACAAATAGTGATAGATTTTTAATTCAAAGGCATTTTGTGTCACTGTTTGTATCAGTTTAACGTTGTAATGAAAAGTTTTGAATAATACAACCAAAGTAGCAAATATTGTCTGTTTTATCTGATGTGAGAAAAAGATGCAAGGCTAGGCTAACCGCCTTGGAGTAACACTTTCACAAAACTTTGTAGGAATGCAGGCTTATCCAAGTAACACTGTGCTCTCATTTAGCACCTCCACAAAGTTGACGTTTTTGGTCTTTCCAGAAGTGCAATTTAGTAAATGTTTAAATGTTGACAAGCTAAATCATGGCGCAAACATGGTGATTATTAACCAGCAAAACACCAGAATTAAATCCACTTGCCACTATAGCTCCTCTGTTTAGTTTCTTTATAGTTTGATTAAATGTTATTTGTTAAAAAATCAGAGAACAGGATAACAGCCAGATTGCTAAAGTATATGCAAAGGGACCAGACTTTTTTCCAGTCATTAGGTGAGCTAAATCTGATCAGATTCAACAGGCGCTGTTACTTTTCTTTAGAGAAAAACTGAAACTGGAATAATACCCCGCTTTTTCTGCACACTTTGCAGAGCTTGAGCGCTCATTTGTCTGAGCTGGCAGTGTACCCATGATGAGTTGACTTAACCAAATGTAGCCCATCATATGCTGGAAGTTGTCAGCTTGTATCTGTTACTGACCACTCCTAGGCTGTATAACTCTATATTGTGAATTTGAATGTAAACCAGCCAAAGAGCCAAGATTTGAATCCTTATCCTGAATTAAATGTGTTAGGTGAGGATAAGCCGAAATGTCTATATGGATTTAATTGCCAATTGTGCACAAGGGAGGATGTTGTGATTACAGGCAGACTGATAAAGTTGAAGCATACTATGAGATGCATGATTGACTTGGTGTCTTTACATTTTGTGAACCCTGAGGATAAGTATGAAAAGTGACTTACAGTTGTCACTCTGCACCGTCAACACTGTTTTTGTGTCAGTAGTAAACAACTTGGTCTGTCAGTCATTAGATAGCCAGTAGTTGGTGGTGTAACAACTTGTACTACAAACTGATTCTAAGCAAATATATATGTGCTATACTATCAATACTAAAAAGAGATTAATTTTGAGCATGAATTGTGGTAAAGACATTTTTGACATGTTATAAATGTCTGCCTTTCCATACAAAGGCATAAAGCTTGTTAAATGTAAAGACATAAAAAAAAAAGTACTTTAACAATAATGCTAGTTTTTTTTTAATGACTGATTACATGAACATGGTTGAGGTCAATGTTTCACTCTGACAGCTCTCACAACCTGAGCTCAACCACGTTAAGTGAAGTGTAAATGAATACGATGTAAACCTTCAGGAATTCACCTAATCCCATCTAAGATCTCACTAATATGTTTTAATAAATCGTGAACCAGGCTGTAGATTAGTGCTGGAAGAGCTGATCTGTTAGGAGATTTAGAGAATACTAGATTTTATGGAAAATTTACAGAAAATAGAAAAAGTGAAAGCCCTGTTTCATGACAAACGAGTCCTGTGAAGAGTTTTGTCTTTCAGATGTTTGAATAACAGCCTCCATTTTGAAAGAACTGTCCAATTTTGATGCAGAAGTTTGGCTTTTCTTTTTAAAACAAAGTTGTTTTAGACGGTTTCAAAAGTCTATACAAGAGAAACTGCAGTAAAATGGTCACTGTTATTACTGTTACTATTAATTTGTTTTCCTCTTCCCTCCCAGGAATTTATTTCCAGCAAACTTGGTGGCTGCTGCTTTCCGTTCTGTGAGTGCACTTTAACACATAGCGTTCTCCTCACCCCACTATATTTTCCCCCTGCTCTCTGTCTGCTTTCCCTCATTGCATGTGTCTTGTGTAGATTGTTCGTCAGAATTTATTTCACCGACCACGAGGATGCCGCTCCGTTTTCATTTACAGTGTCTGTAAATCCTGGCTGTAGTGCCAAAAGCCTCATAATGCCTCCTCACGCTCAGCACAAAGCTCAGCGCGAATGCCTCTTTTCCTTGCCCCTGCCTGCCGTTACCATGGCAAAACTATTCCATTCCAGCAAGCCTAGCAACCCATCTCGCCTTGCTTCTCTTGAACAGGACCTGCTCCACTTCTTTGAATTATGATCCTTTAAAACTAAAATAAGAACAGGGAAAACTCAATATTTGGGGTGGCAGGGATATGAATGGCTATGCACACAAATACCACAGAAGGCACACGCTTACAGCAGTCACGCACACTCTAGTAATCAGTCCATTTGCATTCCACATGTCCAAAGTTGTCCCTGTGAATCACAAACTGGTTACTTTTCAGAGACAGAGCAGTGGACTTTCAAAGTATACGCTGGCCCACCACACACACACACACACACACACTCACAAATGCACACTCTAAACTTTGGATACTTTGGTTGATCCCCTGTGGAATGGATCCAACTGTGGTTTTAAACTAAGTAAGCAGAGGAGAGGGTAGATTTACACAAAATGACAAGCAGCTAGGTTTTTAAACAGAACACAAATTAAATGTAAGATTCAGATAATGAGAATGGCTGAGTTGTTAGTTTTGAAAGCATAATCATGCTCTGTGTGTCTTAAAAAGACACTCACTGACATTTAGCAGTTATTGTCAGTTGGGGCTGCATAAAACCATGCAACCAAAGATGAAAATGCTCCCAAACACATACAGTCATAACAATCATTTCTCCCGTTGTAGCTGAGGAATTTTGGTCCCCTCTTTACAATGTAAGGTCCCATCACAGCATTTCAGCCAGCTTGCCACTTTGTTGTAGATTTTCTGCTGTGTTTATATCATTGTCCCGTCATCTGACATGAATCTATTTCGGTCAATTGTTAGCTGTCAGACAGATGGCCTCACATCTGACCCTAGAATACTTTGGTATACAGAGGAGTTCATGGTCGAATCAATGACTACAAGGTGCCCAGGTCCTGTGGCTGAAAAACAAGCCCAAATCATCAGCCCTCCATCACTATGATTGACAGTTGGTATGAGGGGTTTGTGCAGATATGCTGTGCTTGGCACAGGACTAAATGTGGATATGCATTCTCAGTTTTCTCAGCAGAGAAGGAAGCAGTTCTGGCTTTCTGTCAACAATACTCATCTGCATTTATCATTATGCTCCACTAATTTCTACTTTAGGTCACACGTTTTTTAAATGTCACAATATGGCAGTTTCTGTTGCTCCACTGAAGCTCCACAGCATACTCTGGATTGATAGAATCAAATTTGGAATCATCCATAGTTCAATCGTCCTAGTTTAGCTACTGTACCATGTGTAGATACTCTCACTTTCTTCTACTTTCCATGAAAATAGACTTGAAATGAATCATAACTGGATTGTATGAGAATATAGTACACACCGACTAAACTTTGCATGCTGTGACTGTTGTAATCTCATCAGATGACTGTACCAAACAAAGCTGTATGAATAAATTAAAAGTATTTATTTATTTTATGTTGCAGTATGCCACTGACTACAAAATGGTTGCTGTAGGGAACAACACTAACGGGACAGCCCTCTACCAAAAGGTAGGTTCATGAAACATCTTATGTATGTAATTATTCTTATATGTGATATACTTGAAATGCCAGAAAGGGGAAAAGTGCTCTCATCTGTGCATGGAAGTCAAACAGTTATCTCAGTCAAAGAGTTTAAGCTGCTGTTTGTTCTGAGCACTTTGTGTGTATGTGAGTCAGCCATGGGTGCAAACTCACTGAATAAGCAGTACGAGAGAGACTAATGGAGGACTTGGTTTAGGGAGAATGGGTTCAAGGTTGATGGTGAAATGTTGGTATTTCTGGGTGACTGAACAGTGCATTCATTCTAAATAAGAGACTTGGACTTATCTCTACTTCAAGTCATTTATTTTTCACATTATTAATGTGGTTTTCATATTATTTTAGTAGTCCACTGATACCAAGTAAGCACTGGAGAAATATCAGGGTAACTTAATAAATTTACTTTATTAAGAATTCTTTAAAAATCTCCTCATGGTGGCACAGTTTGAATTTTGCAAATCTCAACAGGTCTAAAAACAGGTCCACTTGTTTATGTAAAGGAAACACAGGGTTCCTAGAAGTTGTGCTCTTGAAAAGTGTAAAAGTTATTGTGAAACTACAACATTTTGTGGTGTGAATCAACACAACTATTTCACCTTTTGTAATGAGATCAGGTTGCCACACCACACGCATGCTGAACTACTTAGAGGGTGTTGTTATCATTCCCCGTCTTTCATAGTAAAGAGACATTGTACAGGAAAACTCAAAATGTGTGTGTATGTCCAACTTATAAATAACAAAACACCGGACAGAGCTAATGCTAATTGAGATAGCAATTGCTAAATACAACTTCTCTGGATGCTAGCTTTGACATACCTGATATAGTGATAATATGGACTGTAATATAGACTGTAATTACTAAAGACAGCGACTTCACTTCAAGCAGTATTGCAGTTATAGTTTGAAATGAGCTACAGTCAGTTAATAAGCTGCTGAGCACACACATATAGTCTACTTAAAAAGAGGCTGGGCTTCCTCTCACTGTGTTGTTAATAGAAGAGGGTGGCTGTTGGGAGGTGTCCTACGGAGATGTCACTGCAATCTTTGAAGAAGTGTTTAAAGGGTAGCGGGTTTCAGGTTCTACTTAGAAAAGGAAGCAAGGAGATAACAGCTCCTTGAACTCCCTTTAGACATTTCCAGTTACTTCCATTTGGTTTTTATGGAGGTCTACAGTTTAATTTCCCAACCCAATTTCCCAGTTTGTTCTCATCATGCTGGAGTCCAAGTATGATGCATGAACGACATGAAAAGATCTGCTCTTGCACTGGGAATTTCAAAACTTGAATGTTTACTCCAAGATCAAGAGCAAAATTTTTGCTCAAGTCATTCTTTAGCCTCTTTGCTTGGTACTAAAGGTTTCATTGGTTGGTTTTGCAAACTCACTAGTCTCTACTACTTGCTTAGATGGAAAATAAAATCCTAGAGACAGACCACAGGTTGCTGTCATGATCGAAAAAAATGAAGGACGCTGACTCCAGAATAAGAACTCGTCAGGTGTAGACAGTACATTTCAATAATACAGTACAGCCTTGACAACCCTTACCCAACGAGAGAAAGTCACACAATTCAAATGAAATAATTTTATAAATCAAGCTAGCATGATTATTTCTGCCATCTGGCTAGCCCTTAGAAACCTCTTAATTATGGATCAAATCTGTCAGACAGTGAAACGAGTCTGAAACTGTGGCTGAAAACCTGCTGGTTTTGACAATGTGGTCACTATTAAAGCATGTGTAGCTCGTTGCTCTACCCTGTTAAAAGTCAGATTTTTATAACCATATTGTCATTCAACAAAACGATCATGTGTTAAAAACAAAATCTGTGCGCTGATTTATTTACTTTTAATTTTTTTTTACACATTAGATGATCTCCAAGATAGAGAAACTTGGAAGCAACAGAATGTCTTGAATGCTTACTTACACAGTCCACAGCCTCCTATCACACTGTAAGGTGCATGTGCAAATAGCTCACAGAACAGAATAGGGTCATACAAAGGGTTGTACCTGCAGGGGGGAGAGAGACCTCGCTCATGCCGGTAAGTCCTGGGGATGTTAGTCCTAGGAGTCACTAAATTGCTAAAAAGAGATACCAAAGGGGCTGAAAAGTCTCCACTTTTTATGCTTTGGTGACAGGAGTTTGATTTTGACTTTGACTTGTGAAATGTTGAAAGCCCAGACTTAATTCTTTCACCTTGTTTTTTTCATATTTCTCATGAGTAACTTGATCAAAAGATGAATTCTTTATGAAGTCAGTCAATCACACTTATTGTGTTGGATTGGGGTTACAAGGATTGCATTCAATAACTTTCAATTGAAAGTGCAGCTAGCCATTATTATTTACTTTTATGTGGTGTGATGAGTCACCCAGAGAGTTGGCAATTGGACAGGTCATCATGACCAAGCAGGTATCCACTGAGCCTGTGTGGAGGATGGTGTGCCACTCTGCACGGGGGACAAAGTGACAAGCCTTACAGAAGGCTTGTTGCAGAGTACCAGACTACTGTTGGGGCCTGTTACATGGTGTGGATGTTGCATCATAGGCATCATGATTTTTTTTTTTTTGTCTGCAGACAAACGGATGAATGACAGCTATGCAAAAGACTTTATCCCTGCACTAAAGACGCTTTCTGTTAATTACCATTTTAAAGGTTTTCAGCACTGCCTCATTTCATACAATGGAACCTTCTAAGAATGCTTAAAATGCTTGATATATTCCGTGTACAAATTTGTACAAGTGTAATAAGTTTATATATAATCATTTAATCTGCTTAATTTTAAATGTACAGTCGTGAACTTGTTTTCTTCAGCAGCCGTGGCTTGTCCCCACCAATTTAAGGGAACAGTTGGGGGGGATTTGATGTTGGCATTGGCCCATAGTATTTGTCTGTCGTGGGTCATGGTGGATAGTTCCCTCAGAGTTAGGGGATGAAGCTGGTCGAGCTGTGGGAGAGCTCAATACAATGGGAAGGGATTGAGCTCAGGATTTGTCCTTGTCCTTATTCGTTATCCATCATCCAGGATCACTGAATCCCTCTTCTTAGCATGCTTATACAACTCATTTGTATTGTTATTATGCTGCTAGACTTTTTAACGTGAGCATGTTCACATTTTAGTTACAGGAATGTTGCAATGCTGAAATAAGCATTTAGAAACCATTGTGCTTAAGTACAGCCGCACACAGCAAAATGGTTATACACTCTATTCTTTTTAAAAATTTGTCAACTTCCTTTTAAAGGTTTCTTGTCAGTTCTCCCTCCCAACACCTAAAATGTTTGTTTAGTTTATTACAGTGTGACTCTGCTGGGTGTTTTAGGTCCCTATTGGTACGGAAACAGATGGCATGAACATTCTGGGTTTGGTGCTGTTTGCCATGGTGTTCGGAGTGGCACTGCGGAAGCTGGGAGAAGAGGGAGAGGAGCTCATTCGTTTCTTTAATGCGTTCAACGAAGCCACCATGGTGCTGGTGTCCTGGATCATGTGGTAAGTGAGGATGGATTCATTATCCCTTTTCAATGCTTGTATCAGACACTGACTAAGCCAGGAAGGTTTTCTGGTAAAATAATTTCAGTTCAATTCAATTCAGTTTTATTTATATAGCCCCAAATCACAACAAATGTCATCTCAAGCCATTTTAATAATACAGTCCAATTCAAGCCAATTGGAGTTCAATTAATTGTAATCATAATCCAATTGAATCCAATTAATTAATTTCAAAATAATCCAATCCATTCATATAGAGCCGATTCAAAAACAATATCCAAGCTAAGGAAACCAACAGATTGCACCGAAACTGGTCTTCAGTCCAATCCTGAGCATGTCTGAGGCGACTGTGGAAAGGAACGACTCCCTTTTAACAGGAAGAAACCTCTGGCAGAACCAGACTCAGGAAGGGTGGCCATCCGCCTCGACCAGCTGGGGTTTGAGAAGACAGAAAAGAGGGGGGAAAAGCCCACTGTAACACCATTAAAAGGATACCTGTTGGAACGGGGAAACGTTAATGACCACAATAATGTCACATGTACATAATATCATTTGAGAAATTAAACGTTGGGAAAAAGAGAGCAAAATGAGGAAAGGTGTGACAGATGAGGTCCCCCAGCAGTCTAAGCCTATAGCAGCTTAACTATGGGATGTTTCAGGATTACCTGAGCCATCCCTAACTATAAGCTTTATCAAAAAGAAAAGTTTTAAGCCTAATCTTAAAAGTGGAAAGGGTGTCTGCTTCCCAGACATTTACTGGCAGCTTATTCCACAAGAGAGGGGCCTGATAACTGAAGGCTCTGCCTCCCATTCTACTTTTAGAAACTCTGGGAACCACAAGTAAACCTGCAGTTTGGGAGCGAAGTGCTCTATTAGGAAAATATCGTACAATGAGATCTTTAAGAGCTCGGTCATTAAGAGCTTTATATGTGAGGAGAATAACCTTAAATTCTATTCTGAATTTAACAGGTCAAAAATAACAAGAACAAGGACTTCTGTAGAACTAGAAGCCAAGGAAATACCATCTAGAGTAGCTATATAACTAGACAATTTCTCCCTGAAGCACTCAGGTCCAAAGATAATGACTTCAGTTTTGTCTGAATTTAGAAGCAAACAGTTCTGAGTCATCCAGGTCTTTATGTCTTTAAGACATGCTTGTAGTCTGACCAATATATTGGTTTCATCTGGTTTCATAGATAAGTACAGCTGAGTATCATCAGAATAGCAAAGGAAATTGATGCTATTCTGTCTGATAATGTTACCTAATGGAAGCAAAAAGGAAGTAAAAAGAATCAGTCCAAGCACAGAACCCTTAGGAACCCTTGTGACAAAGACTCTTCATTTACAAGAACAAACTGAAATCTTTTAGATAAATATGACTTAAACCAGCCTAGTGCAGTTCCTTTAATCCCAATAACATGTTCAAGTCTCTGTAATAAAAAAAACTGTGATAGACCGTATCAAATGCAGCACTGAGAGAGAATAAGAGTTAGTATGGAGCACGCACAGAATGACTGTACAAACTGCTCATTTCTTTTCTAATTTTGTGCTCCAACTGCTATCTTTCTGCTTTTTTTTACTGGTAATTCTGACCTCTTATGTCTCTCAGGTACGTCCCTTTTGGCATCATGTTTCTTGTGGGCAGTAAGATCGTGGAAATGGAAGATGTGGTTCTCCTGGTCACCAGTCTGGGGAAATATATCTTTGCTTCAATCTTGGGCCACATTATCCATGGAGGCATTGTTCTGCCCCTCATCTACTTTGGTTTCACACGCAAGAACCCCTTCAGTTTCCTGTCAGGCCTCATCACACCCTTCACCACTGCCTTTGCCACCTGCTCCAGGTATACACTCAATCACTGGATTAACGTTAGTCTTACTTTATATATACGAGACCAATTTTTGAAGTTACATCTAAAACATGTTAGGGAATTACCGTTACCCTACGGTAGTACCCTACGGCTGTAGCTCAGGAGTCGCCCATCCAACGGAAGGTCGGTGGTTCGACTCTGGCTTCCCTGGGCTACATGTCGAAGCGTCCTTGGGCAAGACACTGAACCCACATTGCCTACCGATGTATCCATCGGTGTATGAATGTGTGTATGAATGTTAGAAAGCACGTAGTTATAGACTTAAGACGTGCTGTATGAGTGTGTGTAAATGGTTGAATGTGGCATGTAGTGTTAGAAGCGCTTTGAGTGGTCAGTTAGACTAGAAAAGCGCTATACAACTACAGTCCATTTACCATATACGGGTAACACTGAGCCAGCAATTTTTTCACTCCAAATGCCTCTGTTTTTTCCTCACCAGTTCAGCAACTCTTCCCTCCATGATTAAGTGTGTAGAGGAAAACAATGGTGTGGACAAGCGCATCAGTCGTTTCATCCTGCCCATTGGGGCCACCGTTAACATGGATGGGGCAGCCATTTTCCAGTGCATCGCTGCCGTCTTCATAGCACAGCTCAACAATGCTGAGCTGAACGCTGGACAGATCTTCACCATCCTGTGAGTCAAGGCTGCGTTAAAAGATTTGATTTACTTATGATAATAGGTTATCACTGGTTAACATTTTTCATCTGTTAATCTGTTCTAACATATGTCTTAATCATGCAAATTGCAGCATTTTATTAGATATGTTATCTTTCGTTCTAGGGTGACAGCCACAGCCTCCAGTGTTGGTGCAGCAGGCATCCCAGCTGGCGGTATCATCACCATCGCCATCATTCTGGAGGCCATTGGCTTGCCAACCAACGACCTGTCCCTCATGCTGGCCGTTGACTGGATTGTGTGAGTAAAACCTGAAACTAACAGAGTCACTTGTTAGAAAACAAACATGGCTACTTCTGGTCACCTACGCGCACACTCCACCAGCATAACTGAGAAAATTCGCACTGGGTCATCCAGATTGGAGGTCAGTGGGGGAATGGTAGAGAGACAGTCTGCTGTTTTTTTTTTCCCAGAAGAATGTTGCTTTGACGTTCCAGAGCAAACAAATACATAGAAGCAGGTTAAACATGAACACATTTTCATCTAAATTGGCAATCTGATCTTTAAAGCTCACATTAGGACTTCGAGCTCTCATATTTCTGAGATAAAAACAGTCAATTGTCCTGATTTTCAATGATCAGTGGATGACTATTATTTTGAGTCATTTTTTTTAAGTTCTCTTACAAAAGAAATATCTTTATATTATAACTGACCTATAAATAGAAGTAGTAATGAAAACCAGAAGTAGGTGTGCACTCCAAAGGACTACAAACAAATTAGAAATGATAACCTGTTAAGTTTGGAATGATTTCAAGCATAAAATCTAATATTTTGTTTGTCTCTTATGTTCTCTTTCTGCTTAGCGATCGCACCACCACAGTAGTGAATGTGGAGGGTGATGCTCTGGGTGCAGGAATCCTTCACCACATCAACCAGCAGGAGATGAAGAAGCAGCAGCTGCAGGAGGAGGAGTTGGAAGAGATCCGGGTGGAGGTTATGGCCAATGTTGAAGCAGAGGAGGAGACATCGCCGCTTGTCACACGTCAAAGCAAAATTTTAGCAGCCACACCGGAAGCCATTGAGTCTGTCCTGTAAACTGAGCGAGACTTGTTTTTGTTTTTTCCTTGCTCCACGACCATTGACCCTTGACGCCTGATGTTGCTGCTGATGGCACCGGCCTGACTTGGTGTTCATGAAAAACAAAACAAAGAAGAAAAAAAACAGTCACTGAGGATTTCATATGGTAAAAATATGCCATAGGTACAGCCTGTGTAGAGCATAGACAGTCTGTATACCAGTGCAGATTAGGATAAAACAAATTTAAGAATGACTCATTTTAAACATCTTTCATCAGTTGATAACCTGACTCCAAGTGTCCAATACTTTAAAATGTTAAACCTTTTGCTGTTAACAATTATGGAAATATATTACCTATGAACTAGGCCAAAATCATTCCCATTAATGTTGGAGTTCGGTTTGTTTCATGTAGTGCATGAGACACTACTGCCACAAGCTTTTGTTTTCCTGAAATCATTGAGGACTTTTTTTGTTTTTATCTTCATGCAGCAAAATCTGTAACCATCCTTAACTCTAGACTAACAATCAAATGCTGACAAATCAAGAGTATCTGACAAAAGTTTCTCTCTTAACAAAATTACACATTCCATCCCTTGATCTCAGCTGTTGGAAATGTGTGCTACATTGAAATCTTTCAGATCATTGGCATTTTTCTACCTGGATGGAAACAACAGTTTCTTTATTTTATTGTCAAACTAAGCTGAAGTGGGAGGTCTTTGATTCCAACTTTAAAAGAGCGTTTTTTTCAAAATCCTCAGATGTGTTTGCTGACTGTTTACAGACAGTGTCAAATATTAACTCTTTAAAGGACAGGTTAAGTATTTGACCTTGTTTTCGGGGGGGTGGGGGTGGTGGCAAACCTCATGCAGCATGGCAGTGACACATTGGCACGGTGTTGTGAATAATTTTGAACATTGGACCATTTGGATGCATGCATTGCCAATGTTCTAAAATGTTGGAAAGCCCATTGAAACATCCCCTGACTGTGAATGAAGGTTGCGTTATTTGCATGAGCGTGTTTTCCCAAATATCTGAAGCAGATGAGAAAAATATCCAAAAGCCTGTCTCCTTTCTGATATTAGAATTTTTCAAATTTTATATAACGGCAGCCTTTAGTTGCTTTTAAAGAAACTGCCCAGTTCAATGCCTCCCATCTCAGCGAGCTCTCTAAAACTGCATTTCTGGATCAGATCTTTTTGAGTTGGACACTTGAGTGTAGTCTGCTATTTGTTTGCCAGCTAATTCAAAGCAGTGTTAGCATACAGCTAACAGCTAGCTATAAAGTCATCATGGTTTGCAAACGTGAAATGGAAAGTGAATTGCATTTGGAACAAACTAAACGTATATGATACTATATGGAGGTATGTAAAAAAAAAAGATACTCTCTAAAATAAAAAAGAAAGCGATAAAGAACACAAGTAGTATGAAAGTGAGAATAGGAGCTACTTAAATGCAACATGACACCCAACATGGTTACCGGATGCTGCTGAGGACACATTTACAGGATGTAATGGTTAAACAAATGTACGTTTTCACTGCAAGCACACTTCTTTTTTTTTGGACATCATAAAAACACTCCAGTCCAGTTTTATTCATTAAAAGATATTTGACTTAGAGTATGTCAGTCAAGTCAGTAGTTCATAAAGACTAGTTCAAGAAATCTCATTGATTCCGATCTCATTAATTAGAACTTCACTCAAAAGTCAAAGTGCCATCTTATGTTTACATCCAAATACTGGACCAAAGTCCTTGATGACTTCACGTAATGTGTGCATAATACTGTGCATCATTGTTTAGTGAATCCATCCTTTTGATTTTGGGATGATCTCTCAGAGGCTTGTGCAATGGTGTTAGCCTACACTGGAAGTTATAAGATGTTTGTTTATGCTTACTACGTCAGCCTTTTTAAGACCAGACGTGACGATTCAGTGCATGCAAAGCTGTGCAGCACGATCTGAATCTCATTCTTCTCCCTGCTGGCTAAATGCAAATGAAGAAGAGAGCTCACTGACTCACTGTTGCTGCATATTTTCATTCAGCCATTGTGATCAACAGTTGTCTGTGGTTGCGAGATCCTTTTAAAAAGAACAGTGGCCACTGCCATTATCACCACTCATTCTTTAAAGAGTATGTTGAGCTACAGATTTCCGCTTGGTGCTTTCCCTGATCTAAGGGATACAAACTGTTGCCATTGACACTATCCACACACTGTATAGTATGGTTTAACATTAGAGAAGTTGTGCCAAAAAGATGGTTGAGTAGACGGGCTCCTTTAACTGACAGATAAGCTTATGCTGCCCACTAGTGGCGGTAGTATGAAGACATTTCAATGTTTTCTATTTATTTGTTCTTTTCTGTAACATGAAGAAGGAAGAGCTTGTGATGAGACTGCTTCATTGACTGGACCTGTGATATTATTTTGTGTTCTCTGTTGACCACTAAGATGTTCTCTTTTAAACTAATTTATGTCACTGCCGCTCTGTTTGACTGGCTCATTATGACGGGTCGGGGCTGCTTTAGTTGTGGACTTTAGCGAAGATGGTGAAGGAGCGTGTTTGAAACCTCTTATTAATCCTTAAAGATATCAGAGAGGACTTTTCTGAGTGTACCTAAGTGTTGTGTTAACCTAAATCTGAGTTTTATGACTAGGTTTGTTAAGTATACTTTATCTGGTACAATCACATGCTTTTACAGATAATGTGGTGCATGTACTTTATATACATATATCTATATTTGATATTAATTTATTGTAATCTGTTCCACTTCTTTTGTATTACATGTACTTTCTCCTTCTAACATTTTCTGTAGATGTAAATGTTTTTACCACTACAACTCACTTTTCAAGCTAATTTCTTTCTTCCTGATAAACAGTTGTTAGAAGGAACTTTAAATTGTTGTGTTTTTTTTTGTTGTTGTTGGTTTATTTTTAGTATTTAGTAAAAGCTGCTCCTTTGCCTGTTCCATGCCAATGTCTAACATTGTACAGCTTTGTCTTTGCGGTTAGTCCTGCTGTCTGTCAACATTAAAAAGATAATAATTTTCCATGCTACCCAGATGAGAAGACGACTCTTTATTTATTTATTTTTAGTCCATTATTATCGGGTGTTATTGTTAGTTCAGGTATTTCACAAGTGTTTTCAGCCAAAGCTTTTTGTTTGAACTCATGTTGCTGAAGAAGAAAGAGGCCTGTTCTGTCCACCTCAAGAAAACTTTTAAAATAGCCGTTGCTCAGAAAAATATTGGGATATGTTGAAGAAGGCACATTTTTCTTTTCGGGTTTTTCCTTTCTTTCTTCGATTATTGTGCACTTGAAAGGTACGAAGGAAAGAAAACCCAAAGTCCACACAAAAAAGGGGGGATGATTCTTTCCAATAGACGACCCTACTCCTGAACTCTGGGCTTTTCCCCATGTAGTCATGTACAATACTGTGCAAAAGTCATGAACCACCAGCAAAACATTCCTGTAATCCTTTAAATTGGCCTTGAGTAGTTCCATCCATCCATCCATTCATTTTCTATACCCGCTTAATCCAACTGTCGGGTCGCGGGTTGGAGCCTATCCCAGCACTCATCGGGCGAGAGGCGGGGTACATCCTGGACAGATCTTGAGCAATAGTTGTCCCGGCTTTCTGAAGGTCTTTGAAGGTTTTACTTTGCACATTAGCTGCTTTTTCACTCCTTTTCAATCGCAGTCCTCGTACGTGAGCAGTTTCAGAGGAATATTTTTTTTGTTTATTTATTTGTTTGTTAAGCCACTTAACAATGACATGAATTATTCATGCATAAAAGTGCACCTAACCCAAGGGATGAACCTGAGCTGTGTCTACACATACGACTTTGCAAAGCACCAATTTTAGATCTTATTCCCAGATATCTTGTTACTAGCAGCCTGTTGCAAATTCTTAGTTTCCATTTCTAAAGTTGCATTTACAAAAAATGCCAAAGATAACTTAGCTTGACACACATGAAATAGCATTTTCCCACCTACAAAGTGATTCCCAAAGAGCTGCTAGCTGAAAGTTTAGCATGTAATTTCATGGCTTGCTGAGTGTCCTTAAAAAGATTTGAGGAAACTCATTAAGTTAACAACAATAATGCCAAGCCCAACAAACTACGACAGATTAACAGTATCTGAAGGTGAGGTGAAAAATTCCTGACACAGGATCTGAGAAAAGAATCTGGTCCTTCAGTTGTTTCTTCTACTTTTCACTGAAGCCTTGTCAGAGATGGCCTCCATTGAGGGGTGACTGTCAAGAAGCCATTAAGGAAGTGAAACAGGGAGAAAATCTGAAAACCAGTGACAACAGGCCTCATGAAGTGATGACTCCGTCCCAGAGAAGATACCTCGACATCTTGACAGAGAATGGAACAAAAGGCAGCAAATTTCCAAAGAGGAGCTTTGGAATGTCCTTGAAGAAGCCTGGAGAGCTATTCCCGAAGTCTACTTAAAGTGGTTGAAGAGGGTTCAGGCTGTGCTGAAGAATATAGGTGGTCATATTAAAAAATTGTGTTGTACAAACCCTGTTTCCCCTGAGATACTGTATGTCAGCATGTGTTTGCTCATGTCTCAATAAATCTCTGTTCTCATTTCCTGTTTTCTTGGTGATATATAAAGAAATGTAAGGTGGATCAAACTTTTTCACAGTAATGTACATCACCTTGTATTCTATAATACCTGCCTAACGGTTAGTTTGACATGCCACAAACAAAGAAAAGATGCGTTTAAGTATGGGTTTGGCTGACCGGGACTGGCTGACTGAACATCTGGCAATTTCAAGGAATAAGTATGAAAAGACTGCAGTCAGGCTGAACTTATCTTATAAGCATGAGTGAGCTCACAAAAGAGGCTGACCTCACAAGAATATCTGCCAAAGCAACACTTTTAGAGAGATTGCATCTCTTTTTCCTTTCTGTTTTCCTGGAAAACCATAGACTTGAGATGAAATCATATTGCTCAGGAGGAGGGATGAAAAAAAACAAAAAAACACAAACACATCTTTGAAAAGATAACTAATAAGACAACAGATCTTAACATAAGAGGTTAAAATTGTATCATGTCATGTGCGTTAGCCTATCGAGACAGAGTTGGGTTGTCACAAGCCTGTGCAGAACCTGACCTGTCCTGACTGGGCAGCCTTGATCTTATAAGATACAGTGACATTCTGCAGCATATGTGAATGTTGGGGAAGAATTCTAACCAGCATGCATTGCTTCAAGGCCATCTTAAACAACGTCAGGCTGGGGCTGTGAATTGACGCATAAAGATGAATGCAGGTTATGTGCAACTGCCTGCACAATTTTGGCCCTCTTCACATGAAGAGCTGAAGAAGACTACTGAGAAGATTACTGAGTGTTTTAGAAATAATTTGATTGTGGGCTAGTATGAGGCAGAAAGGTTAGTTTAAAGTGTAAAAGTGCACCTTGACATTTGCTTACAATGTGAATCAGAGGAAAATGTGTGGAGAAACTGAGTTAGATGAAAAGCTCTTGTGGCTACTGAACGTTTATTAGCGGCAACAGGGTTGCAACGGTGACCTAATATAGAAGCAGAAGGTCAACAACATCTTCATATCAACAACATTCAGTTCTGCTCCTTTAGAAAACACAAGTCACTGCTGTTTACTGTCAGGCATTTGTGAAGGAAAGGTCATCTGAAAAGATGAGCACACCGCAAACCATCCTTCAGATGTAGGAGAGCAAGAGCTGATGGAGTTGATTAAACTAATCAAGTCCATCTTCATGCAGTCCAAGTGTGACAGTATTTGCACACCTTTTGTAAAGGCCCCAGAATAGTCAACATCAACAAACAGGCCCTACCTAACAAGCAAGCAGCGCAATGAATACAGAGGTGCTCTGGGTGGTGTTATGGGAAAATATGGAAAACTAGGAAAATCCAATGGGAGGTTACAAAATCCAAAATTAAAAAAGTGAGTGAAAATAGTGCCACAACAAACCTGCCAAGAAAAGGCAGAGCTCAAAATCTCAAGGTCAAGGCAAGAGAGACGTGACTCAAAGGCAAAAGGTAACTTTGAACAGAGATTAAAGGATCTGTTCATATGACCAATTTAAGCTAAAGACTCCACTAAGATGGACTTCAATGTTTTCCTAAAGGTATCGGAGATCCTCTAACATGTCAAAGAAAGTACTCTGGTCACATGAGACTAAATTAGATTTTTTTTGGCCATCAAGGAAAAGCTACATGAACCACAAACCCAAGAATACAATATACACAGTCAAGCATCATGCTGTATTCTGTATTTGCTGTATTTGCAGATATTTGTATCTGATGGTGCCAAGCAAAACGGCAGATTTTCTTTTATGGGAAACCTGTTTCCATCTTCCAGAGATTGAGAATGGTTCATCTTTCACTATGACAATGAACCTAAAACTTCCAAACAACATTTGAGTGATTTAAGGGGAAATGTTTAAACATCCTTGAAGAGTCGAGTCAGATTCCAGTCCTTAATTAATTGAGAATGTGAGAGATGATTTAAGATGGGATTGCTGCGCACCAGTGGAAAGCATCCAGCCTGGATGCTGGAGCAATTTTACGTGACGAGATCTGCTAAGGCAATGAAGACATACCCAAAGAGGCTTGCAGTTGTAGAAGGTGGCGAGCCAAAATGTCAACTTTTTGAGGATGAGTAATTATGCATCTCTTTATCTCCTTCAAACTTTTTTTCTCTTCTATTCTACACCTACACCTTTAAGGTGGTAGTTATGTTGTGCTTATCAAAAGATGCAAAGTACACATAAATCTTAGTTGTGAGGAACGAATTAGGAGGTAAAAAACAGTATTTGCATACTGCTGATGAGCTTGTAAGGGTGATGGCTCTCACGATTCACGATAGAAAAAAAAAGATCATATTGTTCTGTTTTGTATTCAAAACGTAATAGCTCTATCATTATTGTTTTATATGTATGCTCTGGAATGTATGTATAATGACACCCATTAGGAAAGGAGCAAAATGTATTTCTTATCCAAACTATTCCGGTTCTGAAACAGGTGCCGCTGTAAGAATTCCCACAGTTTTGAATGCAGCAGGGGATGGTGATGCTTCACATTCATATTACCTGCTAGGTTGCAAGCTAATTGAACAGAGGCAGTTCAGTGCAGCTACGCGGGGATGTCCCACCCTTGTTAACACAAGCTGAGGACTCCGTGGTTTATGACGGCTCTCGATAAGCAGGAATAACTTTCAAACTGAGAAAAGCGAGATGGCGACGCGGTCAGAGAGAGAAAAAGCCCAGAAACTGAATGAGCAGCATCAGGCCATTCTGTCGAAACTGCTGAGAGAGGACGACAACAAGTATTGTGCCGACTGTGAGGCAAAAGGTAAGACTCACATAGCTGACTTTAAACCTCCAAGTCACTAATGTGTGAACCTGAGGATGAAACGTTGAGGGAAGTTAGCAGCTGACGGCTGCTAAAGCTAGCAACCTGCTGTAACGTTATTCTGACAGGAGTCACTTATTTGTGGCATCCATCTGACTAGTTGCATAGCAACAAACATATATTTCTGTTTTTTTCTTTTTTTTTTCATTGTGCATGTTTTAATTTTACCATTCAAACAGGTTTTCTCAAGGTAGAATTTAGTCAAATAGATAGTATTGAACGACGTTTGTCCAAGTAGCTTGAATAAGATAGAACATCCGCTGAGCGTTTTTCAATGTAAATCGCTCATCGTGTTCTTGTGCCGTTAGGCGAACAAGGCATTGCTGAGAGGAATTGAGCCAAATATGTTACTTTTATTAGAATATCAAAATGGTTGAATGTTTATTTGTTTTTGTTTTTTTTATTGCCTACTTTCTACAGCTACATTTACGCACATTTAAATTTAGCACGTTATTGGTAACGGCAGAGGCAGCGTTTTCAATGATACAGTTTCACGCGTGGTCTCTTATTTTGAAACGAAATGTCACTTAGTTCCGGTCATTCACCGTGCAAATGTGGGTAACTTGAGGCAGTTTTCACCCGATAGTATCGATGTCATGTCCTTGACTGGTTTATTTATGAGCGGAAAACGTGTGTGTCCTGTGTATGCAACGTTGAATTTGAGCTGTTCGTTGCTCGCGGAATATCTCCTAAAACACATCGGCATCCGGTTCCGCTTGTTTGCTGCAGATGCGGCTACCTTGTCTCCTGGTGCGCGGTGCCTCCATGCAGGGCAAAACCCGCCCTGCCGAACTTCTTTGGAAAATGTCAAAGCTTACCATTTCCTTTCACCCACTCAAATATACAGTTTGATCAAAAGGGGTTTCGTGAAACCTTAAGAGCGACTCCTCAATTCGGCACACATTCAATATAACAAGAACAAAGCATTTCAGGCAGATGTAAACAAATTTGCATCCTTTACTGAGTCAGCAGCATCAGTCTAAGAAAACAGATATTTGGATGTAATATGAGCAAGCAAAACTGACTCATGATCTTGAGTGTTGCATAAATGATACAGAGGGTATCGTTATACGTGTGTGGAAGTGTAAAAAATCCAGTCTCTTGAGTGCGGTTTGAACTGCTTGTATAGGGGTTACCTATGGCTGAGATTAAATTTCTTTTGCGTCATCACCCTGCCTGCTTCCATCTGATCATTATAATCTGTAATGGCAGACCTCACTCAGTCAGTGAGTCAGCTTTGGTTTGGTAAACGTGTTGCTTTGGTTTTATCCTCATCCTTGTTCTAAACTGTATTTCATACCAACTTTACCACCAGGTGTGCTGAAGGTAAATGCACCTAAACCTGAGTTGTCTTCCTGCTGAATACATTCTATTTATACAGTTCAAAACCTCTCAAGAGAGTAGCTTTTATTGCTGATTGTCCAGCTGTCTTGTAGAGTTTTATTTCTTTAGATTTTCCTCTCTGTTTGTGTAACTTTAAACATTGTGGCCTTTATCAGTAGAAGAAGTTGTACAGATGTTTCTTTCGACCACATGTTCCCAAGGGGCTGTGTCTGAAATATCCATAGGGCTGAAAATCTTATGTTCTGGTACTGAGCGAGAACGTTAACTGACGTTGAAGCAGCAGTTATCTGCATGAAAGCAATTGGCAGGCTGGGACCGTTTGGCGTCTTTTCCAGATTTCAAGAGTAAGGTAACAAGACACTCATCAAGCAGCTGTATTTATCGTATGGATAGCTGAGCAATAAATCTAGCAACAATCTAGTGTTGATTTATTTATTTATTTTAGGATGATTAAAACACCACTTCTAGGATGGCAATTTTCATCAAAACTGTGAATCTGTAGTAAGTCCACAGCTGGAATAAATCCAAACTGGATACAAGGAACTTTTACAAGACTGGCCTGATCCATTATTTTCAGCCAAAGTTTTCGTCTTCAGTTCGCGGCAGAGCAGTGTGCACAGAAATCAGAATTTTTCTTTCTTTGCTCAGGAAAACACCTGAAAAAGCTTCAGTACGTGGTCCCTGATTTTCTTTCTTTCTTTTTTTAATTTTCTTATCCAAAGCTATTATAGATTAGATTCTGTACAGTATCTCATTAATGTATGTGATGCTACTGCAGAACAAAGGTTTTGTTTGGACTGGTGGTTGTGGGGGTTATGATTCTCTCCAGCGTATGAATCATTCTGCTTTTGTCCTGTGTTTTAGTATTGCTGAAACTGAAGTGGGCCAAGGTCCACGTACACTTGATGACTTGCATACGAAAGGATGAAATACATTTACTTAAACTACCCTTCAGTTACGTCGTATACAGCACTTGGAATGAGGAAGGAACCTGCTTATCTCCTCCAGCTGCTGTGCATGTAGGCACAGTGTTGAACATAGTTTTAGCCTTCTTTTCAGACATTACCAATTATGGTGGCATTCAGTGGCTTAACAGCTCTCCCCACATCCTCCACAACCATTACGTCTGCCTCTGAGGGAGAGCTGAGATGGCTTTTATTGCTCTGTCATTCAGCTGACTTAGCTCAGGAGATCGCTGGTTTGCTGCCCCAGGAAACGTTCAGCATCGCCAGCAGACTGTTCCATCAAGTCGCGACAGAGCTGATCAGCTTTATGTTGCATTTACGTGCCCTGGTTGTTTACTCCTCTTTAAAAGCATGGTTTGTCGTGGTACGCGACGAGAAAAAATCAAGCAGGAAAGCTGTTCACAGCTGGCAGTTTAAGAGCAGCTTGGGAGGCTGAATTGAGGGTTTGGGGGGGGGGGGGACCAGTCACAGTGTAACAGCTCCATCAAAACTACGTCTGTAACGATGGCTCCGTCTTTGTTAGCACACTCTTGTGATGCCTTTGGACAATATTTCAATATTAGTACTCGGTGTGTGGCTGCTTTGAATTTTCCTCGTCTGTTGAACATGAGATACTGGTTCGCAGTATAAATGTGTGCTGTGGATGTCCCGCTGTCATGTGTTCGAGTGCAGAGCATTGGTTGGTCATTTCACTGCAAAGTCTCCTGGAGTGTCTGTGCGACGTCCCATCGGATGGGTAAAAGAGGGGCTGTGCTCACTGTTCTGGGTTGTTTAACACTAAAAAATTTAATTCAAGAATCCAAGTTGCTTTGTTTTTTTTTTTCTTTTTCTCATCAGTCGGTGACTGCACCTGACATCTTGAGGCGTGTTTCTTGTGTTAGTTGTATAGCGTTAGCATCCAGCCTTGCCCAGTGAGTCATGTCTGATTATTTCACAGCTATTTTTATCCAGACACCGGATGGAGGATGAAACATCCTCGTGGAGCCAGAGTTTGGTGTTGAAATCACTTTGTGTCGAGTTGGAAGAAAATTTGCACGACTGTGTTGAGCATCTCAATTGTTTTTAATTGTAATATTCAAATGTCGTTGAGGTTTATGCGTCTTGTGTTTATTTTTAGATTTATTCTGGCCTCTGACCTTTACATAAACGGCACCATGCAGCAGCAAGAACTGCAACCATAAAGTGTTCTGGAAGTGTAGAAGGCATCATTCGCAGTTCAGATTTAACTACTTTGTGACAGTAGAAATTGAATTATGTCTTATAGCTGGGAATTTTTTCTTTTTATAAGCTCCAATATCTCTGACTTGGCAGCAAAGAGTACTACAGGGTTCATCGTGTCATTGTTAAATAAGGGTTGAGTTCATTAGCTATACCACTGTGTGGAACAATTGTCGAGTATTTTCTATATCAGTGCTTTTCTAATTGGTTTACTTGCGCATTGTTGGCAAAAACAGTGTTTTTGTTAAACAGTTACTGATTCAGGCAACTTGAATCTTGGCCTTTCTGTTGCTGGATTCTTGGCTGGCCTCTTCATTTTTAATTTAAGCCAGCTAGCAACCATTGTTAAAGAGGGTAAGTTATGAAAATAAAACCTTTCTTTCTGTGCTCAGGATATATATTTGGGTATCGCAGGTCACTACCGACTCAGAAACTCCAAAAAAACAAAAGCGTGTCACTCTGTTTGAAGCCACCTGGGCTCAGAAAACGTGCCATTCAGTGGGCGGTTCAGAGTTGCTGAGAATACCTTTGCCGCACTCCCAGCTCAGATTAGAAATGTTCAGTCTCCTCATGTTTATCTATTTCAGGTTCTAATCAGGCTGCATTTTCTGTGTGTCAGAAGTGAGAAGTCAGATCTCTTCTGCTGGCACTTTTTGTTCCGCTAGAAATGGCAAATCCTTATCAGCAGGTACCTTAAAGAAGAGATGATCAGTACTTTGCCTCGTGTTTTTAAAAAAATTTTTTTTATCCCAACTCGGAAATCCGACTTCTCGTTGGCATTCTTTAATTTTGTTACCAGTTATTGAATGCGGCGCTATGCTGCAATCTGACACTACAAAAACAAACTTGTAACATTTGTAAAACTTTGCAGATAAAAGCAACAGTTCTTAGATGGAATGGAGTGACAGTGAATCTTTGAATTTATTGAGCCAGTATGTAACAAAGGGGATTTAATAACCTGTGGCAGTTCAACACGTGACCTGCAATGACATTATGCTAATGACCCAACAGTATTTCTATCGGTTTTGTGGGTGTTAGTCTGAACTCTGTTTGTTGTGTGTGCCAGTGTGAGCTCTCCGGCTACTCGCTGTATTCTCTGTCATACTAATAATACTGTAATAATGTGCTGCCAGAGTTATTGAGTAACGCGGATGCCTTGCGGAAGAGAGAGATGTCGTGGAGTGAGTGGGCCACTGCGCTCCCGAACACGGGTCAGTGTGAACAGAGCTACAAATTCATAGTTTAAAAAGGAGCTGTCGTACTGTGTTCTGACTACAGCACGTCACAGACATCCAATTAAGAAAATTCCTAAAAAAATGTGTCAACTTGTGAAAAAAGTGCATAATATGTCTCCTATGAGGTCATGTTTGTACTAAGTCTCTGTTCAGAACCTGTAATTGGTTTTGTGTGATGGAGTGTAGTTAAGTGCACTGTTTTGGGTGGACAACACCCTGCCACTCAGGTTACTTTGTGCCAGATGTTTGGGCATAGAGGTGGAATATAACAGGATATGTTTTCCATATTACAAGTCAGACTTTCAATGTGGCTTTTAAATGTGATCTTCAAGATTTAATAATAGGAGAGGGAATTGCTTGACGTATAATTGAATCATTAAGGTTTTGTCTCCTCACCATCCAAGTATGTAAAGAAAGATTGTTTTTTTTTTTTGGGTTATTCACCTTCTATAATATTTTTTTTGGAATTGCTAAATGGATGTCTTGACCAGTGCTGCACACCTCAGACACAATCATTTTTTTAAAATTTTAATTATATTATTTTTTAAAATGTTTTTACATTTTTTTATTAATTAAAAAAATGTTTTATTTAAAATTTAATTTTTTTTATTTTAAAAACAAGCTTCCACTCACAGGCTGACTGACCACTCGGAGCACAGAGCCCTGCTTTGATCGATGAGTTTATTGGGGGTGACCAGGTACCGTCTGTCCTCTGTACTGCCTGCTGCACTCAGTATGTCTGGCTGTTGCAGCCCAGCTATATGACCACTGCATTGTGGTGACTCACCTGACCCTCTGAGCTGTAATTCCACCCTCAGTTCTGCCTTCTGTCTACACACTCTGCCCTACATTTCCGGTCTATGTGAGAATGTGGGAGAGGGTGAAATGGAGTCCTTATTGATTGCATTTTCATCCTCCCGCTCCCTGTGTTGTACGAGTCTATCCATCATTTATTGTTCAGTGTCCAGACTGTAATTTTCCACTGCTTTTATTTTTTGCCTTTACCAATGTGATTCAAATCCTGCACACGCTCACACACAGATTTGTGCAGACACAGCCCGACGGTGTGTCAGTGTTATGACTTGTGATGGGGAGTCGCTCTGAGCTGGCACATCATCTCCCCTATGCTGGCCCCGCAGATCTCGGTGACGTACCACACTACTGTCACACATGAAAATTAGTGGAGGACATCTAGTCGCGTGCATCCAGAAGCCTGCACTGGTGACCTGCACTTTTAAAGATGTGAAGGGTGGGGGGGGGTTTCGCCGTGTCCTGTGGAGGATACAGACTTGGGACAACTGAAGCTCATTCCGAGTGTCACTTTGTAACTTTTAGGCTTTCAGCTAATGTTAGAAGTGTCAGAAACGTAACTTGAGCTCATGATGTTTGCTGTAAGCATTTAAAATGTGAGAAACGGAGGGCAACTTGAGTGAATACATTGTGATTACTGTTTGGGTTTCAGCTGATGCTGTTCCCCTCACTCAGCAGCTCATGACTATGAGATTGGACAGAATAAGTAACATTGTACTGACATGTCTGTAAGAAAACATTAATCTTGTTAAAACTTTAATATGAGCTCAAGCTTTTTTATTTATTTAAGTGTCCTCAAGCTGTATTTGCTGCTGTTCTGTTTTCTCTAACATTTGGACCGATAATGCAGTTAATTAGACTTCTTTATGTCAGTCCAACGATTCACTGCAAGTTATCATGTTCCCGCTTTATCTTGACGAACTGTCCTTTCAGGTCATTGCAGCCCTATAGAGGCTCCCACAGATGCTACATTTTTAGCTCAGATGTCAGCGAATCTGTCAAACTTTCGACTCCATGGTTCTTTGAGGACTTTCCCTTCCCTCTCTGCGGCACTCCTCCTCTTGGAGTCGCACTGTAACTCGTAAATGCATTTTCATTTAAAGATTGTCGCCCTTGCTGGACGAATGCAGTGTTCGACATTGTGCCGGGCACCCGAGAAGCCCTTGGTTTTGCAGTGCAGCTTTGTGTACAGGCTATAATGATCTTTACACACTCAGATGATAGTGCTAACAGAATACCTTCATACTGATTCTCTTTGCTGTGGAAAACGTGTTGGAGAACCAAACTGATCTCTCTGAATCTGGTTAAGTGACAATGCACTACCCTTTTATCACCAGCAGATGGAAGACTGTCTTCACTTCATCGGTCTCTTTCAGTCATGATTAAATCTAACATTGCTTTTAACACGGTATCTATCTGTCTTTATTTTTTGGGCCTTGATGGTGTTTAAGAACCAATAAGAAAAAAAATTTAAAGCAGATGATGAGTTTTTGTTTTTTATTTCTTCATTTTCCTCTTGTAATTAAAAGAGGGAATGCTGTAGGGAATCCTAGAGCGGAGGATGTCTTTCCTTCTGGAAGCACTGTCCTCTCCTCCTCATTACTGGGAGACCCACTAATGGGCCAGCAGGGAGCAGCACAGCCCTTCTGTTTTCCCCTCAGAATCTCACTCATCCTACATTCGCTTGCTCTCCTCTCTCGTCCAATTCAGCCCTAAAGATTCTGGCAGCATCTCCATGATTTACTGAGAGGGATTTTTATTAATTAGGAAATGGAGGTTGTTAACCTTCAATAAAGGAGAATAGTGCTGAATATCAACACGGCGGTGGTTTATTTTGTTGCCCACGGCACCATTCGGCTTTCTGCAGTAAAATGTGCAGTTGTTTCCCCTTCCTAGAGGGAAAATGAAGAAGTTCTAAGTTGCATTTATATGCCAGACGTAATTGAAGGATGTGTAAATATTATAGAGAGATTTTAAAGTGGTTTACAAGAGACTATTAAGACAAGGTTGGGGAGTCTAAGGAGGAAAAGAAAGGCTGGCTTTAAAAGGAAAGGTGGTTGTGATGGATTTCCTTGCCGCCGCGGTTCACAGCAGATCAAGGAGGCAGCATTATGAGCACGAGAGAATCGGTACAAGTCACAGGTCCACATATTCTGCTTCCTTAAGCCTCCAACCTTTGAACTATGCATCCAAACTCGAAGTTTTTGAAGCACATAAATATGTATTGATCAAATAAGCCAGCAGGAGTCTCCCCTCTTCAGTTTTCTCGTGTATTTGTTGCCTCTGCGCATTTCAACCCTAAGTCCAGGCCACCGGCTTGATTAAACGGCTCATGAAAAGGGATGGGGGGGATGAGAAGTGGGTGGGGGTGGGGCTGTGTTGGTGGAAGAGTGGAACATAACTCATCTGACATTTTTAGTCCCCGTCTGTACCCCTCTGCCTCTCGCCAGTCGGTGTCCTGACAGGACGTGCGTCTGCTGGGATGTCTTGGCTGGTTTGTTGACGGAATACATTTTTTTCCTTTATGCTCGCATAATCACAATCATTTCTACTTCTGTGTAGCTGCTTATGCACGAGAACGCCAGCCGCACTCGGTGGTCGCCGCTGTCGGCTCTCAGTGCTCTGAGAAGGGAATGTGCCTCAGCCTCGGTGGTATCAGCTGCGCTGGCTGCTCCGAGAAGAGGATACGCCACAGCCTCGGCATGATGGACACCGCTGTCTGCCCCCAGGCATGAATGTCTCATGACTCGCATAAACAAAATGCAAACCTCCGCCTGTTTACCCTGTAAAAGCCTGTGTAGAACTCTGTATCTTTGAACACAGCCTCTGTATGTAGATGTTCCCTTGCTGCAACATGATTAAATGTCCTATGCTTTTGAATTTCAGACGGTATTCCTGAGTATTCTTATTAGTATTCCTAACATTTGTCCCAGTGTGGGTTTTTTCTATTGGTGAAAATGCACATGCGTATGTGTTAGTGTGTGCCTCCGATGCTATGCTCATGACCGCGTGGACGCTCATGCATGTGCCTCCTCCATGACACTCCAAAGGCTTGAAATTACCTTCAGCAAAGTGCTTGAAAGTGTGCGTGTGTGACACGAAAAACTCATTTCGATTCTAATCAGGTCGGAAGTCTACAAATTAGCACTGGAGTGGGAGGAGGATTCATGTCTACTGAGAGGATTTCATTCAGCTTTTTCTGTTCAAACTTCAGTGGAGGGTAAATCTAAAACTGAAGCGAAACCGTAACTGAATTTAAATATCCACCAGAAGCACAGATGAACAGAGACTGATGTTTCTGACTGCTGCTTATCCGCGTTCTGCTCAGTTTGTGATCATCAGTTGCCTAAACGGAGAGAACAAATTAAGAGAAGGAAGAGGGAAACCTCACAGGGAGGCCATGCAGCAGTCAGTAGGTTAATGGATACAGACCCATGGAATAGGTCCGTCCCATAATTCAAAGTATATGAATTGGAAGTAATGTCGGGTTGTTTTTTAAGCGTAGTAGCATTGAGATGAGATAATTCTTTTCCCTTTTTAATATTTAACCTGCACTGACTGATGTTCTCAGCCGTTTGTAGTCAGATGAAGAGGCTTAGCTTTTGAGGCTAGCTTTATAGCTAACCATGTCCACACTGAATAAATGCAGAGCAACATTAATGCTGAATTGGACATCCATTTCTGACCCACATGCAATTTAAATTCATCATCATGAACTCCTTTTGGCAATGTCAGATTCCATAGTCCTGCCACAGTGACTGCCAAACCTGAGCTGGTGCACACACACACACACACACACACACACACACACTGAAAGACTTATCTTCAAAGCTTTTTCTATCTTAAAACACAAATGGCGACCTTAGGCTTGCACAACCCCTGACAGAAAAGATGGAATTGCTACACTTTGACGACATTCGTTCAGCTTTTTTATTTGATAAAAAGAAATAAACGAAGCGCAGATCTGTCGTAAAATGCTTTTTATTTGAATACCTGAACATTGTGACTTTGTAAAACATTTTGTAATGTTTGGGGCTTTTTTTCAGTAGAATTGTATTTTTGGAATTACTCGACTGTGATGAAAAAAAAATATGGAATAATTTATTTAAAAAAAAAAAAAAATCTAAGTTAGTGCTTTTTTGCATCTCCTCTGGCTTCTCTGACAGCTTGAATTCTTTGAGGCACGGTCTTTGCTAATGAAAAAACATTATTCTTCATCAGTTAGGCTCCAACATTCCCTTGACAGATGAGCTTTGTAGAATAGAGCGTTGTCACGGTCCAGTTTCCATTTCAATTTCCACCATAAATTTTCAATCAGGTTGAGAGCTGGCCTGTTTGCCGGCCATGACATTGAGTCGACCTGTGTTTCCAGAGGGAAAGTTTGAACACCCCATTTCCTCTGTGGCAAGATGCGTTATCATCTGAAATGAGAAAAGTACCCCCTAATTTCAGCTCCATACCATCAACGGTAGCGAAATCTTGTTTTTATTCAGGGAAAGAGAACAGAAGCTCCAGCAGCATCATCACTGAGTCATCACTGAATATCGCTTCCATCCAATCATCTCGGGTCCAGGACTGCTTCCCTCCAGCCTGCTTCAGCCCCGTTTTCCTCTCCTCAGGTGTTAGAGATGACTGTTCTGGACATAAATCCTCTGACGTCCTCTTTGGTCGACCTGTCTGTTTCCCTTTTACATTATGACAGGTTCAGTCCTGCGTAGGTGACCCCACTTCGACACTTAATGATCTTCAAAAGGTGTTCACTCCTGCTCCATTGCTTTTATTTGCTAATTCAATGAGACTCCATTAAACCCTGAAAGAAAATCATCAGGGCACTAGCCACTATTGAGGAAAAATAATGACGATGATAAGTGTGATTTAAAAACTGCAAATGTAGCAGTGAGAAAGGTTAGAATATTCGGAGATCACCATGACTGCACTGGGATACTGTGGAACAGCTATTTGGAATGTTTAGTTCTGGTAGATTTATTGACGGCTTGTTTTTTTTGCCCCCGGTTTTAATGTCGTATCACTTTAACATTTTTGCCATAATTCTGCAGCTGTCCTTTGAAAGTTGGTCGATCCCATAATTCGTCATGAAAGAGTTGATGGAAGCGTGTTCTCCATTTATTTTCAGATTCAGAAAGCGTGGCGTCATTGACCCACATATACATAACTGAACTGGCGCTGGTGCATAGATTTGCTTTCGGCTATCTTTTGAAAGAGGTTATCTGAGAACAGGACAAAGTAAAGTCCAGGAGATGCTGATAGATATCCAGCAGATAGAGTCCAGCTTACAATGGCTGAGCTGCTTGAATATAGGCTTAACTCTCATTCAGCTGCCTTAATGCTCCTTTAGGCCATATAGCGCATTAGTGCCACTGCATTAACACACTGATGCTCTTATCCGAGACCAGCAAACCCGCTAGACTGTGTGCGTTCCCTCTTGCATCCAAGCGGCACTGCTGCACCATCATTATGTAGCCTGGATCCATAAAGGTTGAGCCTTTGTACTTTGTGTGTTCAAAGTCACTTTCAGTCCTCCAATTGACAGATAGTAAGCTTCGTGTTCTGGGTAGGGATAGAGGCTGGATACACCAATGTGGTGGGAGCGGAGCTACTATCCCATTAAAATTTCTGTGCCAAGTCTTATTCGTCCCCACAGAGATTTGGTTGAGCGCACGTTATTTTGTTCTACTTTTTGACTACGGGATGGCCTCCGCATGACAGAACTCAACGGGAAGCTCTTGAACTGAGTTCACCCATGAAGGGTATTTTAAAGAGATTCCACAAACATGTGTTAATATTCAGGGTTTATGGATGAATAATAGCCTTTTTTATGCTTCAGACAAAGCCCTTGAGGGACTTCTTAGCAGCTTCTGAGCCTACTTTTTATTTATGGAATTGGCTGGAAGGGCACTTGACAGTTTTTGCAGTTTTCCGAGGGAGGACATCTGAATAACGTGCACACTTCCCTCCCTTCTTTAGAGTCATTACAGACTCACCAGATGACAATTGTGCTCTCACGTAATTAGCTGCTTAACTTACTGTACACATATCGGTACTTATTTGTATTTATTTTCTGTCTTTGCTGCTCAATCTGAATTTTGTTCACTGAACAGCAAACTCCCATAAATACATCGCTGCCTTTTCAACGTCAAAACAAATTCATGCCAGACACAAAGTGATGATACATGCGGCCTTCTGGGGATTTAGAGTCAGTTCTTAGATTGATCTCTGAATTCGAGAATAGTTCTTTGAGAATATTTGAGGATACCAAAAGGTTTTCTTCGGAGCAATTATTAGGATTTCGGTTCAAGGGATCATTCAAAAGTTCCATCTCAACCTTTTATCACATTTTGCACGATTACACGTCAGCAAGAATCAAAGTCTTCTCTTTGTCTGCCCGAGGTTTCATTTCCTTTAGGTGTGCGCTGCACGCTCAGGGTTTTCTTCCTTCCACTCTGTCGGTGCTTCATGTGACCTTGTGTTCATTACTGTTGCAGTAGTCTGTGTCTGGGAGGCAATGATGCAAAATACTGGCACTTTAGACCAGCTTTTAATTTTTTTTTTAAATTTTAGGTCAGCTTGGCTTTATGACCAGTGGCAGCTTCTGAAGACGTAGACTAAACGCAACCATTCCGTCCACAAGTTGTGCATTTAAAGTTGTTGGAGGGCTGCTTCCTGAGCAGAGTTAAGTGTTTTCAGATAGTCTCAGGATTACCTGACGTGGTGGTGAATTGACTGCAAAATAAAAAACTGAACTTTTTTTTTTTTTTTAAAGGGAAAAGATGTGTAAGTAGGAGCTCTGAATATTTGTTTTCCTTGAGTTTCGGCGCAGCTCTGTCTGCTGTTCCTGCATGGAGCAGCAGCTTCAGGCATGGATTGTTGAGCAGTTTTCAAAAGTGTCCCATTTTGATAGATCTCAATAGATTTAAATCTGGTGCCTGGGAAGGATGATTAAATCATCTTTAAGCTATTGGAACCAGTTAAGCTTTCAGTCACGAAACATAATTGCAGGACATAACTGCCTTATCCCGCTGGAATCAGCCCTTAGAAGATGGGGAAGCGTTGCCATAATGGGGTGGACAAGGTCAGTAGAAATACTTTGACAATCAAACGTTCATAGATTGGCACTTTTACCAACAACAACAGCCTGGATAGTAGAATCCAGACAGGTTCTTTTCATGGATTCATGCTGTTTACGTAGGATTCTTGCTCAACTATTTGCAGCAACAGCATAAATTTAGAGTCATCGGATTATCTTTTTTTTGTATTTGCAGTTGCAAACTGTCCATTTACAGCGAGCTTGTGGTTACCGAAGCCTTCGGTTCTCGGCTGACAGGAGCGGGGCTTGAGGCGGCCCTCTGTGAAGCGATTATCTGAGCAACTGCGGGCTGTGGTGCATGAAATGAGTTGGCTGGTTGGGTACATGGTTAGGTGGTTTCAAACCTGTTCTGGGTTTTAGCAAAAAGTACCCTCCCCCAAAAATGCACGCATACGATGGATTTCGGGACAGGCTACTAACACATTAACCCAGAGATAGATTGGTTGGAAACCATCTAACCATGTACGCAGCTGACCCCTTTAAGTGCCCGTTGGTTCATTTACTTGTGTGGATGTAGCTGATTGATTGCTTTGTATTTTTTCAGGTTCATACTTGCCCTTTTTAAATGCTGGTTGTTAGATGTTTTGTGGCTCTGATGTAGACTACAAGCTTAAATCCATTGGTCAAACAATAAAGTTATTCGACATACACTACATGTATTGCTGGAGTTCTGACTTCTTTAGACTTTTCTCTCTCTCTCTCTCTCTCTTTCTCTCTCTCTCTCTTCATCTTTTGAAGGAGGTGAAGTGCTAGAAACTCCTCGACTGTTGTATATGAAATCCCAGATCAGCACTGATGCTCCAGCGTGCCGAAGCTCCTGTAGTGGGTGTTTAGAGAGTCCCGCTGAGCCGGACATGCCGGAGCCTTTACCAGAACCTGTGGAGACAAAGTTGGTTGTAAATTGAAAAGCGTCAGAAGTGGCAGCAAGAGTTCCAATTTTGAAGCACCTCTTTGAAAGGCCAGTGTTGGAGTGCAGAGGTTTGCTTTTTCATTTCACGGCTGCATTTTATTCATTTATGACACCCTCCTGTGCTGACACGTCTTCCATTTTATTTTGCAAAGAAATTCAAAGACTCACTCTAAACTGTGTCAAATGACCAGGCTTGGACACTTTTCACGGGAGCAGTAAGATTCGGATAAATGACACAGCAGGAGTCTTCCATTGAAATTCTAAAGACATTTTTCTCTCTCGTCCCGTTTCCTTTCATTTCCGTTTAAGGTCCTCGATGGGCATCATGGAACCTTGGGGTGTTCATGTGTATCCGCTGTGCGGGCATCCACCGCAACCTGGGCGTCCACATCTCCAGAGTCAAATCTGTCAATCTGGACCAGTGGACACCTGAGCAGATCCAGGTATACGCATACAACGAGGGCTGCAGACACACTTTAAACCAACATTTTACAGTGAGACTATTCAAAGAAAGATGCGTCATACATGATAATCCACATTCTGTTAAGTTTTGCATAAAAATATATAGAGCCCCTGGCTAAAAGTGTGGAATCTCCATTTCTGAAGGGTATGACACACAACGGTTAAACAGCTGAACATTTTAGCTTTGTTGAACGTTCAAGCAGAGCAAAACATTTTGAAATCACCTTGTCGTTTGGATTTCTAAAACCTGGGCAAGATTAAATATGCATATTAGCCTCCAGTTAAAAGAGACTGCTTGGAGATCCTAATGAGCCGTTACACCGGGCTGATTAAAAGGAAACATTGCCTCGACAAGAGAGCTGTCGGTTAAAACAATGACTGAAGAGGGTAATTCAACTCTGAGTGTTGCAAAAGGTGTTGGTTGCTCGGAGTCGGCTGTGTCTAAAATTTGGAAACAAACAAAACGGGAAAGGTTGTAAAAAAGGAAACCTGTGACTGGACCAAAGAAGAAAGTAGAAAATACCCAGCATAAGAATATCTGTGACTGAACTATGACCACACTATAAGAAATTGGGATTTATATCAGGGCTGGGAGATATAAACCAAAATTCCTCTCCCAGTATTTCTTGACTGAATGGCGACATACAGTGTTCAGCTGTATTCTATAAAAATTGGGCAAAATGTCCAGTTTGAGCCCAATGCCACATGAATACATTTACAGGCACTTAACTGAGACATATTGTGCCCTTTTTTTCAGGGTTTTAATGCAACTTACCACAGAAAAAAAAGAGCATTTTATTCAGGAAAGACATGAACTCAGTGACACGGCCAGCTAACAGTCTGGATCTCTTTCCTGTTGAATATTCCTGTCTGGCGAATATTTTTCTTCCCCCTCATTAGTTTAGTCCTCGCTTTAAATTATTGAAGCTGTCATAAAAGTCAGAGGAGGTTCAACAGAGTACTAATTTGGTTCATGGTTCCAATAATTTGAACAAATACATTTTTGATTTACTTTGGATGTATATTTGAAAAACAATGAAATAATTAAATGTAATATCTGTGTGTGTTTGTATCCAAACACAATAAAACGGCTGAGTGAACGTCCTCCGAGAGTGGTGATTCCATTTTTTTTAATGAATGGAAATGAATCAGGGTCAAAGTTTATAAAAATCAGATAAACTTCATTTCACACATCAGTACATTGCAAAAGCATTTAACGATTCTTTACCACGGTCCTCCATCGCGCCTCCATCTGTCCATTCCCAGTCACACACTGTCCCAGAGATGAAGTATTTTGTATGCATTCCAGTGTTCTTTCACACATGCATTGCATTGTTGACATGCACATTCCCACTGAGCAACGCGCCTGTGGAATATCGAGCCACAGCCATAATTAGTTTGTGCATAGTTGCTTTTGGTGTGTTACTATCATGTCACATTGATTACAGTCCCGCAAAAAAATCTGGCGTGTATCTGTTGATATGACACAAAGAAGCATCCCAGGGATTTATTTAATCATCCAGCTGTTAATAGATCCAATTGTTTGGTGCACGTGCCTGTAGCATAGAAGAGGGGTGTATTCCTACGAGGCAGTGCCTATCCATCAGCTGAGTGTGACTGGAAAGGGTCTCACTCTGAATGTTAATCACTGTTTTCAATGACTAATTAATTCTGGATGGCTGATTATTCCGAGTCCATCTCCTACACTTCTGCTATCATCGACCCATTCATCACCCTCCTCTTAATTTAGCCTTGACACTTATGGCCAGTGTGTCTTTCACTCCGTGCACGTGTGCGTGTGCACAGAAAGGAGTCAGTGGTCATAATGAGTTGAATACAAATGTGATGCATGAAAGATCCTGCCGTGTGTTGGGCAGGTTCTTAAAGATGTTTTACTTGTTGCCTTCCTTGTGTTACTGATGCGTTTCCTCCTCCTTTCCCCTGTCCCTCCATCCCTGCAGAGTATGGTGGACATGGGCAACAAGCGGGCTAAACGGCTGTATGAAGCCCACCTGCCGGAGAACTTCGGACGACCACAGACGGACCAGTATCCTCGTACAGTTTTCTGTCTGTTTTTTTGTTGGCCTCAGCATTAATTCAGGCCCTTTTTTTCTTTTCCTGTCACTGCACAGTTTCATATAAACTGCCACTGTCATTCTTCACTGATCTAAACCCCTCTACATCACCACATGCTTGTAAAAATTTGCATAAGAAGTCTCTGTATCACCTTTGCATATCAGTCTATATTTACTAGCACATCTAAAGGCACCATATGAACCCTCAATGTCAGCATCAATATGCAAAGGGAATGGATCATGTGTCAACTAAAGTAGCTGTGAAAAGTTAGGACACATCGTCACACTAATGGGTTTTTTTCTTTGGATGTGTTTTCACTGTCCTGCTGTAACTCTAATGATGGTTCAGCTCAGCTCAAACCAGGCTGGAGGAGGTGTTGTGCAGAATGTTGTCGTCGTTGCCATGATGGTTACACAATGTGGAGGAGAGAGTACCTCTGGTTTTACATTTGAGGACATTATTGAAGTAATCTGTTCTTCGCCAGGTCTCAAAATGAGGTAAATGCAACCTCAGATGAGCAGCTGAACAAGACGCGGGACCATTACTTATTTAACAAACACTAAGACAGAATGCAGGAGCAGTGTGTTGGGGTGTACTTAGGTTTTCACGTACTACTTCTTCATTCTGTATTAGTGTTTGTTGAATAAGTAATGACATGGTGTAATGGGTCTGAGGTATTACCTCCATAATTTTAAAGGTGGATTTTGTAACTTTTGTTTTCAAAAATGAGCGTCACAAGGGGCAGTTTCACCAGTTAAGGTGTTTAGTTCTGTTTCTCTTTCCGATAAATCTAGTCTTTGTTTCCTTTTTTCTAGCCTGTTAGGTGATGACAAGATATACATATATATATATATATATTTATACATACATATCATGCCAGTTTCATCTGATCCTGCGAGCGCTTTGTGTCCACAGATTCTCTTCCTATCTGTCTCCCTCATTTCTTTGTTGCAGTTTGAACACAAAGACCTGATAACTGCAGTCTCCTTCCTGCAGTTTTTGTTGAGATGTGTTGTCCATTTGAATTCTGGGAAGCACTGCTACAGACTCTAACCTGAGGTGCTGCTGACGTTGATTACTGAAGCTGGTAACTAATGAAGTGATCCTCTGCAGCAGAGGAAACTCTCACTCCTCCTGTGTAGGTGTTGTCCCCATGTCAGCCAGTTTCACAATACAGTTTGTGTTTTCTTTTCTTTTTCATCGCTGGAAGACTCTGCTCCCTTCAGGTTAAAAATGTTTCACCGTAGAATAAAAGGTCTTTTCCCTCTTCTGATTGGATTAATTGAATCAAAGCCATCTGGTCAGCATTTAACGTAGATCTCTAAATACAGAACTTAAAATCATAAAAACTCTTGTTTTTAAGTGTCTTCCAGATAGAAAGGTTTCTCTCTAATTGGTTAACTGAATCTATGATTTGTAAAAGCTTAAAGATCTTAATTTTTCTTTCTTTATTAAAGTACATTTAAATAATTCTTTACTAAAATATTTAGATGATTGAAAAATGTTTTGGAGAAAGGAGCTACACAGACTGATGGTTTTTGCACTTGTGAGAAAATGTTTTCGTTCTCACTGACACTGTGGCACGGCAACAATTAGAGAACAGTTGGAGATGGGATATTCGCATATTCCGAGCAAGTTAAGCCAACCTAAAAATCACTCCGGCTGCAAGCCATTTTCTCAGCTGAGACTGAGAAATTACTGTATCATTTTCATTATCAAACCTCAGTTTCATCTGCGTACCCGTAATCACTTCCAGCGTCAAATAACAGCGCCACATTAGCATCATTCCACACATTTACCCAGGACACCTCCAGCCGTGTTTGTGTATACAGCAGTATAACAGCGGTTACAAGTTTGCCCTTTCCTATGCTACAAGACAAGACAGCTGTGTGGTTAACGCAGCAGTATATGTTTATGTTTCCACTAGCCGACTCAAATAAGTAATCTCAGCATTTGAGATTCTGTTCTAATATGCTATCTTGTATCTGGCAGGCCCATTTGTGCGGGTGGTCATCATTCTTCACTCTTTTGAAGTCCATTAGTCGTTCTGACAGCAGCGCCGCTGGCTGAAAACGGCAGATAGGAGAGCTACTGCCTCAGTGTGTGTGTGTTTCTGTGTGCGCGCATGTGCTTCTTCTCACAAATAATTTTGGACCTGCTATCTGCTGTGCTTATATATGTAAATATAGTTTGATTTACCTGCTGTATTTGCTTTGTTTTCAACTCCTACGTCAGTGTGTGTGTGTGTGTGTGTGTGTTCTTAAATGTTGTTATACTCAAAAATACACACACGTTGATATTTTTCTTATAGTAAATGCAAACTAATTCAGTTGCAGCTTCACTGCTTTGTACAAATCAGCTCAAAAGCACTGACACAGATTTTCCAATTGTAACACTTTGTACTCCCCACATAATGACTGTTAGCGTTACAAATTAATTAGCGTTACAAATGAAAGGACTAATGTCCTCTTGTGTGATGCTAATGAAAGAAATTAACTTTCTTTCATTAGTATGATCTTCTATTCCAAATCTGACTCGTACAACACCAAATCATAAAATGTTGGGATGGCATCGAAAAGTAAAATATGGAAATGAACAAAAATAATAACGAATGAAAGGATGGTCAACTTCATTAAGTCTATTTCTGTATATCAATTCTGCAACACATTCCAAAAAAAATGTGGATGGGGTCAGTTTAGGGCTAGGAAGGATGTAAAAAGTGCATGATTTGGTGCAAGAGCAGCATCCACAGTAGGCTGAGAATCTGAGGAGGAAAGATGGGCCCAGTATCCCCAGTTTGTCTCACAAAGATGTGAGAAAAACAATGAATTGTTTAAGATAATGTTCCCAAATAAAGAAGATCAGATGAGTATTCCTTCCTCTACGGTACATGATAACATTCAAAGGATATGAAGGAATTCGGGGAATAAAGGGGACGTGCGTTCGCTTAAGTTGGACACCGGTGTTCTCCACTTCCCAGAAAGCACTGCACCAAGAACAGCCATTCTTTAATAGCTGATTAATTACCACACTGGCAAGGGAATACTGCGGGAAAGCTTTGTAAAGCACTAAAGTATGGAGTTACATAACAAATGTCACACTCCAGATCTTGTCCAGAAATGGACGCCATGTACAAAAAGCAGTATGCAGTCTGTTATCAGCAATGAATCTAAAAGCCAGGCTCTGGAAGGGTATGGGGTTGTATCAGGGCTCAAGGTAAAGTTAATTTACACTTTGATGGCAGCATTAATAGAAGAAAAGTGCATTTTTCAACAGGACAATTCAAAAGTGCATTTTGCACGTTACAAAGGCACAGCTGCAGAAGACTGAGCTGAATGCCTTTCTGTGCCCAATAGAGAATGTGGATAGGATTTTTTTTTTTTTTAAAAAGAAGAAAAATGTGACAAAGACAACCCTGTACTGTTGCACCCCTTAAGATGTGTTTTCAAGTTCATGTCCGCATCACCTTTTAGCTCCTCTCTCGCAAAACAACTTTTTTTAAGTCCTCTTCAACCCCAGCTGTCTTTTATGGATACATCCACTCATTCACTGTTCGTTGCATCTAAGGGAGACGGCTGATGGTGCTGCCTTTGGGGTTAAATCTTTAACCTTCACAAGGAGGTGGGCAATTCTTCAGCCTCTTTAGGGCTGAGGAATTGCCCACGATGTGGAAGGAAAAATGGGCTCTAAACCTAGCTGACAGGAGGTTCAGGTTAAAACCCACGTCGTCCCAAAAAAAAAAAAAGATCTGGATTCTGCCTCACTTGCTGACTGCATGAAGGATAAGGAATAGTTTATTCTCTTTCCTCTGGTGTAGTAGCTCTTTGTGTAGTAGCTCTCTGTAGATACTCAATGTTCCTGAGTTCTACAGTGTAATAAATATCAAATCAGTTCAACTGTAGGGTGTCTCATCTGTGCTGGACAGCTCTGACTGAACCTGATATGATTCATGCCAAAGGTCAACAATGGCTCCATATATAACACTTTTGGTCTATGTGGTAGATTTGTGGGTCTGCCATCAGTGTAGCATCTGTCTTCATCTAGCACTTCTGTGTGGTCAGTTACCATTTGGCTCATATTTATCCACTAAAATCCTTGGCACTATGTTGAGTTGCATCCTATCTGCTCAGCTGTTCCTTGTCAACAGAAATTAATTCTGTGTTTGAGATGCAGCACCTACAGCCTGCCTCTTCAGTCCTATCTCGTAGCTCCACTTGTGTGTGTGGTCATCATTTTTCAATCTTTTGAGGTCTATTATCCGAATCGACAGAGGCATTGCTGCTGATATGGGGAGATAAGAGTGTTGGGATTAGTGCGGATGTTGTGCCTTGTTGTGATTGCGGTGTGTTTGTGTTGGCACTTGCATATCTCTTGTAAGACTTGGAACGGTGGCAGGTATCTTAATGGAAACACCATGCCATCTAACAACCAAGACCATTTTTATTTTGATAGAAATTACTCAAAATTGAATAAAAGAGATGATTGGAGATGCATCACAGCCAGTGACTCAGAGAAACCGTACAAACTGATAAAGAAAGCCGGCTCTGTGCAAAGAAGAACGCTGCGCAAGTTTATTAACTTAATGGACAGTACTGCACACCCCCGACCACACAGCGTAGTGTGTTCTGGCAGAGGCTTCAGCTCTAGTGCAACAAACAACAGTAGTGTCATTGCTGCCAGCAGCAATGGCAGTATACAACAACAGCTTATGATAAATTATTCTGAGGCAATCACCAGTGAAAAAACAGTATACTGCAACATCAGATGCAACTTTGCAAATGATCTCAGTGTACAAAGCTTTATGTGTACAGAGCGCTGATGTGGTAAGTTTCTCTCATGTCTGGTCCTACTTTTGATGCGATTATCCAGTTGCCACAATACTTTATTTACTGTGCCCACAAGCTGTCTCCATAGAAACCTACAGTCCAGAAAGACCCTCTTTGAATAAAGCTTGGTCTGACAAAAAGCATTGGGCTCGGTCCAGATCAAACTAAAGCCTAAAGACTTTTCACAGACTTTTTCTCATTGCCTGTCAGTGTTGGAACATTTTTCATCCGATGAGGACATTTATTTGGCAAATTTGAAGAAGCCTTCAGTATTAGACTTGAAGTTGGTGGTGGAAAGTGGTTTGATGCGCTGACATAACTAATGTTGCTTAACCGATGTAGATCCCGCTTATCAATGGCATCATTTGTTGACTTCTTGATGCACCAAGTTTAGCACACTGAGCTTACAATGCCAGCACAACTTCCTATCCTTTCCTACGCTAAGGCATGAAAGCCATACACTATTTTACTTCCTTACTGTTACTGTAAAGAACACATTAGCAAAGATTTTAGCATATTTGCAATTTTGTGTTGTGTGTTAATTGATTTGTGCCGAGACTGAGTCCTTAACTCAGGACTTCAGAGCAGTGGAGGTCTTCATCCGGGACAAGTATGAGAGGAAGAAGTACTATGACAAGGATGCTGCTCCAGTGAGTATTAACCATGCTTAATATATCTAACATTTGCCAGTCCATGCTGTTATTGTGACTTGTGTCAGCGTTAGCTTGTTTCCTTGTTTCCTAGCTTGAGGCCAGAGTGTGATGTACAGCTTTTCTGTTCCTTTAGCTCTTAAGTTTTAGTTGAAAATCTACCAACCTACCGAGGAACCTGCACATTTGTGATTAGCTTTGAATGATTATCCATCACATTTGCTGTAAGATTGGAAATGGTTGGTGAAATACTTTTTAGCTAATGCAGTGAAGAGTGCTCGTGTGGTTTGGGCAGCTGCTGTAATAACAGCTGAAATGCAGTATTTATCATATTTGGCACCTTTTCTTTGGACAAGACTTTTGAACGAGTTCCAGTGCAGACTTATCTCTCTGCAGCCTCGTTGATCTCCACGATCTTGGTTTTTTCATTTATTGAGCTTGTAAAAGAAGATGTCTTTCAGGCTTTAATGTATCACAGTAATGATGATTTCTCAGTGTAAAATACTCCTTAAAGTAGTGAAATCCCTTTCAACCCTGATTGCTGCTCAAACAACCTTGGAACTGATGCCAAAAATTGCCAAACACAGTTACAGGATAACCTTTCAAGTACACTCTTATTTTTCTCTTCCAATACTGTTTTTTTTTCCAGTAAGTAGAGACGTCCTTTTTTCTGTCAAGACTAATACTTTTCAGTGTGCATGGAGGAAGAGAAGGGGCGATTGTGTAGGTGGGTGGGTGGCTGGTGGCACATCTTGTGTTGTTTTCTCAAAGATTTATTTGTTTGAGAGGTGTGTTTTTTTTTTTTTGCATGTGCCAGTAAGTGCCTTGGTTCTGTGCTGTGGGTTTTGTAGAGTGTTGTGAAAGACATTAAAACGTGTGATGCAGTCTGTTTTTGTCTGCATTCAAACGTGCGTTACGGTGCTTGAATCTTTATGGATACTTTTCTGTAAATGGGATGACATGTGGCCCGGGAAAGCTGGAGTCGAACTGCCAACCTCCCGATTGGTGAGTCAGAGCTAAATAGTTGTAGATACAGTAGATAAAGGTAAGACAAGAAAAAATAAATAAAAGAAACTAATAAAAATTATTATTGCCATTTATTTATTGACAATATTGTTGACTATTCATTATCTGAGGCAAAGTTTTGCACATTTTGCTTTAATGAACAACCTTAAAAGGTTCAAGTTCCTCCACAGAATATCAAATGGATTAAGACCAAAACTGTGGGCCAATCCCACTTCTTTCCCTTGGCTTTACAACTTAGGCTGACTAGTTTGTTGTAAGGTGGTAATCTGGTCATTGAGTCATCCAAATTGCCCCCATTGTTCTGGTTCAAGGGCTGAATTATCTTTATTCCTAATCCCTTAAAAGAAGAGGGCTTTCTTTCCTCTGCAAATGTTAAGAGTAGGAGCCGTAGGGAGTTGTAGGGCCAAGGTTGGGAATTGGGATTGTGTCTAAAAACAGACCACCCAGTTGAAAGCTTGGACAAACGCAGGTGTGTGCAAAATTTTGACTGACTGCATGACTCGCCTTCTCTCTAAGAGCAGTTTACTGACAGATGAACTACAGCCTGGCCCGGGTGCAGCAAAACACCGCCTGACCATGATGCTACCGCCACCATGTTTCACAGACAATGAGGTTTAGGTTCTCATGCTGAAAGGATTTTTCTTTTCCAAACTTAGTCGTGGTCCTCATGCTTTTATTCATTCACAATACATTTAGCTACAGCTCATCCATGAGACTTTTAGCGAACTGGTCGTTTTTGGGAGAAACAAAAAAATTATTTCAGCTCTGGCTCTTCTGCGTTCCCACTGAGGTCTAAGGTACAGGGTAGATTAGGTAAATTGATTCTATTGAAGTGTGTCACTGCCATGCTGAGCTTACACTGAGAGTAAAACCGGCTTCAGTTGTGTTAACTCAAAATCTTCTCACGTTACACACTTTCTTCGGGTTCTGGATGCTTTAACTTGTGCCATAGAACATCACTGTGATGAAAGAATAAATGATTAACGATTTCTTTCTTTCGATAATATCTTTGTTGTCATGAATGCTGCTGCTTCTATTTGCAGTGGAGTCAGTGCTATGCTTCACTGATCAGAGCAGCCTACAAACTAGGAAGTGTGCTTCAGCTCTATTCACGTGGAAGCTGTTCATGTTACGCAATTCTTTTGGGGTTTTGGATTTTTAGATTTATGCCTTGAGCTGTGGTAGATATTAAATCTGAGGTGACTGAGACAGAAAGGCGGAAATGAAATGCTAGGAATAATCAGTCAATCAGAAATGCTCGGTGCTGCAAGCCCTACCTCAAATGTTCAGGGAAATCTTCAAAGTACCAACTCCCTGACAGGGCCTTTATTAGGATTTGAATTCGGGCCAAAGAAAGTTCTCCCAAAAAACACCCCGGGCCCTGAGAAATGTTCCTGTGGTTGAAATAGAGGAAATGAAAGTGAGCAGTGGTTTTTATGGTGAAGTAGCTTGAGTGGTCAAAAAGTCACTGTATAGATCAGTGTTCAGTCTTATTCTGATAGTTGACTAATCAACATTATAAAAGAGAGAAATCTAATATTCTTGAAGCATCCCATCCCTGAATAGTGAAGAAGCCAGTTTAGAGCCTTGGAGGTGATAAGCTGAAGGTGATGATGAAACATTAGGCTGAAAGATTCTGTCCAATAAGCATCTGCCATCTGTCACTGAAATATGGGATTACCTACCCGATCTCTTTCCAGTTTTTATTTATTTCTTCACAGAGTAATATTTATTTTCTTATTTTTCCATGTCATTATTGTAAATGAGCTGCTGCTGACTTGAGGTGGGGGCGTGACGGATGTCATCCTATAATATGCATTTAAACAATGATCAGGGTTTGGATCGGAGTTTATAAAACAGAAGCATTTCTCCCAATTATTAGAAAATAACAACACAGTGTTCTATCAGTCCATCTTTCGGGGCTCTCCACTGAAACAAAGGTGCACATAGAATGAAGAACAAACAATTGCAGGGAAAATAATCACCAATCACCAATTTTTACACAAACACCATATGCTGTGACATTAATTAAAAAAGTATTGTTCACAGCAGTCTTTCTCTGTTCAATCTTTGTTTCATTTCACTGTCTTGTAGTTTCCATCATCTTCCTCTTCTCTCCGTTTCTCCTTCCCTCTCGCCTCTCGACTCTCTTTCTCTCTGTTTTCTCATGCTTTCTCTGAAGCGTTGCCAGCAGCCAGACTGTGATCTAGGATCTCTTTCTGCCTCCCGCATGGACGACTCGGCTTTTATATGCAAATTAATTATTAAAAACAACTCATTATCACTTTTAGCAGTTTCATGCAGATGGAGAAAGAAGAGGAGAGGGTGGGCTACAGTAACCCTGAGCTATACTTTATGAATATGTATGCAAGTCTGTGTGTATTGGACTGAGAGAGAGGACTCTGCTGCTCTTGCATATTTATTTTACACTTTGTTCCTATTACATCATTACTGTATTGCATTTGTTTGCATGTTTGGATGGTAATCGCAGAAAATTAGACATGACAGATATTGTGAGATGATGGATGTGATGCTCTTTGATTAAATGCTTATACATTGCAGAAATGGTCATATCTGTATTGGTTTCCACCTAAAACGCCTGTCAGTTGAATTGATAACAATGAGATCCTTTTGCATTCAGCGTGTTTCACCTTGATAGTTTTAGGTAGCTTTTTAATACCATTAATTTCACTGACCATCCGAAAACTGACCTGGGAGATGGCATCTGCCTGGTCATGTTGTTTCTGACTTCGTCGTTATGATTATGAAAGAAAGGATGCACGCCCTCTTTCAATTCCAGAATTTACCAATCCAGGATATGATAGAAGTGATCCAGTTCTCATCAGGTCTAAAAGTTACTTTAATTCAGCCTTAGATGTCAGATGAACAAAAACACATGACAATTGTCCATGAATCTCTTTATGAATAGCCTATAAAATGACGTGTTTTCTCCTGCGGGACGGGAGAAGACACAAAATCAATGCATTTCTATTATTGTGTGGGCATAAATTCTCAAAGTTTTGCGGGAGTGGGCGGGAGTGTAACACACACGTTGCGGGTGCTGGTGGTAACGGTCAGAAATTTATCAGGAGCGGGATGAAGTAAACAGTCCCGCGCAGGGCTCTAATCTGAAGCATTAAGGTGCGTGTTAACACACTACCAAGGAAAAGGACAATAAGTGTTTGTAGAGAAGCAATTTTTAATGCCCATCAATTTGGGAAGGGTTATAAGGCAATTTTCAAATAATTTCGAACCCATCATTTATCAGGGTCAGAATATAGTGCTCAAAGACCCCATGAGAAACATCTCGGATTCCTCAGGCCTCTCAAAAGCTTTTCTCTCTCAGAAGAACATGACGGCACAGTCTAGGTTTGCACAGTTGTGTCTGTGTAAAATCCAAACTTCTGGAGCAGTGACCTTCAGACAGATAAGACCAAAGTAAGAGTCAAATTAGAGTCAAATGGGAAGCCGTCTGTCAAACAGCTAAAGCTTGACTGAGAATAGGTCATGCAAAAGGACAGTGATCCTGAGCACACCGACATATCTACAACAGAATGGCTGAAAGAAAAGATCAAGATGTTGCAATGATCCAGTCAGAGCCCAGACCTCAATGCTGTGGTGGGATGTTTAAGAGAGCCGTGCATTAATGAATGCCCAAATAACTAATGTTGTAAAGAAGAGTGGGCCACAGTTCCTCCGCAGCGACGTTGGAGACTGATAACGTCAAACAATAACTTGTCATTATAGCTGCTGAAAATGGTTGTGCAAGCTATTCAGTCGTGGTGTGTAATCAGACATGGTTTCTGCATTTTGACTCAGTTTTAGTTGAATGTAAAATGACATGGTGTATTAGGCCATGTCTTATTGTTCATCTGATGATCTATTTAAGGCTAGATCATTTATTATATATCTGATATATTAAACTGATATATTAAAACTGAAAGGTGGTGTTCTTTGCTTTTATTCTTTTATTGTGAACATCTGCTGCCCATCTGTCATAACTGCTTGTGTTAAGATGACATCAAACACTTCATATTAAAAATGTTGCTTTTTCGATTGATTGTTGTTGTTGTGCCCCTGACAAATGTAACATTCATCCTGGCTGAGGCCTTTTAGATGAGTATAGTGAGGAGTATAACTATATTCTGCTTGTTTCAGGAACCTCTGCCTCGCTTGCCTTTAAAACTCCTGTCGCAGGTGAATTTGCTGCACTTGAAGAGCCATAAACCTCTTCAGATGGTAAATTTAGAATCTGGTTATTATTACAGTCTGGATTTGGAACTTTAAACAGATGTTGAGATTGGAAGAGGTGATATACAGTACATGTTGCAGCAGGCTGTAATGCCTCCAGACAAAAGTGGAATGAAAATTGTATGAGGGAATGAATGTAGCGAAAAGGACCAAGAGTTGTGCAGGAGTGACAGGAGCTGCTCAAGATAGAATGAGGGGTATGTTCTAGAAGTTTGCAATTTTCGTCCAACTTTTGTCTGCATTCAGCCTGGGTGGTAACCAATGCATCTAACGCAGCTGCTCATTGGATCATCTACTGTGTCTCATTAGCATGAAGAAACTAACAACTAGCATCTCCAAATCAGTGCCCCACTAGATTAGACACTGCCTCGGCTGGGCATTTGCTTGGAGAGATTGGGCATTAGTATTTCTTGGCTGGAAACCATGCCAAGGCTGACCGCTTACTAAATTGTCTGCTGCTTCGCTCGTACGCTGAAGCTAACTGGATTAGCTACAGCATTAGCTTTTCCTCTTGTCTACATTTGTGGTTCCCACCATAAACTAAAAATCGATTGCTCCAAGGTGTCTCTTGCAAAGACACATTTTCTCTGATTTAAGTACATTCTTTCACTGAATAGTTGTAATCTGCTCCACATTTAATACAGCTGCCAAGAAAATATCTATGTTGAACAGTTGGCCATTGCCCAAAATGACAGAATTGTATTAAAAATTAACATCAGTTAGATTTCCTGAAGCACTGGAAGCGAGCAAGTTGCCTTTTCCTTTTGTGGGCATTATAGATATGAATATTAACTCCATCTGATCATGCCTTCCAAAAATCTGGTACACTTCTGACACCCAAGCTTTTAAAAGTTTGCTTGATTACTTGTAACTGCAGTTTTAAACAAAGGAACCAGGCCACAGCCCCTTCCCCAATTTTATCGAAGTAGAAAGCACTGCTATAGAAATCAAATGAATTAAAACTTTCATTTATAGAGCTGGGAATAGGGTTTTGGATTAGCCTAATCCCAATCCTCAATTTTATTTTTAACTGTAGCCTCACTGAGATCAAAAATGCGTTTGGCAAGAGAGAACTTGTAGAAATTGATTTCGAGTTTATGGTGGGAGTCACCCTCTGCAGTAACAGCCAAATCGACAGTAGGTGACGGAAGAATTCTGCATGATCTGCTGCTGCTGCCCCACTATGCACTGGGAAACTATGTCTTCTTTGATTGTGCATCCTCCTGGCTGGCCGTTGGTATTATTTTGGTTGTTCAGATGCTAGCGACATCTGCCAGCAAGGGGCCTCTCATTGGCACTGATTCCTCACATCACTTTAATGTCGAGGAGCCCTTTGAGTAGTAATTTGATGATACCTGTTAGATTGAGAACACTGATTACCATAGCCCTTAGTTTGTTGTCAGTACCTTTAAGTTTTTGGGAGTTTTTTTGCACAGAAATAAACTAAATTAATAATAACACAGAACCCTCTTCCCAGTTCTTCTAAGCATGTACATTCTGAAATCTGTTCCAAATATTAAAGTATACAAATATTTGGTATTAAAAAACCCTTGCTAATGCAGATGTGAACTACAAGTTCTAGAACTTCAAAGATTCGGAAGTGCTGGCTTTCTGTTTGTTGGCATGCTTGAGACCAATGAAGAGAAAGCTGAGGGCAACAGGTGCTCTTATGTAATGGACTGCTTGTGAGTGCATTCTACTTCTTCTGCCCATGTAGCAGGCCTTCATTGTTCTGTCACGAATGAATTCGTTGGTGTGTGTGTGTTTGTGTGTGTATGTATGCACCACATCTTATTTCAGTGTAACTTGAATCAACAATCCATCAGAGTGCATCTTGCAAAGCTTTTATGATGAGCCCACTGATTGGTCCAAAAATGTCACAGGAGAGCAGCACAGTTGCCCTGAGGAAGACTAAAATAACTTATTTTCAACCTCATTTCTTTGCGTTAGTCACAGGACTGTTCTGCCTGCTGCGTCTGCAACACTTATTAATGTTGTGTGTGTTTCTGCAGCCAGCTGTGGCAGCTTAGTGAACAGAAATCCATTGCCACATTCTACTCTGACGTTGGCCCGGGAGCTACAGGGAGAGTACCGGTGGCTACCTCCAATATAGACCAGGTTTAAGGTGGGGGTGGGCGATATGGCAAAAATATCATATCACGATTTTTTAAAAATAAGATCACGATTTCCATTTTATCACAATCTTAAATTGAAAAGTGAAAAACAGACAGTGTTGCAGAAGTATTTTCGGCTGGTACCGTGGGTCAACTACTTGAAGCAGACGTTCGAACTCCTCCTTTTCTACCGTCTTGAACGGTACCTTATCTTTTGCAAGATAAAAGGTAACTGCTTCTGTTACCTCTTTCTATCACTTGCTTGACTTGTCATAAGGAGTGCCTTTGTCAAATGCCTGTGTTAATCTTGTCTGTTTTGGTCTTACGCTAGCTGCTGCCTCTGCCTGCGGTGCCGGTGCCGCTGGGCCCCTCGCTGTTTGGCTCTCAGCATTGAGATGCTTCCTCTTCAAGTGATTGAACAGGTTCGTCGTGTTGCCACCGTTTCTGTGCAAACTTTGCAAATTACATTTGCTTCCGCTTGATCAGTTGCGGAAAATCCAAACTCAATTCCATATAATGGAGGTGGAATTTTTTTTTAGCGGCCAACTCCTCCGTTTGGCTTTCAGCCATGGCTCTCCATGTGGCTACTGCTACGCACACAAACAAGGAAGCGGGTAAGAAAGCGCGTCACTGCCCGTAATTCGCTGTGATTGGTCGGTCAGGTTGACGACGTAGTACGTCTAGCATAGAACTGCAATTTATATATTGTGCCCTCGATGATCCCACGATCTCTGCAGTTTGACAGATCTTTACGGATCGTCTTCACGTTGCAATTGTTCACGATTTAATATCGTCATATCGCCCACCCCGAGTTTAAGGCACAGAAGACTTCACACTGGGTTGGCACAGTAAACGAGTTTGATGTTTTAGAACTATTGCGTGCTTTAATTTACTTATAATCAACGGGACAGTGTAAAATAGTGGCCTGTAACTTCATGAAACCAACAATCAAAGCCACTTCATGCAGTCAGCTATCTATTACCTGTCTCTGTTGTATTTTGTTGTGATTGTCATTTATAGGGATGCAAATTTTAAATAGAGGCCCTACACAACGGTCGGTCATGTCAAGTTGTTCGGTTTCCTTGATAAAATAGTTTTTAACAGCAAAAACTGACTAGAATTATAAATTGAATAAGCAAACAGTGAGGATGTAGCATTGCACATCTATAAAGAATAAAATAGAAATGCGTTGTACAGTAACTAATACAGAAGACGGTTGGTCAGAACCTTTCTCTGACTACTGCAATGATTCCAAAACCCAAAAATCAATGTTATACGTCAGCAGCATTGGGTAATGTTATGTTTAAAGTATAGATTACAGGAGTACCAGCTTTGAAAATGATTTAGTTGCGTTAGCACGTTACTCTCTTAGAAAAGTAAGCCGTAAAGAGTGCTTTTGTGTCACCTCTTTTCAGTTATTTCTGAACTTGTGAATTTGAGTACATCTACCTTTTGAATGTAGATGCTGAGGGTTTGCGGGCCACAGAAACAACAAACCCATTATCACCTTTACTGCGTTTCACTGACATTTATCTTTACATATGATAATCAAATTGAGCCTGTGGGGCTCAAAGTATATAACCTGACAAATTGACGTGATTTAATTTACTCAAGATTATTGCGTAACGAGCAACTAGTTGTGTATTTTACGTGGGGCACTCGCCTCATGAAGACGAGATATCTTGTGTCTTGTAAAGCAAGTACCCTTCATATTTTGAGATTTGACATCATAAAGCTGATGGTCACTGACTTGACCTTGACCCAGTAGAACACTGTGGGATCACAATATGTTACAGTTCAAACATCCGACACCATCTCCCAGCCTCCATCATTCTCTTTTAATCAGACTCTGTATGATTATTCCTCTTTCCTTCTGCGGGAGTCCTCTGTAAGGGTACAATTTAAGCTGTTAGGGGTCTACTCAGCAGACACATTTCAGTTGAGATGTTAACTATCTTTCTCTCTCACTATCAGCAGAGAGCCAGACACCTCTATCTCCAAGTCCTAATATCTATTCAACCCCTGTTCATCCTCTGTCACCCAGCTCACACCACTCCTCTTGTTATCTAACCTCTTTTTATTCCCCATGTGTCTATATCCTTTCACACCCTGCTCTTACCCTCCACTTCCTTTCTCTTTATCTTCAGTTCATCAGCCAATCTGTGCCTGTTTTGTGCTGTGTCGACATCTCCGACAGCATCAAAGTTGGAAGAGGTAGAAGTTTTAACAGAGTGGGATAAAAAACCCTGAAAGACATCAGCAGAATAAGTGTGGAGGGTGGAAAGTGCTCTGAATTCACATCTCAGCTGCGCTCCTTTCAGCACCACGAGCAGTCGTTTGATGCCTTAACAGCTGAGGCGGGCGGGAGAAGGGTGGAAATGGAGAAAGATGAAAAGCGGTGAAAGTGTTTCTCTGTTCTGCCCTCAGACAGTCATACAGTAGTCAGCATTAGTTTCCACCCTGAGGTGGTTCAGAGAGCATAGGAGGAGAGGACAGCAGTAAGGAAGGAAAGGAGGTGGGCTGATGTTTAGCATGTAACCTATTTTTGTAAATGTTTTTTCCTCTGGCAGGTTTTAACATTAACATGCCAAAGGGAGCTTGGTGCATTTTTCATCAGAAGTCCAGAGTAGGATTTTTGTACAATCCCATTAAAGATATGCATCATTTTAATGTTATTTGGCTTCAGATCTGAAATAAGCAGTGTGTGTGTGTCAGGGGGAAAAACTCACTTAACTGCTAGAAATTTTAATCATGGTTCCAGACAACTGGACAGACTTAATGCTTTAGGTGTGAGATTTTCAGTTTAGTCACAACTGAGAATGAAAAGTGTGAAATGTACCCCCAGACCACTGCTCGGACCAAACAGCTGAACATTTGCTCAGCAAAGAAAAAGCAGCGTACAGGTCAGATACAACCGGGGTTGGGCTCTTTTCCAGTGTAAAAACCTTTTTAGGTTGGCTTGGACTTTTGGGCTTCTCCTAAGTCACAGCAGGATATTGGCAAAATCAGAGAGTGATAAAAAATTAGCAATGGTAACATGTCATCTTCTATTTTTCTGTGCTTTAGAACACAGATTTGAAGTCAGTACCAACCCAAAAACTAAGAAAAAAAAGAAACCCTGGAAATATCTCACTCAATGTGCCATTCAGATTTTCAGTTGCATCATTTGCCACGTTCACCCCACCTCTTGTTTTTCTCCGCTTTTTGTGATCTTTTCCTTTTAAGCTGTATTTATAGTTTCAATGAAAAGAAGTATTTAGCATACGATCAAGACCTTCAATAAAAGCAGCCACTCTCCATCTTAGTAAACCAACTTTGCAGCTCTACTGGTTCACTTTGGCTTTCCACCAGTGTGTGAAATTCTTCTTAGTTTAGACCCCAATATTTTCCATGTAAATCTGTTAGCTGACGACAGACAGACGGGCTGTAGGAGGTTCTGCGGTGAAGTGGCTGATGGGATTGGACTGGTACTGGTCTGGAAGACAGATTGAAAATGGCAGTAATTATTGTAGTGCTTTCATTTCTTGTTGCTTGCCTGCTTTCAAGATAGATTTACCGGATGCGAAGCAGTGGGAAGCATTAGCGAGGCTTTCCCACTGACTTGGTTTGAAGTCTCCTGTGTGTCCCAAACATGAAAATGCAAATTGACGAATAGAAATGCACCTTTCTTGACTTTGTCCTCGCTCTGTCTCTCTCCAGTCTTCGGACGTTCCTGCTTGTTTTTAGTTTACTTGCAGCTGTCATAATCTCTGACTGCAGAGAAATGCATCTGGAAGCTGGCTACATTACACTTAAAGAAATGCACTTTGATACCCAAGAGGACAAGCTGCTCTGCTGCTCTCAACAGTATTTTTAAGGCTCATTCATCACATTCACCCTGCCTCCTCTGCTAATTACCCATGATATTTGGCTGCAGTGCTGAGGCATTACTTTTCCTCAGCTCGTCCAAATGAACGTTTGAACTGGAGCCAAAGTTTCTGTACTTTAAGTGATATTTTTTGGGCAAAACTACTGTATCTCTTGAAGGACTAACAGAATTTTGTGCGGTGTGTCTTATCTCACATACAGCAGGGACTGTGCGGACATGGTGCCGTTGGGTGAAAAAAACATGTTTTTCACAACCAGATTGCAGGTACACCGTAGTGATAATATCCTTTTTTGAGGCCTTTTGAAATCTTTTGAGAAATATTTAAGCCCCATAGGAACTATTATACCGAACTTCATGTACAGTCCTGTCTGCAAATGGCAAATATCCCACCGTGGTTGTCTGTCACTTTGACAGGCATGTCTGAATGAAGCAATAACTGAAAAGTAAGCAATGTGTGAATGACCGAATAGCATTACATTATCAGATTCTTGTTACATATCTCCTGTGTGAAAAGGGCTTTAGGTTCACTTTTGACGTACCATACTTTCTGTAGCTGTGAGCACGGAATCAGTGAAGCAACCGGTGCACGCAGACAAATGGCAACTTCCTTTCAGAGTGCCTGCGATTACGTTCATGAAAACATTGGTATTTTCAGGGATGCTAATTAGCTTTGGAAATGAGACTCGAGTTGTCGTAAAGTTGGGTTTGTGAAGTTTTGAGAAAAATGGGGGGACATGTATTCATGAAGGTAAGATTTTTCTTTGAAACTGTTGTCTGACTATCAAAGACATTGCGACACCAACCAGACCCCCCCTCCCACAGCTTTATTTGCAGTTTCAAATAATAAAGTATATATTATATTGTACAATATTAAGTCCCTCAACAAAAGTAGCCACTCTCCGTCTTAGTAAATCAACTTTGTATGGTTTTGTGGTTTTGCAGCTGTTAAAATGGGTTCACTTTGGCTTTCCTCTGGTGAATAACATTTTCTTATTTGTTTTTTTTCTTTGGTGAATTTATATAAATAAATCTGTTCAGCTGTTGTGAGGAGTAGCGTTAAGTGGAGACAGACACAAATCTTCAGGGAGGTAGCTGAAGTTGTGGTGCATGTAGAAATACAGGAAACGGATGGCAAAGAATTAACAAGGAGATAAAGACAAGGGCAAGGTAACATCAGAGGTGTTGAGCTGACGACAGACAGACGGGCTGTAGGAGGCTCTGTGGCGAAGTGGCTGATGGATAAGGACTGGGACGGGTCTGGAAGACAGATTGAAAATGGCAGTAATTATTGTAGTGCTTTCATTTCTTGTTGCTTGCCTGCTTTCAAGATAGATTTTATGGGTGCGAAGCAGTGGAAAGCATTAGCGAGGCTTTCCCACTGACTTGGTTTGAAGTCTCCTGTGTGACCTGAACAGAAAAAGTGCCGTGCATGCAAATTGAGGAATAGAAATGAACCTTTCTTGACTTTCTCTTTTTTTTTCTTTCTTCTTCTTCAAGTCTTCAGCCGTTCCTTTTTGCAACTGTCATAATGTCTGAGTGTGGACTGAAAGGCATATTGAGCTTGGTTGCCTTACACCTCACGTAGGGGACAGGCTTTGACCTCCAATGAGAACAGGCCTCTCGGTCGCTCTGAACAATGGTCCTAAGGTTCTGTACTGATATCGTTTTAGTTTGGTGTATTTTTATTTTTGCTTTAAATCAGACTGAAATAAAATTTCTATGCCAACAATGCAGCTTCTGAGTTTATTTTTGCACAAAGTAATTTCTTTGTCAGTGTGTGCTCCATCTTCTGTCCAGCAAGTTGTTCTTATTCATTTTGCTTTAACTGTGTTTATCATCTCTTATTACCTTGCTATTGGCTGTACTTTTTACTGACTCTAAAGAACTTTTGTTCACATAAATAAACCTGACCTTGATTTGACTAAATGCGCCATCGTACTCGGCAGATTCACTGAGATGACTCGTGATTTAAGGTAATGTTGCCGCTTGGCGTCGAAACAAACGTGTTGAGGCCAGTGTGTTAACCTTGCTTGTGATGCTGTATGGGGAATCTTGGGTTAAAAACTGACCGATAACATGTTTGGTGTGCAGACTCCGTTGTGGAAATGTGCAGACTCACTGTGATGAACAGATAGACGGGACGCAGAGTTCAACTCCGGCTCTGCTGTCTGTCTCAGAGGTCAACAGCGAGCTAATAGAGGTCATCTACGCTGTGAGTGTGTGTTTGGAGGGTATGACAGATCCTCTCAAAGCACCATTCATTCTCTTTAGGAAGGAGGCTGAATATGAACTTGGTATCTGCTGAAATGAGGAGTGCTCTGATGTAGCAGAGAAAATCCCCCTTCATCCCCTAATTAACTCTGTGCTCTCTCTGCCTCACTTCTCTCCCCCCTTGCCCTCTCTCCAAACTCCTTTCTCCCTGTTCCTTCTGTCTTCTCCCCATGTCCATGCCTAACTGCCTCTCTCCGATTCTGTCTTCCAGCAGAAGTCATCAGAAGCTGCTCCGCCCTCCACCTCTCCATCCTCCCAGGCTGACAAGAGCAGACCGGAGGTGCAGGTTTTCTCTGTACTCTTTGCTGTGATGCCCTTGTTCTCCGGGGCCTTGTTTTCTTGCAGAGTTAGTGTAGTGTTGTCTTTACATCCTGCACTTGTGTTCTGTCGGGACAAGCAAGTCAATTATAAGGATACGTGTTTCTATCTCTGCCCAACTGGGCAATTTCTCTCAATTTTCCATTGCGGGCCCCATAGATTGTTTAAGAGGTACCACCATGAAATTTAGACTTTTTTTATATTACATGGTGCTTCTCCATCAGCCCTTTTTTCCTCCCTTAAATTGCACATTTGTAGTTTGCACATAAAAAGCAAAGGGAGTGCGAAAAATAACATACTGCAAAACCCCTTTTATGCTTAGATGAAACGGAAAAACCGGCAGTCCAGCCAAAGCAATATTCTCCAATGTGCTGTGGTTACAGACCTGCTGAATGAATGATGACACATTAGGGTTTGCAACTAACTCCACTGTAAGTAGCAGATAGACTTCAATACAACACTTTCAGTTGAATTTTATTGTCATTTCAGTGCCTTCTGCAGATCGATCTGAACATTCCTTGAATACAAATGCAGCAGGCTGTTCAGCACCTCTATCCCTGGATAGGGTGGAGATTTATGTTCGATTCATCTTTTAAAGTTTGTGGTTGAGTCAGCAAACAAGGTTACCTTCCAAATGTTGGGCCACGCAGTGAGCGTTTTTTTGGGTAGTGTCTTTATATAATAAACTGAGCGTTTTACTTTGGAAGCACTATGGGTCTTTTTCTTTTTTTGATGTGACATTTCTCGTACTGTTCTTGTCAAAATATGGTGCTTTCAGTGCCACAGGAAGGCACTTAATTATGTTTTGTTTTCTAAAATAAATTTACCAGCAGCGCTGTGGGGCAAGTGAGAGTGACGATAAGCCGGACAGACACGGGGAAAGGTCACAATGCCGGTCTGCTTTCCACTCTGTGGCAGTGACGAGAGCCTCTTGTTACTTCTGCAATCTTCTTTCTTTCAGTGGATTTATGGCAGACAGAAACAAATTGGGGACATATTCCCGAGTCACACTGGTGGGCCTTCTTTGCAAATATTGTCACATTGTGTAAAAAAAATGGTCGCAGTCTGGTGCTGTGCTGACCTGAAGCATGTCACTCAAACACCAAGCAAACCGTCACCTCTTCACCTCGTCGCTGTTGATCTCAACCAATCAACCCTGGTATTTGCATAAATCTAGCTGATGGAATCATGGAGTAATTCACACTTTGTTTTGCCCATTTTTATCTGAAATATCCATCACTGTTGGGTGGAAATGGAACTACTGGGCCTGAGTTTTAACTTTTTTTTTTTTTTTACCATGCCATGAGATACAAGTGACACTTTGGTAAATATTACTGAAATGAAAGATTTCAAAGAAAGCAAGAGTAGGAATCATCTTTTACATTTCTCACTGTCCCTTTCTTCATTTTAGGATATATGGATTATACGTTATTAAAAACCAAAAAACAGCGCGAGATTAAGCGAGATGCTTAATTCATTATATTTCTTAATGCTGTGCAGTAAGGTTCAACCAACAATTGAAGAAGTCCAGTAAGGTTTTGGTTTTCACATGTACAAAGTAGCTGTAGTTAATAAATATTCAAATGAAAAAATATATAATTTTTGGCAAAGGCAATTTGTATTGGAGTTTAGAGTAATATATATAGCTGTAGAACAGCAATTATTAGTTAAAACAGAGTTGATTAAAATGCATTAAATCAACTACTTGTTATGTGTAACTTAGGCCATATAGTGCTGTCACAGAATTCTGTGTCTTTTCACTTTGAAACAACCTTCCTAATATTAACTAAGCTATACCCCAAAGACTATTTGTAGTCATCACCAAATGTTGAATAGATTAATCTGACAGAAACAAACACTGTTATTTTTCTAGTAAAATCCAGTCAGTGGAAAAAAAATCAAAACCCTGCAAACTTTTCCTGAATATTTTCCATTCTTATGGATATTTGACTCAAATAAGTGGAGACAAATTATTGCTCGACAATAGCCTCAGTGCTGGTGATGTTACAGAACACATTGAGAGAGAAAAGTAAGCATGTTAAACTTGTTGTTGCGGGGCTTTGTAAATGAGGCCGTCAGAACTCATCCACTTGTTTATGCTAAAATGACCCATTATTTAGCTAGCTAACAGTGTGCGAGAGTTGGAATATTTGCCAGGTTTGTCGTCTTTATGCCGACATGGTTTTGTTGCTCAGCTCCGTTTTCAATCGCTGCATTAACATCGCTTTCAGAGGTTTTTAGCACATCGTCTTTTGCTTCTTCAGTGTCAGCTGCTTCGACTGTTTTTTTTCATCAGAACCAAATGCGGTTCCAACAAAGACGGTTTTCCCTGGGCTGCCAGGTCTGTAAGTCCACTCGGTTGTTGAAGCAGCTCGGTTCTGCTCTTGGAATCTTTTTCAGTTAAAGAGTTAATCTGCCATCATTTTTTTGATTTGTAGCTGGCGTTCCAAGTTAATTCACAAAAGTTGTTGTTCAGCAGGTATTGCAGTATGTCCCCCTCCGTTGATCCATTTGTAATGCAAACTAGTGTTTATGTTGAAATACATTAGTTTATTTGTTCATTGTCATTATTTTTAATTCTCAAATTCAGCCTTCTGGTATTGGTGTAACTTCCAGTTTGAGGTCTTGTAGTTCTAATTGCTCAATAACCAAATGTTAAACCCTCTCTTTATTTTGCTTTTACTCTTAGTGAGCAGTGTTTTGTTGTGTTTGAACAAGTTGAGTCCGAAAGGCCACATTATAGATAATTATTTAGCCTTACTCCTTGATTTTACCCTGACCAAACTGTGCTAACGCCTGGCAGAGCAGATATTTATTTTCTGTCTTGATTTGTGCTCAGAATCACTTCCTTTGACCTATTCTCTCTTCTATACTGAACGCACTTTTATTCTTACTACCATCATTGATTTATTATTTTTCTTTTCTGGATGGTGCACTAGATTCATAAACCCATTTCAGACAATTAGCGATGCCAACAGTATTCCTTTGCACCTGTGCACAGCGTCAGCTTTCCTTTGAGTTTTGCTGGCTTAGCAGAAAAGAAAGTGATTAAAAATCCAAATTCGAAGCATAGCCAACATGATAAGTGGAGGAGGAATACAGCTGCAATTTGCTGTGTTTTGTTTTTGACGATCAGATGGGAGTATAATAGTTTACTAATGCTTCTGATGGAGATTGGGCAACGCTAGCATCATTAGCTCATAGAGTCAGTGACCTGGTGCCTACGAGAGCCTTTAAGATGATATTCGGTAAACTCATACTTCATTAATCCCTGAAGGGAAATTTTATAGCTGCAGTATAAATTATTGTTGTTATAAATCTGAAATCTTCATACATAGCCACAAAATTGACTGGGCTATTGTTTGTGGAGCTTGGCAACAATTTAGCAGAGCATTTCTAGGTAACAGGTGAACTTTATCAGTAAACAAGATGGGCAAGAACTCATAGCCAACTGTTCAATCACTGGAGTGCAGATACGCACCTTCTCAGTGACATGTCAAGGATTATACTATCTGTTGTTAGTATGCACTGAAACCACTCCTTCACTGATACCTCTCTGTCTTCAGTCTCTGTCTTCACATATAGTTTTAAAGCTGAGTAGAGAAGTGTTAGTTGTTCCTGCAGACAGGTCTCAGTGAAACAAATGTTATTTGCCTTCTTGATATGTAGGAATGGGAATCGGGAGCCGGTTCTCAAAGAGTAGTTAGATTCCGTGGAATCATTAATCCGCCTGCCTAACGATCCTGTTTATAGGTTCTGCTAACGTCTGACGCATTTTCGCGATGACATCATGTGCACGCTTCGTATTTTGGCTCAGAATGTTTCCAACATGGCGTCGAGGCAGAAGCGCTCCAAAGTTTGGTTATATTTCTCCAAAAAGGACAATACTAGGGCCAGTTGCAACACGTGCAAAGCTTTGATCACATCAAAGGGGGGGAATACATCCAACATGCTGAAACATTTGACCACACAGCATGCAATTACTTTGTACAACGTAAAGTCTTTCACACGCTGCTAAGCGGTGGCGGCAACTCTTGCGGGGGAGCTTGTGGCACAGCGTCTTCTGTCTCAAAAGTCCCAGTTAACATAAAACCTCCAGGTTCTGTTGATTGTAACAGGGCTCTCAAGTCTCACAAATTGAGCGTGACGGCCACCCTTTTGGGCCTTTTGTCACACACTCCTGCCACACATTGTATTTCTCACACTGACAAAAAATCGGGGGGGGGATTGAGATGAGACTCTTGCCTACATTCAAAACTTCAGAGCCCTGTTGTAATAATGTATGAATAATTTCCATTTGATATTAACATTTAGTTGATGAGGACTGCAAGAGTGAGGCAGAGTTAGATATATAGAGTTATATATTGTACTATGTTTGTACTATATAACTGGATGAGAATCTATAAGAGAACCGATAAGGAACCGAATCGATAAGTGATATTGATAATGGTACCAGAATTGCTTAATTCCTAAAAATTCCCATCCCTATTGATATGTCCGCTGCGCCCTTCCATCTTCATCCATTTTATGCGCCAGTTATCTCACACTTTCCACGATGATCATGGAAAGAAAAACAGTTTAAACTTCCTCCTCCTCTTTCTGCATTTTGTTTCTGCTTTGCATCCTCGACATCTCCTCTTCAACTCACCTGGAGTTGTGCTACTTTGTCCTGGAGTTATTCCTGCAGCACAGCATCCAATCCAGCACAGAAAAATGCTTCAAAAATCCGTGCTTTCAGAGAAAAAAAACTCAGTGTACAGAATATGTTCAGAGCAACTGCAACAGGCTGCCACCAGTGTGGCACCATTCAAAGAAAGTTGTCAACAAAATGGACATGCTGTGTTAACAGAATAAGAACGAATAAGACTATCAATCAGTTTAAACACAGCGGAAGCGAGAGCTTTTAACTGTTCACATGTTACCAGCCGTTGCTTCTCTTTCCTGTCGTGATGTCTTTGGGGAAATCATCTGATCTTAAAATGCAAGTGTCAGCGATGACCCACTAATATCCTGTGTTTACCTTTCAATATTTCATTCCATCGATTGAAAGACAAATATGTTGCCAGCTGTACGATGACAGCAGATTTGCTCGTTGTTTGATCTGATTTGCATCCTTGTAAAGATTGCTCATTTTGCGCTGCTGTTTATCATATCCTCGAGACAAATAGCTGTCTCCACTTAAATAACTAAAAATAGATAAACAGCAGGTGAAGTCATTTATGGAGAGCAGAGGAAGAGAGAGTCAAGCAGACCGTTAAACTAAAGCCTATACTTTGGCATGCTGACAGGCATTAGCTAAAGCCTGCTGGCATCAGCTCAGATTCATTTGCACATAACAAAGCAAGATAGACACATTAACCTGAAAACATTGCATCAACTCTCTGCACGCTAATAATGTCTGCACATTAAACCTACATGGAGAGTGCATTAAAATCACATTAAGGAATGGGATCTACTTGTTTCTTTGACGTATAGCAAATCTTTACCACCAGGATTCCAGCTTCCTCCTGCAGATTGTTATAATGGACACCAAATGGTGATTTAATGAAGAGAAGTGCCTTGTTTCTGCATTCTTAAGCAGCGTTGCATGTTAATTACTGTAGCCACAAGAGAGCTCCAATTGTGACTCATCTAATATAACCAATGGGGAACAATAAAAGGGACTTTTTCTTTCAGAGCTGTACTGTCCACACTATTGTGTTTGTCTGGGATTTTAGGGGATAGATATGTAAGTTGTGGCAAACATGCCATTGTTTTACACCATCTCCTCTCCTGTCTGCAGAAGGAGTGTGAAAAGAAGAAAGAGGAGAAGAAGAAAGAGAAGGATGCTGACAAAGTGGAGCGGCACAACAACACAAAGGTACAAATACTGCATACAAATAATGGTGAAGTGTTAGTCATTTGATAGAGCAGTTATAGCTAAAACTCACATTTATTGGGCACTCGGCTCACACAAAGCTCTGCGCTGTAGAGCTCCTCATGTTTCATACTGTGTTGGACCTGAGCTGAAACGGACCTCTTGAAAACCTCCCCAGACGACAGACAGACCTGGATCCAAGTAGATCTGCAGGAAATTAGACCTGATCCAAGCTGTGGTCCCAAAAGAGGAACAACACCTGCACATTTGAGAGGAGTAACTGGAGTAATGTGGGAGCCTAAACGCCGAAGATATAACTAAAATAAAGTTTGCTTTCACCCCCCGGCAATAACAATAAAACATTATGATGTGAACATAACTGAAGCTTGACAGAAAATAATAATTTGAAATCTCTAAGTCAAATTGAAGCAACTTTTCATAGCACACACGGAACATTTTTGTCTCTCAGGCTGAAGTTTCTGCTACTGTAACTGAGCTAAGCAGCAGTGAGCACACATCCGTTTCTAGGGTCTTGAGGAGCATATGTTTACAGTCATACCTAAAGGAATGCACACCCTACTTCAAGTCTAACGTTTTATGTATCAGAACATATGAAAAAAAACAGCTATCAAAGTGTCTAAAATGTCAGATATGATGCAGATTAAGGTTATTCATTTTAGTATTGCCCCAGTAAAATAAATTTTTCATTTGATCAGATAGTATAAGAATTTATCCAAGGCTTCCAAGTCAGGACTATATTGCTTGTGTGCTATATACTTTAGAAATGAGCCATCAGTCAAATCATTTTGTTTGAATGCGTCACAATGGTGGGATGGGTTGCTATGGATGGTGCATGGCGTAGTGATTATAGGACCCGGATGCAGATGTTTCCAAAAATTAAACCTAGATTTATTTAAATCTAGAACAACAAAAAAATCACGGCTGAGCCGGAATACAAAACTTCCAACGTGGCTGTGGCTGTGGCCAAACCTGACATGAGTAACGGTGAGGATCTGGCAAAGTGCACGGGGGAACCTGGAAACTAAACGGAGGTGATTAGTAATGGAGTGCAGCTGAGGGGGAAAGCACAGGTGAAGTGAGTGAACTGATGACCAAGAGTGACTGAGGGAAAACGTGGCAAAACTGATGACTTAAAAAGGGAACTAAACACACAACAAAACTGACAGATGTGACAAAAGGAAACTATGGCGAAACTAGTGACATAACCAGAAACTTAACCCAACAAAATGAACAAAGGTGACAGTAGGAGGTTCGGTAACCTCTGCAGCAGCCATCCTCTCATTTGGAATTATGTGCCATGTGCATGAAACACGTCCAATCCAAATACAGTCATGTCAAAAAACTATTTTAAGCTTTTCCGTTTCATGACAAAAAATAAAAGCTGGTCTTTACCAGTTCTCGGTAACTACAACCTGAGATGAACAACAACACATAACATGCCATACTGTGTCATTATATATTTGACAAAGACTAAACTAAATTGCAGCCCACCCCATGATTCAGTAGTTCGTAGTACCATCTTTAGCAGCAATAACTTGGAAGTGATTGTTTTCTGTATGATGGTAGCAGTCTCTTACATCTTTGGGAAGAGGTTTTGAGATTTTCGAACATTCTTAATGCAAAACTCTGGAGGTCCCAGCACAGGATTTCAATCAGATGGGGTCTCGAATTTGTCTGGACCACTGCGAACACCTTGATTATTTTCTTTTTCAGCCATTCTGTTGTAGATTTGCTGCTGTGTTTGGGATCAGCGACGGTTGGCTCGTTGCCTACAAGGTGTGCGGTTGGTATGAAGTTTTGTGCTGATATGCTGTAGTTTTCACTCGACTTGGATGTGCCAAACATCTCCACTTTGGTTTTGTTTGCTCAAAGGACAATGTTCAAGAAGTCTTGTCCTGAGGGTTTGTCCTGATTTAACTTTTGCTTTAACTTTTGGATGTTTATTTTAGAGAAAAGAGGTTTTGTACTGTCATTGACTTTAACATTTAATATGCTAACTGAGGCCTGTAGAGTCTGACCTTGGAGTGAACTTGCTGAGACACCCACTCCTGGGAAGATCTGCAACTGTCCTGAATATTTTCCACTTTTTCAATATAGAATAATAGACTCCAAATAGTTGGACTTTGTGTACCTAATTTTAAGCACACATAATTTCTTGATGTTAAACCTGACAGTTTTTTTTCTACATGACTGTATTTGCAGTCAAGCTGTGGCTTGAACAAATCAGAGCTACACACGCAGGTTTTGTGCTAACTTGAAGTGCTCCTGTTACCAGCATCTGCCTCCTCTGATCTCAGTCACTTGGTTTCTCTTTGATGATGCTGTACTCTCTTTGCACTCTTATCCATAACGAAGAGAAGAGGGAAGGTCATGTTGCAGTTAATTACTAGGAACCACTGAATATGTCGTAAAAATCTGAACTGGAGATACACCTCGATGAACTCCACTCAGTGCAAATGTAGATTGGTGCCAACTTTCAACATGTTGCCACGCAGTCTCAAAACTTCCTGTTTTAAAACAGCTGTGCCAGCTGTTGCGTTTTGACCTGCTGCAGGTGGCAGCAGCTGTGATTTACAGTGTGCTGATAATGAGATGACACATTTTAGGATGAAGACATTCATGTGTTCTACAGGCTTTGATTGTTTTGTGTCCGTTGATGTAATGCTTCATGCTTCTGATTCATTTTCTTTTAATGAATTGTAGGTAAGAAGTATGTCAAGCAGGCTCTAATCCTAAGACTCCAGGACTTTATTGTTCTCTTTCTCTCATAAATGATCTATTTTCTATAGCATCTAGAACGAAGATTAATGTAATAATTTGAACAAAAGGGATAGCATGTTAGGCTCCGACTTTTAAGTGCTCATCATCGCTATTTAGCCAAATTTATGGAGATGCATTGCTCAAAGTGCCAGTTCTAGAATTCAATGTCTATCCAACTTGTTCACTCAACAAAACGTGTGATAGCTACATTAATCAGCAGCGTGTAATGCTGCAGTTTCATAATAAAGGCTCAGAAATTGTGTACTGATTATGTTTTCCTTACTCCGTTCCCTACAGAAATGCAGCTAAACGATGATGTACACGTTCACTGCTGTTTATTTGGCCACAAATGGTTGTAAGAAGGAAGGAGGGGCAGTCAGAGGTGCTAGTCGGCGATCCCTATGCTGGAGAGTCAAGCTCATGCCCCATCCCACACTACCTTTTATCCAGTGTTTTCACTTTTCTGCTGTCCTCTCACTTGGGAATGGTTAGGGTTTAAAGAATAAAATACATATAGAATTAAATAAATAAAATTAAAAATATATCGTTAAGGTGAAAAATACATTTATTTTTTTCTATTGTTGGGTATGATCAATGCCTCCCACATGCTTTGGATTAGGTGCCATCTCACAATTTCAAACCAAGGACTGTCACAGGTTCACATTGTGGAGATGCTTAGATATGCACCTTTAAAACATTTTCTGGAGACACGGGGCTTACTGATCATGAAATTTAGCTTTAAAGTAACACTAAGATAAAAAAAAAAGAGCCTGTTGTTCAGTGTTATTGATCCTGCTTTGTGTACATATTGCACAAAGCTAGAACAATGAGAAGGACGAGTGCTGCTTTTCTTTGTGAGCATGTGTGCTATTGTTGCATTAAAGATTCATAACATGTAACGGGAGAAAGGCTTCTTTGCAGCCGCTCCTGCTGAATCCTTAAGGATAACTCCTTATAAACATTCAGGCAGCTCACGGATGCTTTGATTGAATCATCTCATCATCATTCATGCGCAGGGGCATACAGATGAGAACCATATCTCATACATTCTGATATCATTCAGCGAAGTGGGTTCTGAACAGTGTAACTTGGACTTCAGCTGCAATAAACAGGTTTCTAACAAACATGGAATAAAAATTTAAAGTTAAATTAAAGTTAACAGCTGTCAGTGGTAATAAGTGTTTGGACAGCAATGAGTGACGTGGGTTTGAGGAGAAAGTCATCTCTGAGAAGACTGAGGTCAGAATGAGCTGCAGTCACTCATGTCTGGAAATGACATCACTGAGTGTAAATGTGTGCCCACTGAAGCTGTGTTTTGTGTATGTGGGCTATGAGGTGGGAGCAAAAGTGTGTGTTTCTGGGTCATGGTTAGTGAACTGAGAGTATTTCCATGGTCTGCGAAGCGGTGAGAGAATGATACAGCTCTCATCAGCGTGGTGACTATTCTCTCTCTGTGTGTGTGTGTGTGTGTGTGTGTGAGTGAGGGTTTAGATTTTCTTTATGGAGCTGAAATGTAGGCTCTGGGGAACTGTGACGTCTAACAGCGAAGTGTATTAACTCAGACACCTCCACCTGTGCTGTCTCTCTTACACAAACTACATCTGATTTTTTTTTTTTGTTTGTTTTATGCTGTCGTCATTAAAATAGTTTCTCATTTCTATTCGATTTTGATATTCCTGCCCTGACTTATTAGTGTACCACTTACTTCAACACACTCTTTTTTGAAAGTTTAAAATTACCACTGATAACTGCACCTCTCCCTATGCATATAAGCTGTGCGTTCACAAGTAAAGAATTTTCTTGATGTTTACTTCAATTTAAAGAGATATTTGAGTTTTTGTGGGGTTGTTTAAACTTATTAGCTGCAGTAGGGAGCAGTCGGAGCGCTCTCAGCTTTGACGATCCCGGAGGATAGGAATAGCTTACAGAGTGAGTTTTAAACTGCGTCACTTTTGCATCAGACAGCTGTTTCCATTTTCTCGACTAAAGAAAGTCTATTTTTCTCCATATAATGGTGTGGACAATGGTAGCCCAATGTATTCCACTGCTTATCACCAAAGGAGCTGTCAGATTTTTTTTTTCAAAAAGATTTTTCTGTCTAGGATTAGACAGAATTGTCAATCACAGATGATCAACAGCACTGTATGTTGAACAGCATCCATGCATGCAATGAAGGTTAGCTCTCCAAACTGAGAGCGCTCTGACTGCTGTTTATTGCAGTTAAGACTCTTTGTAAGTACTTCACATAACCCCACATGAAAAAAAGAACAAAGAATGACTATGACTTTAAAAGCTACTAAATGTTTGTAGGTGAGGTCTGCATGCAAAATGTCCTGCCTATGTAGTGCAGGTGGTTTTGAAAAGGAGGAAGATCCGATGGGAAGAGTTTGTGAAATGGCCGTTTTTTTTACGGGCATTCATATGACCCAACAAAATCCAGGTAGGTACACGGTTATAAAAGTTACAAAAACATAAAAAATCAACTTAAAAGTGAAATAGAAAATTTAAAATGTGGCCATGGCGCTGTGCCATTTTCTCAGTGGCAAAACTTAGCATTAAGGAAGAAAACTGCAGTGAGTCCAGTGCGCCAAACACTTTCCAATGATGACTTCTCAGTAAGGGTGCAACGATTAGTCTACGTTGTCAACAAAAATCCATAACATAATTAGTCGCTGACATATTCAATTGTCGATCATTTTCGGTTACATCATCCCACGTCTTTTTCACGCTGTCGAGCTGAACATAATTTTTTCGTGCGGAGTGAGTCATCTCACTTCCTACCCATCTCTGCTTAGAGATGCATGCGTGTTACGGTAAATAAAAGCGGGAGATGACCTGCATAAACACAGTGAAATGGCTGCGGTTGAATTATCGTCCTCACGTCCAAAAGTGTCCAGGGTCTGGGAACATTTCACCCTCGACACCCAGAAAAAATAGATTACCTGCAAGTTTTGTAAAGCCGACCTCACGTGTCAAGGGAGCACGTCTGTCATGCATGAACATTTGAAGAGGAAGCAGGTTGGAGCTCTGGGAGACGCGGACTCACTATGGAATTTAGATATTTAGCTTGTTAGCATAGCATCCTAGATATAAATAAGAGTTGTCTTGGATTTTAACATTAAAGTGCAACATTGAAATTGTATCATTCAACTTCACAGTCCAAAGTTACAACCAGGCTGTATTCTTATTCACTTTTTGGTATTGATTTGACTGTTGGTGCATTACAGCCGCACTTAGCATTTTCTGTTAATGTTAAGAGTCAAGATTAAATATGGCTTGAATGTATCCTTTTTCAGTTTTAGATTGTTTTAATTAGTAATTAACCGATTAGTCATTAATCGTTTCAATAATCGATGACTAGTCGACTGTAAAAATAGTCATTTAAACCAGTCACACTTTTATACGTCATCAGTGAAGACCATCTTTTCTTAAACCGATACACATTGTTTCTGAGAATGCGGCAAAAGAAAATGAAAGTTTTGATCAGGAAGATCTTGGTCCTAAAACTTAACTGATTTGGAGTCTGGTTGAAAGCAGAACCTGCTATCAGAATTCATCTCTATTCAGAAGGCTGCAGCTTCTCTGCTGACCTGAAGATATTCTACTCACGGATGTATGTTTGTGTTTGAATACAGTCTGCGATGAACGTTGTCTCCGGCAAGAATAGATGTGTGTCTGTGCTGGCACAGATATGTGGTGGTGTTCATCTTCCTTTCATCCTTCTCCTCCTTATCAGCTGTACTCCTGCTGTCGAGGAGCCCCAGTGTCAAGGAGATTTTTGAGGACATTTTGTGCGTATGTGTGTCTGTGTTAGTTAGGCTGAGAGACAGAGAGCGAGACTTGTTAGTCCATATGCATGCTGACATGCTGAAAGCTGTTTAATCTTCAGTATAGTAGGGAACATGCTGACAACCATGCTTTTCTTTCCCCCTTTTTACTTCCACACCCGGTCTTTTTTCTTTGGCTCTTTCATCGTCTCTTTCTCTCCTTCTGTGCTCATCTGTCAGTCTGCTGTGTATTCTCTCTCTCCCTCAAACAAGGATATACTGTACTATCAAGACACTGCCGCAGAACATGCGCATGTCTTGAGATAGGTAAACACACATCCACGCACACTGATGTCAGCATGGATTTCTGAGCTTAAATCAGAACAGTATAGAATACAGCGAATGCACCTACTTCTGAACTAATGCTACCAGTGGATGTCAGAGGCATCAGTTATCAGTTAGTGTGCATATTTCAAGGTTGGTTCTTGTCCTATTGGACTGTAATGTTCACCAATTTGTATGTTTGAATTTGTTTTTCCCAAATTTGTATTTGTGGCAGAATGGGAATGTATTATTTACACGGATTAGATTAAAGTCAGTTGATTAGATTAAAGTCAATTTTCATGTACAAACCACATTTCCAGAAAAGTTGGGAAGCTTTTCTAAAATGCAACAAACACTTAAATCTGTAATTTGTTTGTGCGTGTATTAACTGATGCAGGTACAAAGGAAATGGTTTCTCTTGTCTCGTCACCGACTGACGTTCAAATCCACAATTTGATGCTGCTGCACACTCTAATCTTGTTGGATTCTTCCAGAATACTTAAAACTCTAGATTTGTTTATGTTTTCTAAAGAGTTGGTTGGTGAAGAGAGTGAAAATCACCTTTTTGTACTTAGACTTTGTACACTTTCTTTTGTCTGTTAAATAAATGTTAAAATTAATAAGAAAAATTGCTGATTTAAGTTTTTGTTGATTTTTGCCAAAGTTCCCAACTTTTCTGGAAAATGTTTTTTTTTATTTTTATACAAAAGATAAATTGAAGGCAATCCACAGTCAACACAATAAATAAGCATTTCTTACATGTGTGGCTCAATCCTGCTAATACCACAACTTACTGCTTTTCCGTTGTTTGAGCAAGTTCTAAGCGAGCAGCTGCTGCCATGCAAGCAGTGCAGATAGAGGCGGGACCAATTTACATATTCCAAGATGTGCATAAAAAAATTCTTTAAAAAAAAAATAAAAAATCAGAATCAATAAGAAGCTTATACAACATGCCTGTATACTGTTACAGGAGGTGTTTCATATCGATGAGAACTCTGCCATCAGCTCCCATTACCATGCAGACAGTAAGCGACAGCAACAGTAGCTGTCTAACAGGAGAACCCAGGCAATACATGCTCAGTTATTATGCTGCAGTCTGAATTATTTTACAACGTTGGGTCAATGTTGATAATAGAGATGGACCGATATGTTTTTTTCAGGGCCGATACCAATTATTAGTAGTCAAGGAGGTCGATAACCGATATTTGGAGCCGATATTCATTTGCAGTAAAAGTGAAAATATTGGTGTCAAAATTTTGGATAATACAAACTCCAACACTTAAATTTGTTTAAATGCCTTTAAGCATGTGTTTATTTAACAGATTTTCAGATATCAGAACACGTTAAAGGTTTTTTCCTTAGAATTTTAAAACAAAGGTTTCTATTGGCTAACAAAAAGTGCAGGGAGCTCCAAGGCTCAGCAACATGTCTCATAAAGTTAACTGAAAATTCAAATTAAAAATCGAAAACTGAAGAAACGAGTCGTTATCCATTTTTTCATTTTAGTTTTGGAAACGAATACTGAGAAAAATACTTGTTTTTTCGTTTTCTTATTTTTGGTTTTATTTGGAAAAACGAATGAATGAATGAATGATACACGGATTCACAAAGAAACGTTCTTGTTAGTTTCGCAAGTAGCTTGAAACACCCTTTATTATGTCTCCACCACTCTCTCTCTCTCACTCACACACATACGTCTACTATCACGGACTATTTCCATATCAATACATGTTCAGCAGCCCGCCTGGAGGGAATGTGAGCAAGCAGAGCTGCCGCTTATGTTTATATAAAGTTATTGGGCTCACAGTAACGTTACTAGTAGCTTTGAGTTTTAGAGGGCAGGGGTGTTTATTACAATTTTGGAAGAGTTTGCTGCCCTAACATCTATCTTCTCTCCGTAGCTTCTGTTTCTCCTCTCTAACTGCTGATTGGCTGTTACCTGGCTCTGTGTGTGACCAATCAGATGGTGCTATGCGTGGGACAATGCAGGAGACAGAGTGGAGACTTCAGACAGAGAGGCGCGGCTGCATCAGCCAAAATAACCCGGCTTGAAATTCATCTCCTATTAGCCGTCACATTTAAAAAGAAAAAGGCCGATGCCGATATGCGTCGAAATGCTGAAGGTCTGTGCCAATTATCTGCCCGGCCGATATTGCCTTTTGTTTGTTGGGTGTTGATCAGGAACTACAAATGTAAATTACATTACCTGGTCTAGTGGGATTTGCTGAATAAATAGCATATTGGAAAATTATTTTTTTATTTTGATTAACATTTCTTGTGTTGTTGACCACTCAAAATGCTTTTACAGTACAAGCCACATTTGCCCATTTACACACTGACCCCAACCACTTTATCTCCTTAGCCACCCCAATTTTAAGAGACTGACACTGAACAAGAACTCCTTATTTTTTACTTTGAAAACCATTTCTGAAAAGCATTCACAAGTCTGAAAAATAAAGAACTGCTTCTTTAGATAGAAATCTTCAATAGAAAGCTCTTTGATAGAAATGAAAGAATATTTAGATGCTGTATTTGGATGTTGACACATGTACAGGCTAAGTGTCTAATTGGGTTCTGACTAATTAAAAACAGAATTACGTTTCACATTTTCTGTTTGTAAGTTTTTCCATTCTCAATTGTGTTCAAGAGGCAGAAACTCCTCATCAAATGGTTCACTATATTGGGACACCATTTACTTGCAACATGGTGTTGTTTAAATTTAACTGGATGAACAGCCACTTTGTTGTCTTTTTTACTTTTTTAACTCAGCCATTTAAATGATTCTACCCTCATGCTGAATGGGGCCACAATATTTAGCTTGTGGGATTTCCATTACCATTAAAATGTTTAAACATTTATTTAATTGAAGCTAAAACGTAGTCATAGAATATCTGGTCAAAATGAGGTAAAAGTAAAATATTTCAGTATTTCGCTTCAACATATGAACATTAGGACTCTCATATAAGCTAATTACAGCTAGTTGGTGAGATAGCTTTAGCTGGTGTGATGTGAACCATTCTCACACCCTGCTTTTTGAAAATCTAGTCTGATGCTATAACTACTTGGTTTTGAATTATCACACAAACAATGAAACAGCTAAAAGAGGGAAGAAAGTAACAATGTATTTTAAGAAACGGTGCTACTACAAGCTAACTAGCCTAGCTTAGATGGCAATATCACATCCCCTGCAGCCTCCGTTTCCAGTGAGAAAGCTATAATTTGAGTTTCCTTATTTGATTTTCCTGATTGCAACTTTACTGGCAGATTCTGAGTTTGAGTTTCCACTGGTTTGATATCTAAATAATAATGGTAACTTTTTTGGAAAATGTTCACGATAACCGCTCCCTTCCACTTGGTTAAATGTCTCACAGTGAAATGAATGAAACGCCAAGATTTTATCTAAACAAGAATGCTAGCCTCTGGTCTATGTGACAAACTGTTGATGCGGATGTTAGAAGAAGCTACATACAGCACATTGTGCGTCTTAGCATCCATTACTCTAGTTTACTCATCTAAGAAAAAGAAAACAAAACTAGAGCTGTTTATTGTAGAAATGTGCTGATTACAACTTTATTGGCAGAGTTTGAGTGTTTGACCAATTTTGCTCCTAAAAATTATGATTGATGGCATACTTTTTCTTTGGTTTTGAATGAAAATCCAACTCTCCGTTCATGATAAATAAAAAAGAAAGAAAGAAAATTTAATTTGAATAGCTTTAATTTTTCTCCAAAACTGCACCTGGATGTGATGCTAGACAAAGGTGTTTCTACATGTGAAATCCAACTGAATCCAAGAAAATGATAGTTTTATCCCCAATTATGTGTTGTAAAACTGATACCTGCTTTAGGATTAACTTTCAACAGGTTGTATGTGTTACATGAAATAAGATTAAACAATTCTGGCACTGTCTGAAAAGCATTTTGGCTAATTAAGCTGACATATGCAGCTTTTATGGTTAGCCCTTGTCATGTCATTAGATTACCCTAAAAACAGTTCTGGCCTCTTGGGTTCATAAGCAGCCTCAAAGCCGTTAATGTAAATGGTTTATGATTTAACAGCTGAGATTAAGAATCTGAGATTTAAACTTTTTTCTCTCTCTCTATGTCACTGTTACGTCACAGTAGTTACTTCTCGTGTGCTTTTTACACGTTTACCTGTTGAATCACCTGTCAGTTTCATTTAAGTAACGCCGCCTTTTCTCCTTCTCATCATTGTTGAGAAGGTGACAATTTTGTTTTCGAAATGTTTGTTGGACCTGTCAGTGGACTAGAGTCATTTTTCTGGCGTTCAACAGGTTGTGGTGAGACAGTTAAATCATTCTGCTGGAACTAAAAACTCCCTGCTTCTGGCCCAACAGAAAGGCAATTGAGTGCTTTGAGTTTGCTCTGCGTACAAGATTTCCAAAAACACCGTGACTGTCCAGACTTAGAGAATGTTTTCCTGAATCATTAACACTCACACCAGAGTGTGTTATCAGTGACTTTGAGCTCAGAGCAGTGCACTACACAGGTTTGAATTTTAGCACGTTTCACAACGAAACGGTTTCTTGAAAGGTCCCTTTTACTTGTTGAAACATTTAGATTTTTATATCTGATGCTGTCGTCTGTTCTCCTTTAATCAGGCATATTAGAGTGTGGATTTTATCCCTTGTGTACCATCACGCAGGTGTTCAGACAGATGTTAGGTAGTGCCTTTATTCCATTGTTATTATTCTTGTTAGTTACCTCAGTAGCTTGGCCCCCTAACAGTTGTTTTACTTCATAACAAAACTCCTTCTACTGTTTTTCTATTAATAATATCCAACCTTTATTGCCCAGAGTGGCTCCAGCCTTCACAAGATAAGATAACAGAACTGAATGCGAATCATAGATTTTGAAAGATAGACTGACACTGGATCATGTGACACAGAGTTAAGTTACATCTTAATTGATGATGCAAGCTATGCATTCATATTTTCTCTTGTAGTCTTTGTGACTTGTGTTTTAACTCAACAGGAGAGCATCTTTAACATTATTTCGACCTTCAACACACACCCAGAAAACTGCTTCTCAGACTAAATAAACTGACATAATTAACTTACAAGAGGAACTCTGGGATATGTTACGCATTTAGATGAAAAATTAACCAGAAGTACTGACTTCTCTGCCTGGCCATCTTACATTAGATGGTAATGGCGTAGTCAGCTGCTGCTGTTTTTGTTAAAGAATCTTCTTAGAAATTAAATACACAAAGGCATACTTCAGGCAAACCTACAGGTAACATGGACTGAAGCGTATACAGGTACTGATGCAAATTTATGCTGTCACTGACACAGTAGAATATCAAGTAGTTGTCTCTCTTTTTCCTCTGCATTCTGATGCATTTTTATCCACAGATTGGGGTTGTCAAAGCTCAGCTTTGTCTTCTCCTCACTTGCCGTCCAGTGCCTGTAGGCACTAATTAAACCACAGTTCTGTCTGGAGACTGGCATCTCAGCGTATGTGTTCTGCACTTGTGTCTTAACCCAGATAGGAAGTGGAAGAAATCCTCTAAAATGAATACATTTGGCTGCCCTTCCTGTTTTTCAGGGTTTATGTCTGTAGAAAATGATGAGGGTGGTAGTGAAAAGGCCAAAGGCTGTGTCAGCTGACTGTTTAAAGAGGTATTTGTCAAGGGGACCTAACACAAACTGTTTATTAAAATGCATTCTATGGAGTGACCTGTATAGAAGTAGTTTAACTTGGTCACATTGCTGATAGGGTAAACAAAATATTTAAGTTTTCTTGTTCCTTACTCACCATTTCCTTTCCAATCATTAGTACGGGTTCAATGTGCTCAATTTCAGCTGGATGGTAGAGGTGGCAGCAGCCATGTTACATGTTATCATGTTACACTGCTTTAAAAACCATCCAGCCTCTTCTGCTGAGGAATAAGCTACTCAGGATATATGTCAGTGCATCAACTGTCTCCTGGACTGCTGACTTTAGGCCCCAGTGTGTGAAGCTCACTCTGCTGTGGTTTGCAGTATTCGAGATCTGCAGGGGTTGGAGTAGATTCTGATGGATAACTTTTTGAGTCTTTTGCTTAGCAATGTGTAATCACCAATAAATTATACCAAGGAGATGGTTGACTGAAGAATAATGAAAGCTGCAGACAAGATTAATAAAAAAAAAAGTCATGGT